>NC_079399.1:16607687-16971838 GCF_029220125.1 Pseudoliparis swirei | reverse complement strand
TAGTGCTGTGGGTGAATCCGAGCTGCTTTTGGTGGTAGAGGCTGCCCAGTGGGAATCTGAAGAAACTGGGAGGGATTAGTGGGTGTGTGGGTTTGAATGACTGGCTGGGTTTCTGAATGTGTACAGTGTGGATGACTGATGGTGGGAATGAGGCACATGGGTGGGTATGGATGTCTGTGTGTGTGTGTGTGTGTGTACTAGATATAAAGCATGTGTTTCTTTTGGGAAAAGTGGGAGCGTGGGCGGCATTCCCTGAACATATTCTCTGAAGCAATGACAAATGGAAACAAAAAAAGATCAAATAAAAACTAACAAAATCATAACGGCTTCCCCCCAAAACAACTGAACTCCCTGAGACACCGACGACAACAACCACAACAACAACAACCACAACGAGATGGGAGTCCCATGCTTGAGGTGGGTGGGAGCACGTAACATGAGACACATCACATAGGGTGGGGGGGGGGGGGGGGGACATGCAGTTGGAAATCTTTACAATAAATAAACAGCATCAGATTAACATCATAAAACAGCATCATATTAACATGTTATTACATCATAACAACAAATAACTTAGTTTGAAATGTATTAACAAATAAACTGAATTCATAATTAAACAAATATCTCGGGGATACTTTTGACTGCCAGTTATGTTTTCCATAATAATAATAATGTCAATTATGAAATTGAATGTGAGGATTTTAGAAGACCAGTGGTGTGATCCGTGTCTGCGGTTCACGGGACGCAATGACAAAAAACACACAAAGATGGGCGGCGGACAACAGATCACACAACTGGTCATTGAAAAACACCCAAAGTACAATATTAAGTCAAATGTAACGTATCTAAATATGTGTGCCCTCTGTGAACAAATACAAATATTTAAAGCATACAGGGGCCTCAGAGTTTTGAGTGGCTGCACACGTTACTGTGTAGGATGGACTTTTTACAACATTAAACAAATTGAGCTTTGTTGCGTAAGGTGTTGTGTAATAATGAATTGCCAAAAAGGTACATTTAAGTCCTTTTTAATTAAATCTAGAACACAATAAAGTGTGCACCAGGTGAAAGGGGGTGACGCGGTACGTTCGGCTGATATGTTGCCATGGTTACGTTCTTTATTCCATTTGAGCCGGTACATCTGGCTCAGTGTACCTCCGATATATTGGATGTGAAATTGTAATTTCAGATTTTATCCAAATGTGCACATTATTTCCCTGACAAGGACGTAATTAAAACCATTTCCTTTTCATGGAGTAACAGCACTTTGTGAAATATGGTTATTTGCTTTCTGAGAGTCAGATGAGAAGATTGACGCCGCTCTCGTCTCGACGGTGAAGAGCAAGACGCCCGTTAGCTGAGCACAACGACTGGAAACGGCTCCCAGCACCTCTAAAGCCACGTGACACACACGTTATATTGAGTTTGTTTCATCTGTAGAAAACACTAAATGTGGATTTCACAAAATATTGAACTATTCATTTTAATGTAATTTCTTGGTTATTTCATCGTCACACAGATATCCTGTCCTGAGATTTAGGAATGTCTTGGGTTAGATGCAATGACTAAGGTTAAGAGGTACTGCATTGTTCCATGATGGGCTGAGACTAAAGGGTTTTCTCTGCTGACAAAAAGGACAATAATTAAAGACATTTAGAAGATGCTGAACGTTGTAATCATCACTGTGGTCCAACCCTGATAAACTGACTGTCCTCTTGTATGGACCGGCTCACAGTATCAGAACGAAACATGCCCAGCATCCTGCAGACAAATGAACGCGACGTCATTAAATCCTAAAGTTTCGCAGATAGACAAACCGACCTTCTCGCCGCCGTCCCGTTTGCTCTCCTCCCTCCACCTCCTCTCCTCCTGATTTGCTCGCTCCTCTGCCTCCCGCTTGCGAATCTCCTCCAGCTGCTGCTTACGCCGTCTCTCTTCGTCCTGCAACTGATCACACACACACACACACATACAAACAACCACACACACCGGAAGACACGCATGCAAACAAGGAATTAATGAGCACAACATGAATCGCGTGTCATTCAAACACAAACTCTGAGAGCCTGAACACAGCAGATGACTCGTGTCACAGCTGGGACACGAATGTACAGCGACATGTTGTGTGTAATGTGAGGTTAGATCTGTCTCACAGGGCCGCTCCAAAGGGGAGGGGCAGTGTGCACTGCAAACACAGCATAGGCAGGTAGACGCAGGTGAACGCACACACACAGGAATATACAAACACCAACAACACACACCAAAGGCAAAATACTCTCTTTCAGCGACTTGAGGTGCGTTTGATTTAGTTTCATCATTAAACGTTAAAAGGCCCTTCTGAGGAGCAGAGGAAGGATAAATCAAGCGTACCTGAAGAAACTGGAAGCTAAGTTGTCTGCTGCAGAATTGTTACGATAACCATCCCAACACAATCCCAGTGGGATACGCGACACACAAAATAAAACAGACCCATACAAGGGCTGGATGGAGGCTGAAGGTCAGTTCAACTAAGATAAAAAACAACATATTTTGCCACATACCCTGAGAGAATAGGATATATATATATATATGATCAAATCATAGCCAGAAGACAGTTTTTTTAATGTATATTATTTTATTTGATAATGTCTTATGTTATATTTTTCATTATTTTAAAATAAATTTAAAAAAAATCATATTTTATGTTTATTACTTTATTTGATAATGTTATTTAAAAATAAATAAGACAAATTAATATTTTATTCAAAATGTAAGTTTGAGGTTGTTTTTATGTAAGTGTATATTATATATAGAATTTATTTTTCTTTGAATTTATCCATATTCATTTAATTTTTTTATTTTAATTTCTAATACTTTTTTTCTTATTTATTTTCTATTAAATGTATCCATTGTTTATTTAACTTGTTCATGTTCTGGTTGAACAGACGCTTTAAAAAGAGAACATAAAGAGGCTCAGCTGGGCACACAGACGGATGAATGAACGGATGGATTCAAAGACAACACGACACCATGATGATGCAATGACGGAGGCTCACAGGACCATCATGCATGGATCCCCATCGGCACCTCCAGTGATGCATTCAGCCATGCAGGCACCACCTCCATATGCACTCAAAACGTCACTGCTCAACAGAACCGCAACAGCCTCAGCTTTGCTACTCGGGAAGCATGTACAGGTTTGTTTTATGGATTTGGAAACATCCGTATTTCATAATGTATGAGCTGCAGCTTCACTTGCTGCCCCCCCCTCCCACCGCAGCAGTTGTTTTGAGTGGACAAAGAGATGGACAGCTTCCCCCAGCCAAACATCAAGCATCTCAAGACGGCCTTTCCATGGCCGATGGCTCTCAGACTAACCGTGGCACACGGCCTGCCTCCAACCCCCAACCACACAACAACAGTACTCCAGATGGTTCGGGAGAAACGGATAGGAATCACAGGGCAGGTGGGCAGCCCAGACAGGAAACAGGAAGTGATGTAAGGGCAGGGAGAGGACACTCGTCATTAACAGGAAGAACATACCAAGTCTAGAACAGAGATAGCTGGGACAGCATTCCGCTGCTGCTGAAGAAGAAGACAATAAAAGTGTGAAACGGGGGACATGTAGGCAGGGAGGGGGGGAAGAGGGAAAAGACCATATACTGAAAAGTGAAGGTGGAGATATCATGTAACTTAAGTGAGGACAAAAGAGGAGGGGGAGGATGGAAGAGAAACTGAGGAGTAAAATAGGAATTAAAAGGGAGGGGGAGGAAATACAGTAAAGTGAAAACATTGTTTTTCTCCAATTTTCTCCAAGAGATCCTGAATCCACCACCATCCAAATAACCACCGCACCACCTAAGAACCAATTAAATAAAACTCACTATTTTATGTAATTACGTGAAGGGACTCGGGCAGCTTTTCTTCCACGACTTCACCGTTAAATCTTCCTGAAGTTTCTACTAAGGTTTTCCCAAATCAAGTGCCGTTGCATTTGGTTTGACGAAGCTACTTGATCAACTTCATTGTTTGAATCTTGTTTTCTTTGCAACAGTGTTATCTTATCTTATCATGAAGGGTCTTGGCCGGAGTGACCTGAGGCCCCAGGGGAACATTTGGGCCCCAGGGGAACATGTGGGCCCCTTGTTACCTTCATTTTGATCAGTTTGTTGGGATTTGATCAACACAAATATATTCAGAAAAAGGGTTCATCTGAGCATATTTGAATATAAATATAAACTAAATTATCAAAAGATCCAAATTTGTATTTAATCCAATCATATAAACGAAGGACTGTATGGTGTACAGATGTAGAAACCCAGCTGTGGGAGTTGGGAATTTGAGTTATAGAAACAAACACAAGTTTGGGCTGATTTAGAACACCTATAAATGCTCGTTATAAAAGCTCATTTTTTGGTCGCAAATCCCCAAAATCAGTTTAAGGTGCGTTATTAGCTAAAAAGACCTAGACCGACACAACCACACCATACAATCACACACTCAGCCACACGGGCAGCTGCATCCTGCAGCACACCACGACATCCATCACCCTCAGTCACACAGAAATATTAAGGAAATAGTGCTGAGCAAAGATATAATAAAAGTATTCACACCAATCTCTGGAAGTAGAGGGAATTTGCCTGTTTTGGGAAATTTGACAGCCACCTCGTGCTGGAACAGAGAGCGTAAAGGCTGCCGGAACGACAGCCACGATTGTCGTCGTGTCTCTTCACACCAGGATGCAGCCGTTTGCTGTAAATCCTCAACGGCCACCGCTCGCCAAGCAAGTGCGAAGGAATCAGAAACGACAGGATAGTGTAAATCACCACATGTTCAGACCTCTCGTACTGAGTCACACCGTTAGATCCGCGTGATGTAAATGCCGCGTTGACAACACCCACACCTGCCTCCCCAAAGCCCCCGTCCACCCTGCAGCAAATCAGGTTCAAGCAGCTCAGCATGGCAAAGCGATGACAGAAGCATGTTGCAGATGCACACTTGCAGAACATTCAGTGGGAGCCACAGAGGAATCCCCCCCCCCACCCTCCACGTCTGAACGCTGGCCCCTTCTTCTCCCCGCATCAGACTTCCTGTGGCTCGCCCTTCCCTGAGAGCTGAGCTACACATTTCTTTTCTGAACTGTGAGCTGATTGATCAGTGTAATTCATTCTGGCAGAAACCGCCATTGCATAAGACTTTCTGTCCTTTTAAATGTCTCCTTTACTCTCATCTGCTGCACGCGTGGTCTTAAGCTTCAAGCCTCCTCCACTTCATTCAGCATTTTCTTTTCTTAGCTCTCTCATCACCACACCCCACCAACCTCATCTTACCCTGGCTCTCTTTTCAGCTTCCAGCCTCTGCATGATCATCATGGTGTCCATGTCCTCGTCGTCCTCATCCTCGTCATCCTCGTCGCTACGCTTGGACTCCTGCAGTCGTTTCTGGAACTGCCACTCCAGCATCAGCTTCCTCAGGCGGTCGCTTTCCTCTGCCGTTCGCTCCGGCTTCGACTGGAAGACAATGTGTGCACCGGTTATCTGTCAATCCATCACTACGTGTGCGTGGGATACGTCCTTCCTTCCTGAGGGGAGCAGAAATTGAGTCTACCTGCAGCTCCTGGATCTCTTTGTCCAGAAGGTCGACGATGTGAAGCTGCTGCTGCTTCTCGGCCTTCTCGCGGGCGTCTCGTTTCCAGGGGTCTGGAGAGAGACTGTCGCTGGACGCCAGCTCCTCCTTGCTGATGGTGATGTACTGCAAGTCTCGCCTCTCGATGGTCCGTGGCTGCTGCTGCGGTAACAGCTCCCGGATCACCGTGTCCATGCCTACAAGTACAGTATTAATATTATTATTAGTTGTAATAATTTAAATAGGATTCTTGTTTGCAAATAACAAAACAGAGATGAGACATAAGATAAAAGGAGTTACCTGGGTTGGAGGCGCTAGCAGGGGGAGGAACAGCTGATCGCGGCAGGCTGGACAGCTTCTCTGGTCTGGATGGAGGAGGCGGAGGCTGGGGCTGTGGGGGGATGTAGGGCTGGGGCGGGGCCACAGAGGGCAGAGGGGGCTGGTGGTGGGGGGGAGGCATTGATCCTCCGTTGTTGTGAGGTTGGACGGGCATGACGGGGTTTGCCCGGATCTGACCCAGCTTCCTCTCTTGCTCTCTCCTCTTCCTCTCCCTGGAGAATCATCATCATATTTTTTGTTAGTTATTACCATCATCAATTTTTCATGCAATGTAACATAAAACGGTATGTTGTATGCCGTCTACTAGGATGTGCTGGTTTCTCTGTTGCACCCGTTTAATCGTCTTTCTTTCACTTACAGCCGACAGTTAAATCAAATGTTCTTTGATGTGTGACAATCGTTTTGATAAATCTGATAAAACACAAATAAAAAATAAATGAAAGAACTCCCACCTCTCTTCCTCTAGTCGAGCCTTCTCCTTCTCATACCAGCGTTGCTGCTCCTCGCGTTTCTTGCGGTCCGCAGCCTGCTGGGCCGCGGCGGGATTAATGGCGGCGGGAGGCGGCGGAAGCGGCAGCTCGTGTTGGGGCTCATAGGGCTCGAAGGCGTCCGGGTAAGGGGCCGGCGGTGGGGGCGGAGGAGGGGGCAGGTCAGAGCGGGACGGCGTCTGGGCCGGGTGCGGCGGCGGCGGCGCGGCGTGCGGAGCGTTGGGCGTCTTCCACCGGCCCGGCCCGGTCTTCTGGTTCAGGGCCTTGTTGGACGACGAGGAGGAGGCTGAAAAGTTGAGGTGCTCCTGGCTCGACGTGGAGGACTCCAGCGAGGAGGACACCTGCGGCTGTGGGGCCCAGTGGTCAGGACCGCCGACACCTAGAGACACGCACAAGCTCAGTCAGCGGCCGCCCTCAGCACTGGGCGTCAATCTGGGATTTGGTCACGAGATGTTCCGGTTACAGAGAAAGGAGTTGCTTCACAAAAAGTATTTGCGTGAAGCAAACATTGAAATCCAGTAATTCCAGACTACGAGCTCTGCGCTGCACAGCAGGGCCCACAGAGTGCTGCGGTCATGGACTTCAGTGCACGATGGAGGGACACGGCGGTTTAAAAGCGGTCGGATTCCTCATCAGAGCTGAAGTGTTGTTGTTGTTTTTTCACCCGTCTCACCTCAGCACTCAAGGTCGAAGCGTTTCATTTAAACCCATTAGCTACTCAGAGGCTGACACGTTAATGGGCTGTCAATCCGAACTAATGAAGGTCGACTGACTGCAACAACCAAATGAACGGACGACAAGGGGCTTGTCAGCATGCAGGATTTCTCATTTCACAGATTTATTTTCAAATGTCACAATATATATATATATATATATATATACTATTGTGTCATTCTGAATGAATTACTGGGAGTACTACGTAAACAAGTGTATTGTGGTGGACTCTGCTTGGAGCACCTAATTCACAGGACGAGTGGGATGGCTCACGATAAGAGGCACAGTGTCCCTTTAAGAGCAGGTATCGTAACCAATGCAACGGAATGGCGTTGAGGGGTTGAAGGTGAGGGATGTCAGCGTCACGGGAGCATTGTTTTTGAGATCAGAATAAACGGCCCCACAAATAAAGGGTTAGGGTCGACTGCGTTCATGCCTGCGCTCCTACAAAATTACATTTTATTTCATTTTAGAGGAACATTTTAGGTGCTGAAAACCACTAAGCTGCTCCATAATGTTGCAGTTGAAACACTATCGGGTGCTACAGTCTCATCCTTTGTCATCTTCACTGATCCGAGGTCTTTCTTCTTACCTCCTGGTGGACCTCTCTGGTAGTCGACATCTCTGTGTTGGTTGTCCATGTCCCGGTGCTGGTAGTCCTGCTGGTAGTGCTGCTGCATGCGCTCGTTCGGCCTCGGACCTCCTGGTGGAGGGTACAGCTCCTCCTGGGATTGGTTTATGCGCTGGGAAGAGATGAAGACATGGAGTAAGAGACGAGAGAGAAAAGGGGCAGACTTTAAGATGAAAGAGAAGGGAAAGCGTGGTGGAGACTTGGGCTGGAAATAAAGAGAAAGGGACAAGACGTCTGGCCCATCGGCCATGTTTAGTTGAAGAATTCAAACATTCCCTGAGAGCGTTTGTGTGATGTTTTAAGACTTGATGTCTAAATTATAGAGGAAATACAAAAACATGTTTTGACTTGCAGAACAAATGAAGCAAACAGTTCTATATGCCCGCTACTTTCAGACGGTACATTCATAAAATGCTCCCAGTGAAGGTCCTGAATTATTTATCAACTTCAACATTCAGGATGGTGTGTTACGTCTTCTCTGATAAAGAAGTGGGCGTGTGCTGCTGCTCCACCTGCATGCTGCTGTTGTGAACGTTGTTGACCACAGGGAGGCGTTCTCTGTCCTCCATGTCCTGCCAGTGCTGTGAGGGCCCCTGGCCTGGAACCACCACCCGATCCTGGCTCTTGGAGGCCGGGATGGTGAAGTACTCCCTGGGGTAGGTCTGGGTGGGGATGGGGTAGGCCTCCTGATGGGGAGGGGAGGGCTCATCCTGATGTCACACGAAGAAACAAATTAAGAGTTCGGAGAGAAGATATTTGGGACACCGTCCCAACACATTGAAAATGATTCCTCATTTCTATGGGAGATACCGCGAGTCTCATCTCGTCTGGTGGCAGATTCAACATAAAGATGCCGGCGTCGTCATTCCGATATTAACTTACGTCTGCACACAGGTTGCCGGTGGAGACGGAGGTGATCTTCGTGCCAGGTCCTCCGGGGTAGACTGCTTTTCCTGCTGGACTCTGGCTCTGATCTGTTGATGGATCAGGAGAGACAGTTCTTTAGTACAGTCAGAAGTAGGTACTGCATGTTAAAAAATAAACTAACCGTTAAAAGACCAATCACTAATTTCAGTTAAAAGAAATATTAATATTTGTTTAAATAAAAAAAAGTCATAAAAAAAGAGGTTATCAGACCGTTCCTCTGCACTATCTGAGAGCGTACTCCACGCACCAGACTAATCCCACAGCACGTCAACATGTTGCTTTATATAAATATATATAAAATATAACAGAGGACAAGCCATCTGCTGTTACGGTTCAACGGTTATTGATGGGTCGGTTAACTTGGAAAACAACTCTTGATTATCATCCCAACTGAAATTAGGCAACGAACTAGAAGTGGAAAGGAGTCATCAACAAATCCACGATTACCCAAAACGGTAACTGTAAGTGGTTTCTGAGGTCGCTTTTTGATGAATTTTGCAAACAGTGTTTCCGTATCAGGGCGGAGTACTTTAAGAAAAACACCAGCAAAAAAAACTTGTTTTTTGCCACGGATACTTGTTTTTATATCCAAACATAAAGTAATTTTCATTAAAATGTGCAGCTTTATTTATTGCCAAAATGGCTGTAACATGTGATGTGTTATCACACTTATGTCCGAACTACAACTTTGTGATGAATGTCCAATTCATTAAACCGGTGTAAAAGCATAAAGACATACGTCTGAATCCTAGATCGTTTGGATAGTTTGACATTCAAACTGTGAGGAACAGACTTAAGGGAACATATATCAATTAGCTGGTTATCTTAACTAGGTACAATTAAAGTGGGATGTAAAGCCCTTTCATGCTCAGTGTATGCAGTGAAAGACAGCGTCAGTAGTTCCACGCGTGCGAGCAGAAAGGATCTCGGTGAGTAGGCGGGGCTTACTGGCGACGTTGGGGCTGGAGCGGTGGTCGGCTCGGTTCTTGAGAAGTCGCTCGTCCCCGCTCATCTTCTTTGGTTCGGGGTACGTATCCCAGCCGGCCTGCGGGCTCTCCGGTGAGCCGTTCTGCACAGAGTTGTTGTACAACTCGAAGCCTTCGCTCTTCGGTCGCAGTTTCCCGTTCTTGTCGCGGCCTCGGTCTGATGCTGAAGAGATGGAGAGAGAGAGAATTGATGGTTGACGGGTTTAGAATAAATAAAATAATTATTTTTTGTTTCAGTAGCTTTTCCATTACAAACTAATCCAGAGAAACTTGTGGTTGTTTTGATATATTTCTTTCGGTGACTAAAATACATTTCGCTACTCGCCTCGTCCACAGCAGTAGATACCGGTCCTCCGGTCTGTCCGCTGTGATCCGCTGGACGAACACTAACACACCGACTACGGATAAGATCCTCAAACAACCCCAGTGCAAAACATCTGGACTATCTCTCCTTTAAGTTTCCCTTCTGCCTATCTAGCTTTGTTTCCCCGGGTCTGTGATAATCTACACTTTGCCTTGTCCAGTTTCCTACCATTAAGTTTACTAGCGAACGACCAGCGTCCTTCACGGCGCTGCGGTCAGATTTCACTGCTCTGGAAAGCACACTGTGGTCGAGGGAACTCGGGAGGAGAAACACCCATTTAGCGTCATCCTGGACCGCAAGCCAGAAGACTTCCTTCATGAATCCCGGGTCACATTCCATGAGACAAAGACCAGCGCACAGCCAGACTACCCAGAAAACTATATGCTGTGTGTGTGTGTGTGGACACATACAGCTTGTCTCAGACCCTCACACATAGCTGGCTCCGGCCACAAACACTCATTATATACTTCAGTCTACAAGCTGTTTTTTAACAGTGCCATGAAGACAACAAGGACACAGTGTCTGGACCGGTCTGCTTCCTCCTTCCATCCAGATCGATGCCATTAACTGATGGCGGACTGACAGTCGTCCATTCATTTAAACGACTCAACGTTTGACTTGTGCTCTTTTCAAGAGGCTTTAACTTGAGACTTTTATAATGTTGCTGATTGTTTTCATCGATGGGAAAAATAACTGCATTTAAAAAAAAGTGGAAGTACAATATTATTACGAAAACGGTTGCTTGATTAACAAAGTAAATTTTCGATCTTTGGGTTATTTGATTAATTCAAAATGTTACGCTTTTCAAATTATCATTCAAATAGATCAGAAAGATCTTTAAAAATCCTGACATCAAAAAGACAAATTAAATTCCTAAATCGTTTCCTAAATTGAAGCAATTTAATGTATTTTTAGACTCAAGGGAATCCCTAAGTTTCTATTATTAGAGTTGCATAATAATGTGTCTTTTAGAAGCCTCTCTAAACATCTTGTGTGTGTGTGTGTGTGTGTGTTCTGCGCTCACCTCTTGGCATCAAGGGGCTGGGCTGGTTGAGGAGTGTAGCCAGTCCGTGGTAGATGGCTCCCTGCTTGGCGACCTCCAGAGTCACGACTGAGCCCGTCCTCGTCATCAGCTCTGCTGCCCTGAACACACACACACACACACACACATAAAGAGAGAGAGGGAGAGAGCGCAAGAGAGAGAGAGTGCGAGAGAGAGAGACATTTGAACTCTTAGTTGACGTTAAATGGCCTGATTACAGGAATCTGCGCTTGGTTTCTGACGTCAAGTGAACAGAATATTTTACTCTTTCAAATGTTTTCAATTCTCAAAATAGAAAACTATTCTTGTCATCAACTCAGCCATAAATATGTCAATATGCTGCAGGAGGTCGTTGAGCATGTGCCATGTGCACCAACTCCTCCTCCATCTCCATGGTGTGCGTTTTCTTTTTTGAGAGATACGTCATGAAGGTTTGATAATTTAAGCACGTCAGCTGGGATTTTATCCATTTTCAATCGTGCAAATGGATATCGACAAAATGTCGACATGATGTCTGAAGGCAACAAACAGAACCCATGAAAACATCAGCACTGGTTATTGGACCGCGCTCCTTACCTCTCTTGCGATAGGCCAACCAGGCTGCGTCCGTCCACGCTCAACAGCTGGTCACCTGCAGTCAAACGGCCGTCCTGTATGAACACACACACACACACACCATGAGTGTTGTTTTTACTCAAACTTTTCTGTGATGTTCCAGTTTCCGTGTGCACACTAACCACATCAGCCGCTCCTCCTTTGACAACGGACTTGATGTAGATGCCCAGCTTCTCCTGACCAGCACCCTACAGGGAGGGAAGAGGGAGGGGCAGGAGGAGAGAGAGACGCGCAAAGCGATTAATCAATGACTTTAAAAAAACATGTCACAAACATATCTGAAGAAAACACCAGTGGACCACAGACTGTAGGTTATAAGTAAGAACAAAATGTTCATAATCCCAAGATAATGAGAATAGAACATTGAGGGGGGCTTGTTGAACAAGCCCTTGAGCAAGGCACTGAAGCCTAGAGCAGGAGAAAACCACGCTACAACTGGATTGAACACAAATACCATGCATCTACCTAAAAACATAGAACCCACACATGTAGAGCAGTGGGAACGGAAATCAGCACAATGCAGTGTGTGTGTGTGTGTGTGTGTGCGCGTGTGTGTGTGAATGGCAATCATTTCTGCACATTAGAGCTGCAAGGATTCAGAAACTGATAGTCGGATATCAAATTAATCTCAAACTATTAATTGTTTGACTGAATAATCTGGAGCAGAAGGGAGTCCAGCGCCACCAGGAATTTAAACAACACATCTTGTACTCAGTCATTCACTGCAGACACTGACCAGACCACGGACGGATAAGAGAACTGCTCTCATCCTCCCTCTCTGACGTTTCCTTTGTTCTATTCTGGTTATATCAGCTGGACTCAAACAATAAAATCTCCAGACAGGAATCTGTTTATTTTCTCTACACCAAATCCTTTCTACAGCAAGAAGCAAGCAAGATAAAAAGGTGTGTGTGTGTGTGTGTGTGTGTGTATGTGGGGAGGTGGTTTACAGTGCAGCAAAGTGCTGGCATGTTATCTGACAAATCACACGCTTCCTCTGCCATCTTGACATGTTTATCCTCAGTCGTGTGTGACACAGCATACCCAGAGGAAAGATGTTTTCTTGATGAAAACACTGCCGTGCTGAATAAGAAACGGTCGTGTCACTCCAACACTTCCAAGACTTAAAATACACGACTTGGATTGGACTAAAACAGAAACCGGCAAAAAAAAAAAAAACTTGATTCCGACTTGTTTCTCATTTTAAAGCAGCGTTCAACGGTGTAATAGTTTACAGGGTAAACGCCAGGGGGTCAGGTCCAGGTGCTACACACACAACCGAGACATCACCAAGCACAGCATGTCTATACACTCGCTCATAAAACTGTGGATTGGGTTAAAAACACTTTGAATTGCTGCCATTCGTCAGACCTGGCTAAAAGGCTGTGTGTGTGTGCGTGCGTGCATGCGTGTGTGTGTGTGTGTGTGTGCGTTGGTGGCCACATTTTGTCACATATTAACTGTTTTATCAGCTGTGGTTTCGGCAGAGTTCTCAGGGTTGTATTCTCAACTTTTTTAAAGATCTTTTTCACCCTCACCTAGCGATGCATGTTCCCACTCTGATCTCACTGGTCACAGAATGGCAGAAGAACCAATAGCTGCTGGTTCAGGCCGATAAATATTTCGTTCATGAATGTGCATACAATTATATCATATTTCTACAGTATTTTCTAAGATGTATATCAGAAAAGTTCCTCGTAATGTATCGAGTAATAATTCATCAAGTAATACCACACAAGCGGCACAAAATTGTCATATAGATGCCATGTTCTCAGAAGTATGAGCTTCCCAGCTACTGAGGCTAGCAGTAATAAAACAACAATTATAATAGTAGTGATAATATTAATAATGTATGACTTAATTTAACTTCAAGAGTTTTTAAAGACTTTTTCCAGGTGAACTTGTAGCTCAAACACCAGACGGTTTAATAATCTGTGTTTTCTCAAAATCCTTCAATTATCATCTACTCTGCAGATTACTGGCACGATGAGCTCAAGCTCGCACGATAACTTTGGATCTTTGCTTTCCCGTTTTCAGTGGGGTGATCTCACATTTTTATTGACGTTGCGATACATAAATTAACTGCTCTGAACTGACATAAAATGATCTGTCATGAGTCATGACGGATGACAAATGACACAAAGATAACTTTTTGTTTCTTTCACATATTCTCCCAATCTGGGTACTCACTCATTTATTCCTAACGAGTGAATCGAGTGAATAGATGCATTCTGCATGTGTCCCCTCCTCCATCATCCACAGAGTCCTAGTTTCAGCAGCACAAAAAGACGCCAGAGACACCAGGCCAACAACTATGACCCACAGTGCTCCGTCTGCACGGAATAATGAGGCTGGATTCACCAAATTCCTCCGAGTGACATTGAGATGAGAGAAGAGCAGTGAATCATTCGGACCGTTTAAAGCCTGTTGTACATTACAGAAGACGTTAAAGAGCCCCTTGTTTCAGACGGAGCCACAGCTTCCTGCACTTATCCAGAATGGGGAATCGGGGCGCCAAACCCGGCACCAGAGACAGTTTTGGGGAATTTCCTGAATCCCCTGAGGACTTTCAGAGAGGCTTTTAGCACGTTGAAGGGGTCCCAGAGGGGCCCTGTGCACATATGAGCACGTCTGCTGCCTCAGTTTGACTTCATTTAAGTTTGTAAAGCTCAAAACTCATGTAGCCCTCAGCGGACATGTGGAAGGGCTTAAGGTACAGTAGCTGGATGTTTTACAACGCTTCACACTTAATCAAAATATATATATGAATATTTATATAAAGCCAATTTAAAGCCAATGTCTTGCCTATGAGATGAGACGTCTGCATGAGGCAGAAACGTATGTTTTAAAGAATCTTTTGAAGAAAAGAAAGGTGAATAGAAATACTGCTTTGTTGCAGTTTACAGCTGCATCTGTCCAAAGTGTCATCATTAGCATAATGCATGAGTTTGAGTTACGCGTGGCGTAATGAAACTCAACTGCTCTTTACTGCTTCCAGGTGCGACGCCACATTCAGGGGTCAAGGTAAGAGGTCGAGCGAAACAATGAGTTGTGGATCAGGACTCAGCGACTTTAACCGTTCTGTGAAAGTTAAAGCCCAAAAAACTGGGTGTGGAGCTCTGGAAATCATACAGCAATCAATAGTATACATACCAAAGTCAAAAATCTGATCTGTATGTACCGGCTCTATTTAGCGTGTTCTTCGTGCCCTGATAGGACATGCAGCTTGACCTCATCATGACAAGCTACAGCCAACTCTCGACATGTGTTGGACAGTGTCCAGTCCGTTCTGCCATGTAAACACAGAACGTAAAGGCTGTGTGGGCATGTGGAAACGTGTGCAGCAGGTTTGACGCGATAATTAAGCTTTAAAACTCGGAGCTGCGCTCGGAGTCTATAAGAACATCTGGAATACCTGAGTGGGCGCTTTACTCTCTGATTTATTGTGTTTTACTGGACTGCTCCGCTTCTTCAAAAGTGCCCCGACACAACAAATCAAGTGCGCCTTAAAGCGGACAGGTACGTATTAAGAGGAGGCCCGAAAGAAAAGCGAGCTCCCCCTCCCCCTACGAGTCCTCGGCCCTCGACTCTTCAGAAACAAATCTCCTCTCGTTCTGTTTTATGCTCTCTGGTCAAATCTCGCTCGCACCCTGGAGCGGTTGCGCTTGAATTATATGTGGATATAACGTTGCTGTGGACACAATTGTACCAATTTCCTGAGGTAAGCCTCGCTGGCTGCACTCTCAAAACCTCCCTCTGAGCACAAAGAGGGAAAGAGATCAACGGCTGCACAAAGCCAGACAGAAAACAGCTAAATATCTGAACTGAGGCTGAACTGAGGAAAACAAGTAGGACTCTGGCTTTGAAGAATCGTGTTATTCCCTCTATGCTGATGTCCAAATAACATAAAAGGACCAATTATTCCAGTGACCCCGATAAGACATCTTTAAATACAGTTTATATAAGAAATAAGGGCCACAATAGATAAGTTTTTTTTTAAATAACTCAATATGACTTCAGATTTACACAAGACGTCAGTCTCCTGGAAACATCTTCACATGTGCGACTTTCCCTGACGTGAGGGGGGCTGCAACTCGTGGATTATTCTCACTGATGATTAGTCTGACGATTATTTTCTCGATTAATGGTGTACCGTTTATGAAAATAGTGATCACAGTTCCCCCCCAAATCCACGGTGACGCCCGTAGACGTCTTGTTTTGTCTAATCTATGAACGAAAACCCAAATCGTATCCAGGAAAAAAAGCTGATTTTGATTGATAGCTTGAGAAAAGTCGCAGTGTAAATTCCCGACCAACAAAACAACTAATTGCACCGCTTTTGTTTTTCAATCGAATATTTAGCAAGTTATCTCCAACAAGTCAGAAGACACGGTCGTCTGAGACACACGGCCCGTGTCAGTAAATGAAGCGGCATTTGGAGAAGGATGAATTATACAACAGGAGTGCTTCTGTCTGCACGGCGGAGTCAGAGTGATGTGACACTTTTCCTCTGCGGCCGACTCGCGGAGAGACAAATGATCTCTGAAGAACATCAAGAAACCGCTGGCGACGCACCGAGATGACGGCGTTCACACACGTCCACTCGTCCAGAGAGAGGCCGCTTGAAAGCCTCACAGACGTTCAAAGACTTCCTCAGCTTCTGAACCGGCTGCGGTGGATCAACAGCTCCTCAGTTCTCCCCTTTTGGTCTCGTTGCACCTTCATGAAACTTAGTAAACACAATTTAATGACCACACCCAGCTTTAACCTGAGAAGATGCCTCATCACCTGACACAACACCTGTGTTTGTGCATGTGTGTATGTCTGTGGGTTCAATGCCAGATAAATGGCTCTCTTAAAAAGGGGACGATGTGGGATTCGTTTACACACACACACACACACACACACACACACACACACACACACACACACACACACACACACACACACACACACACACACACACACACACACACACTCTCTCTCACTCTCTCTCTCTCTCTCTCTCTCTCTCTCTCTCTCTCTCTCTCTGTCTGTGTGTGTCGCAAATCATCAGAAGACAAAATAAAGGAATTGTATCAGGATCACCACGGCCGATACATCTTTTCACTCCTAGATATTGTAATCAGCTTAAAGAAATTCCACTCTGAGGCTTTAGAAAGCGACATTTAAGTCTCGGCTTTGTGTGGGAAACGACTCGAGAAGAGCGCAAGTCAAACGCCGGTCCATCATAACCTCGGCAGCCATTCAGATTGCAGCGGTGACGGCCAGAGAAGAGCTCAACATGAGGCAGGACGTGGTTCAGCTGGTAAGCAACGCGCACGCCGACTTTCCCACACAGCATGTCGCCGTGTGTCCCCGACCATCCTGCCAAATTGTGATCCGACCACGAGACAAAAGCAGGCTTTCATAATGAGCGTTCAATATGGACGAATGTTCTCCTCCACACATTGTAAACGCCTCCTGACTGCAGCTTGACAGGAAAGCAAGTGTGTGTGTGTGTGTGTGTATGGATACATCCTCCCTTTGTTTCAGCCCTCACAGGGGTAACCCTCTCACACTGTTGTTCCACTTCTAGTACAATTCATTTAGCTAACAAACACACACACACACACTAACACAGACAATACTTCAAACACGTTGTGGAAATAAACACCAACTTTTCGAAGTCATTCATGTCTCGGTGCTCCGGCTCCAGCTTTGATTCTCGTTTTAGCCTTAAAGCAAACAAATGTCTGCGTCTTTCAGCAGCCTCACACTATATCGTCTGTAAACGCACACATAAAAGGAAAGCAGAACAATTATTGTTTAATAACCGTATCTTAATACCTATGACATCACACTGTGCACTTGGTTCTTTTCAAGGTGATTTTGATGAAGTAAAGTCGAACAAAAAAAAGAAGCAATTTTACTTAACTAAGAGCTTCTTGTACCGCTTTAAAACTAGAGCAGCACTGAGGATGTTACTGAGTTCATCTGTAGGGAGTGAAGTGAATATTCTGTGGTAGATGGATGAGTTAACACACCAACACAGGAGGGGGCGCTTTGTGCGTCACGGTGCTGCTGTGTGTTAATAGCCTGTTAGTAGTTAATAACTCGGCAGACAATAGTTGAAAAACAATGAGTACTCAGATTTCCATCTTTAACATATAAATAATATGTAATAAAATAGCTTAACTCTCACTGGGCACGTGGCCCAGAATGTGTGCGAGGTTTCACCAGCGGTGTCTTGTGTGTGTACTTTAGTTTAAACATTATCAGAACGTCCCTGAAAGCAAACAGACAAGTGACGAACCCGGAGGCCGTCCCAGCGGGCGGCGCACGCGAAACCCACAACGGCCGCGGCGCTATTCACGGTCTGCCTTCCAACTACGAGGTCGCAGTGTTCTTGAGCCACAGCCACAAAAGAGAAGGAGAACAACGATATGAAAGAGATCCAAAAGGAAACTGGAGTTACCTGGTCTCTCTTGCCCACCACAGAAAACCACATGTTGCAGCTGCTCGTCAGCGACGTCCAGACCAGCTCACCGCACAGACTGGGACACAAACTCTCTCACACACACACACACACACACCGACTTCTGTTCCGGCTTGCTCACGTGCACCGGCAAGTTCAAAAAGTCTCAAGTACAGCGGCTGGGAGTAATCCATCCGGCTGAAGGTCCACGTTTAAAATCACGACTCGCGGCTGGAAGTGTGGGACAACAAAAGTAGAGAGGCAAAAAGTAGTCGAAGAAGTTTAGTGCAGCTCATTTTCTCTCTTTAAAAAAAAAAAAATTCAGCGGTCAAACAATATATATATTTTAATTGTGAGAATAAACCAATTAAAAAAAACTTCTTTGAGTTCCGAATTGCAGCGCATTTGTCAAGTGACGGAGAATCCAGGTGGCAATCCAGAGGTGACGTGTCGGCTGGGACGCCGGCTGGTGACTGAGGTGGAGCGCTGCTGCAGCTCCACCCGGCAGACAGACACACACACACACACACACACACACACTCACTCACTCACTCACTCACTCACTCAGTTATGTAACAGGACAGAGCTCAGCCCAGTTTGGAGAATTTAAGCAGCTGTTCCTCTCTACCTGATGTTCCCATCCCACACACACCTCGCTGCCTGCTCTCGTCCTCGTACGCCCACACGGCTCTGACAATAAACAGAGCAAGGAGGTTTCCTCAGTACATCCTCACACACACACACTCACACACACACAGGAAAGCTCTCGCCTTCTGCAGGAATGTCACTCTACTCTAAAGAAAGACAGAGAGACCGTATGTTTAATATTATCTGTCTGCCTCGTGCACTTTATCGGTAAAGCACCAAAATAACAGGATGCGCCACAACAAGACTCCTGCCGGCTTAAACGCCGACATCTCTCTGTTCTTTTGATATAAGAAGAGCAGTGTGATCCCATCCGATTATCATTACAAATAAAAAACCAGAGTCTTCAAGAGTAGGCAGTAGATCTGCTCCTTGAGCCTTTTGCAATAGAAATATAAAAAATCAATCAATGAATGCACAACACACGCGAGCTGAAAAACAACGGCATTGAGACGACACAAAAAGTGCCAATAAGACACTTCACTGGGCCTCAGCACGGGGTCCCTTCAACCGTCCAGCTTGTAGTGCAGGGTTCCCCCCACAGGAAATGTGTTGGTCAAAGCGGAGCCCCGACTGTGCTGCATGTTTCTCTGACGTTCTGTAAATGTTTTATTAAAATCCAAGCAATATGGAACATTGCGGTCCCCCCCGCAGCATCGTGACCCCACACAGAACGCTCCCGGGAAATGTCAAACACGACAGAAACACCAGGTGGTCCGCATTGCAGAGTATAAAAGGGGAAAAAAGGAAAAAAATGATGTTATACAAGAAGCAGGGCGATGGTGATTAACGCATCGTCCGTGACGCGGAGAAGAGTCGGCAGACGCCCGGGGCGTTCTAATAAAATTGGAGGGTGACGACGGGGATGTTTGTTTTAACCCCGATCACAGCTGGATGCAGGTCTCATATCGTCTCACCCGGTCGACATTGTTTGGCTTTCAGCGTTTGTGTCACACATCGTTAGTCGCAGCTATGAATACAATAACTTGTGTCTATCGTAACATGTATCCATGTGGACTGGTCTAGATTTCTTGATATCCCGTGTTCATACTGACAAATGAAAACATTCGTTGGACTGCAACAAAAAAAACTGGCTTTACACTTCACGGCGATCTGTGTCCAGAAATACAGATTTTATCCAGTAGATGTGCAACATCTGTCGCCTTTTTAGATATTAATGATCATTATTTGGTTTGCATTCAACGCGTTGCAACTCTGGATTTAAATGCGTTGCAGGAATGTAAATGACCCCGAGGTGCGTGGCGTGAAACCTTCATCTTCTTCACTTCAGTCGAGGTGAGGCACTTTCTTTTAACATCAAAAGAACGTTGATGATTTTGTATAATTTGCCCGTGTTTTGTCGACACATGAACACACAGCGGCGGGTTTGTCCCGCCCTCAACGCCCACTCCCATACAAGAGCAGGCGAGCTGGTCTGGGATTCATCCAGAACTTTCTTTGCCATGTCACTGTTTAGTCTCTGCACTGCTGTCAGACTCAACAATAAAGCCGTCCATTTAAAACCGCAGCCTTTGCTGCCAGCTCTGTGTCGCTCAGACACACACACATATTTCACACTTCTTAAGATTTTTGAAAAATATCTGACTTTTGCCCTTAAAAAGAAAAGTTCTTCAACTAAAAAAAAGTTTCTTGAAAAAGCTCAGACACATGTCAGATCTGCCGGAGTTAGAACTTAACACAAACTCTCACTCGCTCGCTCCCAGGTGGCGTTTCCTACCTTCGCAGCAACGATGCTGAGGCCCATGCCGTTGTGCTTCTTCAGGGTCACCGTGACAACCTCCGGGTCTTTCTTCATTGGCTGAAAATAGAGAACGACAGGAAGGACAAAGGTTGAGTGAGGATGATGACACCTCTTAAGTTGTTGTCTGTAAAAGTCTCGGGGGGTGAGGGGGTCAGCGGCGGTCCTCTAGTGTTCCCTGCATCTGCCACTGGAGCCACAATGTGGAGTAAAAAGAGGAGGGTAAAAAGAAAAGGGAGGGAAGGAACAAGGGAGAGGGATAAAAGGGGGGAAATGGAAAGACCACATAGGAACCTGTGGTCGCTAGATTCAAGTCGAGAATAAATACCACATCATTCACACACACACACACACACACACACACACACACACACACACACACACACTTGAGAAGCAGGGCTGGGTGGGGAGACAGGCAGAAACAAAGAGAGGGAGGGAGCTGCAGTTTCCCACATCATGAAGGAAAATATTCTGCCAAAGGGAACTCCAAAATAAATAAGATCAAGTCAGACTTATACAAAAGTATGTCTGCATCGCAAAGGGTTTTGGTTTCTGAGAGCGTGCGAGTGTGTGTGTGTCTGTGTGTGTGTGTGGCCAGCACTATGGCATAAATGCAGCAGTCATGAACACCCCCCCACCAACGACAACAGCTGCTGCTACGAAACCAATGCAATCGGCACTAAAAGACAAAACGGACTCCAATAAAAACAAGACCGCACCGTTAGTACAAACACACTCCAGAGACTGCGCAGCTGTAACCATGACACCCAGAGTACAAACTGTGTATTTTATCACTTGACCAGATTATTGATGTTTATAAACCGTTTGATGCTGCTATCAGACATCACCCCTCATGTCCATCAGCATTTAGGTCACACTCCTGAGGCGTGGCAACAAGAACAAAGGTCCAAAAGCATCCAGATCGTTATGTGGACCAAGAGTTAAAAGTCTGACACGGTTCTGCTGAAGGCCTAAAGCTGTAGCTGCTTTTAAGTAGAAACCTTCCATAAGTCGGCCAGTAGGAAACTTAAAACAGCATTGAAATGAACATATGAACATTTAAAACATTTAAATCGGTTGCTCCATTTGGTTCATGCTGTCCGTACTAACGAAACCCCTTCACAATATGATGTCGATGTGAATAATTCAAACTTCTCTCTCCAGTTCCTCTGGAGACATCGTAAAGCTTTCTCCGGGCCGTCTTATGTAAGGCGTTTACCGTGAAACAGGTGCAGCGTAAAGGGAGGTGGTCGACATGAAGACGTGGACATCAGCAGGTCAGACTCCCATCATGCAGGCAGAGGAGACGTCCTCGTGAGCAGGTCGGATGGACGCGAGCTGGATCAAACCATCCCAACCATATGGAACTACACGGTATCGGAGTGGTATCCCTTATGAACATACTTCCAGCAAGTGGCCCAACGCTCTCACTCAGGACGTCCATGGTCGTGAACCAATGCGCACTTTATTGCTCCAATCAATCAATGGATCAAAGAAAGTCAATGAAAGCAGAGACCCACTCTGCTCCTGCTGTTGGTACAGACTGAAGGTGTTCCTGGAGATCCGGCGCCCTCAAGACACAAACTTCGCCCTGTTCAGCTCCAGCAGCAGTTTTCTTTCTCCACGCTTCATAAAACTGGCTTTCTGTCAACATTTCACCAACAATTCTATCAATCAAGACCAAACTATTCATATCCTCAGGACAGCGGTTCCCTTGCATCTGCCTTTGTTGCTTTTAGCTTGTATCTTTAGTCGTCAATAATCCTGTGTAAACTCATTCCGGCAGAAACACAATTGAATAATTTCAATACATAATAAGTTAATATTCTAAATGTTCTGCTTGCAACTCTGATCACATCTAAATGATGTAGACACGCTACGTCATATCACCACATGAACCCACGCCCCGCACTCTCCTGTTTGCTTGAACTCACACCAGTGTTCAAAGCGCGAGTGTGTGTGTGTGTGTGTGTGTGTGAAAGATGTATGCATGTCGAGACTACAGTCATGAAATAGTAGAGCAGGGATAAACAGACCAATTACAGAGTAAGTGGCTGTGTGTGTGTATGTGTGTGTGTGTGTGTGTATGTGTATGTGTGTGTGTGTGTGTGTGTAAGCTGTTATGAAAAGTTAATTGCCCCTTCTGAAGTCACTGTAATCAATGCCTTCTAACTGGGAGACCACACACAGACACACACTGACAGACACACACACACACACACACACACACAGACAGACGCACACACACACACTCTGGGCTCGAATCAAAGCAACTTCCAGCTTTAAAATGTTCTAAAAATAGTCGGACTATGTGAGCTGTGCCGTCAGATCGTCTCCCGCTCCGTTTCTGTTCAGGGTTTTTACCTTATTTAGTAATTCAGCTGGAACTGTTCTACGTTCATTTAGTCTCAGTTTACCGACTGAATCTCCTGTTCAATCTCCCTTAAACCCAGTAAATCCAGTATAATTTACCTGAAATATCCAACGCTGTGGAACTATGAGCTTAGCCAGAAAAGGTCAACAAAAGCACCTGAAGACAGCTTGTATAATGTTGACGCATGCCATCAGTTGATGTTATCCATATGAGTGAATACTGGAGGCTATGTTTGACACACACATCTTCTACACATCAACCACGTCTCATTCCCAATGCCAGTTCCTTTTAAATATGTCAATAACAGTGCAGGAGCAGATGACGTTGTCTACACTTGTAGAGCAGCGTAATGCATGTTGATGCATGTTGCCTAGCGCCACACAGTGGATACAGGAATTGGTGGACAGTTTGCAAAACGTAATTTCCAGCGTCACCCCATAGAGTTGAGAGGGCCCGCACAGCGCTGCCTGAAGCTTCAATTATATATTAGAATTATATATCATTGCCACCAAAAAAAAGGCATAGCAATTTTCTGTAATGAATAGAACTCATCAGTGATGCTTTTGGACCTGAAGATCTATGGAGATACTTAAAAATTACGGATGACACGAGGCCACTTGAAGGTGGCCGTCCTCAAGTTACTTTCAGTCTCCGTCTTAGCCGTCAGATCTACTGACACACTTAAGCTCCACAGCTTCTGTGCGTCAGCATGACTGACCCTGGAAAGCTCAAAGTCCTCTGTGGCCCCACTTTACCCGGGCGGCCCCAATGCCCCGACACACAAACACACACTGAGTAGTTGAGAATGTGTGTGTGTGTGTGTGTGTGTGTGTGTTAATGTCCTACCATCTCAGAACTGTCAGCAGCAGAGAAGTGGCTGTCGCAGTCGGCTCCTTCAAAGTGGACGGTCCAGGTACCCGGCGATCGGGGGTGGGGCACTAACCTACAGAAACCTGTCAGAAGAAACACACACACACACACTGTAAAGTGTACATTTCAACTGAGTCCTACATCGAAATAATGCATCTTAAAATAACATTTAAAGAACATTAATAACCGTGATAGAAACAAAATTGTTTTACAAAACCTGTGTTGTTAAAGATCCCCTACAGACATGTTTTAAAGCATGTGAATATATACTGAACATGTGTTTGATGTTAGTCTAGTATTAAGGAAGTCCAGACAGAAGCCACTAAACGGAATCAGCTCTATGGCCACTCAAGGTGCAAGTTGCACCCCGTTTAGCAGCTGCTGTCTGCGGACTCTCGCTCAATACTGGACCCATTTTTTATTTTTTTATTCTAAAATTTTCAATTCGTCACCTGGACACAAACACCAGGATGAAAAATCCAAAGTTCCCCTTTTATCTGATCCTTCTCCCTCACTAGTGTGTAACTCAATGAAGGTCAAACATCCACATTACATAACAATGAGCAAAACAAATGTTGAGTGGAAAAGAACTTCAAACATCAACTTGCATCACATCATCGCCGCCCATAATGAACTCGACCCTGAGTTTATTTAAATGCATCCGCCATAAGATGCTGCTCAGACTTGCACTAAAGCTCGGGCACGCCAACTCGCTGAGAACGTCGCCGCATTACATGAAATGTAATGTAGAACGGAATCTCTCTCGCCGGTATTAAATATCGGCCCCAGTGACGTTACCTCTCTGCAGCAGCGGCTCCAGGAAGTCCTGCAGGCCGTTGGGGAGGTTACGCACCACGTCGCAGGAGTAGCCGTCCTCCGGCAGGAGGAAGGGCAGCTGGAGGTCCGGATCCTCCTCCAGCTGAACCTCTCTGCCGTCGCTCCTCGCGAGCTCATCTGCTGTGTTCTCTGCCACAGCCACCACGTGGTCGATCAGCTCCTGTACGCACATAGACACACACACACACACACACAACCGGGTCAACGAGCCGCTTCATTACATCTAAAAAGCTCCAGAAAATGTCACTTACAAGTAACGGCTATTTTCAACATCTGTAATTTACATTAAGCTGACGTTATCTCAATGGAACATTCTGTGTGCATCATCATAAATGCTCCGTGTGCATCATCATAAATGCTCCGTGTGCATCATCATAAATGCTCTGTGTGCATCATCATAAATGCTCTGTGTGCATCATCATAAATGCTCCGTGTGCATCATCATAAATGCTCCGTGTGCATCATCATAAATACTCTGTGTGCATCATCATAAATGCTCCCCGGTGTGCGTCTGGCTTACAGGCGGGATGTACGGCTCGTCCGGAGCACAATGGTAGTTGGTCATGAGAGCGTGGAGCTGCAGGGAGTTGAGTTTAAAGCAGGTGTTGTGGATGTTCTGCACGTCCTGCATGGAGTACTTGTCCATGGTCAGCAGGGTGGTGGCCTGGAGGACACACACAGAGAGAGAGAGAGAACATGTCAATGAGCCACATCCCTTGTATATCGTACTCTTGGGGTCTGGATGTTCCCAGGCTTCTCCAACACGTTACCGTTTGGCCACTTTACTATCTCTACCGGCCTCTTTCGGCACTTCACTTTTGTCAATTCTTGCACCTTACGAGTAAATCATCTTTATGTATCTCTGCTTTTTAAGCTTTTAAAAGTAAATGTTCTAGTGGCAAGCATAGCATGAGCTTAACCGCCCCTCTGAGAGACAAAGACCACGAAAGAACGAACGATCTGGTGATACACTGAGCTCCTCTCTCCTCTCTCTACTTATGGATGAATTTTCATCTCTCCATCACACATTATTAACTCTGCTTCCTTCCCGGAGTCCTTGTGACTTAACGCCTCATAGGACCTGGCTGGGTCTGATGCCATGGCCCTGTCGAGACTCCGCCCACTCCTCCTCTCTACCTCCATCTGCCTGATGGATCATGGAGGTCTGGATCGTGGTCCATGCCGACTACACACCATTCATACGCTCTGTCATATTCCTTCTGGTCACATGACATCTATTGCTTCTGTCCATCCTGGAGAGGGATCCTCCTCGGTTGCTCTCCTGAAGGTTTCTTCCCTTTGTTCCCCGTGAAAGGGTTTTTCTTTTTGTTGGGAGTTGTTCCTGATCCGATGCGAGGTCAAAGGTCAATGATGTCTTATGTGTTACATTTTGTAAAGCCCTCTGAGGCAAATTTGTAATGTGTGATATTAGGCTATACAAAATAAACTGATTGATTTGCACAGCAAAGAAAAAAGGAGCAGAAGCACCAACAGGACAAACAAAACTGGTGACTAAAACAAACTCCATGACCCTCCCAGTCTGAGCATGTGTCCCCGTCCACCCCCCCTTACCTGAACGATTCGACTGAGGTGGCAGTCGGCGGCGAGCTCCAGACCCTGTTTCTCTGCCCAGGCCTCGATGTGGCTGAGCTGCTGCCGGAGGATCGCCCCCCAGTAGTGGCAGCACAGCCCCGAGTCGGTGTCCGTCACCAGCTTGTTGAAGAGCCACATGTTGATGAAGTGGAAGAGCTGCGAGAACAGCTGGATGGTCAGGGCGGCGTTGACCCGACACCGCCGCAGCAACGACATCGCCCCCGTCAGTGTGTGCAGGACGTCCTCTGGAAGGAGAGGAGACACCAGATATACAAGATCAACCATTACAGCCACATTGGGAGTTTACGGATAACAGTGATATACTGTGATTACGAGACTTAAAGGAACAGTGCGTAACATTTAGGGGGATTAAGTGGCAGGGATGGAATACAATATGCATAACTATGTTTTAATCAGTCACCTGAAACTAAGAGTTTTTGTATTGTTGTAAGCTTAGATACATTTATATCTACATGGGGAGCAACACATCTTCTACGGCGTCGGCCATCTTGCTACAGCAGCCCAGAGTGGACAAACTTAACACTGGCTATGGCGAGAGCCCCACGCGTTCTTACATCATCTGATGGTCGAGTTGTTTACCGAAACTCAGCATTTAACAGGCCCCGGTGCAAAATGATTAAAAAAACAGAGTATTGTATGCACAAACATCACTGCCGCTTATTTATTACCTTCGCATTGAAAATGCAGAAGGTAATGTTTTGATCGGCGTGTATTTATTTATTTATTTGTATGCGTGTTCCTCGCACACACAAACACAGTTTTAAACACACACACATGATGATTGGTTATTTATCCGGGGACCATTGATTCGATTTTGGGATCAATCGGTCAAAGGTCAAGGTCAAAATCTTCTTTACACACACACACACACACACACACACACACACACACACACACACACACACACACACACACACACACACACACACACACACACACACACACACACACACACACACACACACACACACACAGTGGAGACAGTGAACCAGGTGAAGTGAAGAATACTCGATAACTACACTCATTACTGTTATTGCAATAAAACATTTGCGAGTAAAAAGAAAACCAATACTCAGTGTCTACTTCAATCGTCCCTTTGCAGTCTCTCATCCACCGCTGCTGTATTTACACAAGCGCAGCACGGCTGAATGTTTTTTCTTCTTCTCTTCATCAAAATATTTGCGTTGGCTCAAAGAAGTCTCTGGAAGTGAAGCGTCTCTAGAACAGTTTCCCACCCTGAGGGACGCACCACGGCAACAACAACAGATCTTCCTCAGACTTTTCCCTAAAATATATAATTCAGCTCGGAGCTCAAGAGACGGGAGCAACCCGAAGAGGGGTCGCAGGTGGACTGTGCGTCATTCACCAGGGCGGTAAACCAAAATGGCTGTGGAGACAGTGCGTGTGCTCGTCTTACCGATCTTGGGTCTCTGTGGATTATGTTCCTCGGGGTCGTCCAGGAAGGCGGGCATGTAGTTGTTCAGATCCGCCTGGAGACAGTGGACCAAGTACCTGCGCACACACACACACACACACACACACACACATTACAGCGTGTGAGACACATCAAGAGCTCCCCACCAAACCACAAAGAAGCTCTCCTTCAATCGTCTGTCTTCAGCAGAATCTTTTCATCTTGATGTATAACTTTTTCAAACGAGTCGTGAAAACCCCGTCTAACAGAAAGCAGCTGCACCCTGCTATCGTGTTCCCAGTTCTTCTTTTATTATGCATGGGGGCACAACGCTGCCACCAATGTTTCCTTCTGGGAGTATTTTAAAATGTTTTTGCGGTGAATTTATTTGTAAAAAATTGAACAGAAATATAGCATATCCCCCTGAGAATATATATAAATTGTGTGTTTATGCTAATAGTCTTGAGCTTTTTATGCAATGTTCATATCAAACAAACACGGTTAATATTCGACGACCGCGCATTCCATTCTTTTCTCAGAGTCCTATGTGATGATCTGTAAATATACAGGTGTGTTCACATCCTCACATCTACCTGAGGTAGACTACCAACGAATGCTGTCAATGTCGGAATAAAGAAGAGCAAGGAAAAAGACACCCATGTGCAGGTATTCATGTTTTTAAAATAACATTTTAACACATTCCAATTGAGTGACTTATTAGTAAACTCATATTGGTTTGGATCTCATCCCTGAAACGTCCAACGACATTCCCGATTCCCACATCTGCACACACACACACACACACAGACTGACTTGAATGCCATCTGGACCAGATGGGCGAGGACGTCCTGGGCGTCCAGCGTGACGCGACTCAGGTCCCGGTCCTGCTTGATGAAGTTGAGCAGCTCTGAGGCGTTGGCCATCCAGAAGGCCAGCGCTCCGGCGATGTTCTTCTGCTTCTGTAACGTACCGACCGCGGCCACACACGGGAAAACACAAAAACACATATGGAGGACGCTGTTAGAGCAGCAGGATCAGTGAGAGACTGGAGAGTGAGAACAGAAGGTGGGAGAGGGCTTTCTGTTTGAGCGGCAGCCAGAAGGAGCAGTTGTTACCTCGGGGATAGACTCATGCCCCGCCCACCCTGCCCTCTAAGCCAACCCGGCGCCCAGAGGAAGAGTGGTCACCACTGTCGCTCAGAAGACGATGCTCTTCATTTCTGGATTGCTTTCCCATTTGAATGAGAGCTCGAAATGATTTTCCATATTGAGGAACATTAGTGACCACTGCTCTTCAGACACACACTCCATTTACCAGGTCACCACACACCAGACGCCAGCCTCCTCAACTAACCCGGTGGTTGTACAGGTTTGTGTTTGACAAAACGAAAGACCTTTAGACCGTAGACTTACACTAAAGAAAACATCAGAGCAAGAGGATCAAAGTTGACAAGTCCATTAATTTCCTATAGATCAGAATGACGTACAAAGACCTATTCTTCATTAACCATCGTCTGATTCAAGCCATTTAAATTTGATTATTTTAAATGTTCTATTGTTCCAATTTCTGGTACATTTATGGAACTATATTGATGATATATTCTAATGTATATGACCTATTCAACACTGCGACTTGCCAAGACTTATATGAGAAGATTGATGCCATTCTCATGTCTGTCTGTTAAACACAATTATATAGGCAGCAGTCGGTTAGCTTAGAGACAGGAAACGGGGCGAGAGATAGCCTGACTGTTAAATGGTAATAACATGTTTCAACTTCCTAGAATACATTAGATATGCAAATGTGTGAGGATTCTTGCAACATTTGGGCAGAGCCACATCAGCCGTTTCCAGTTGTGATGCTAACCAACACCCTTCGCTCAGCCGGCTCAGCATATTTATCCTACGAACATGAGCGGATACAAACGTCCCATTTAATTCTTCATGAATGTATTTCCTAAAATGTTGTGTTAACGTATCAAATGAAAACAATGGAAGAAACATGTCGTGTCTTTTGTGATGCTGTGTAAGCATATCTCCGCAGAACAATGCCACCAGAGCATCTTGCGTTGTTAAGCGGGCCTTCAACCCAGTAGCTTGCTGCAGCAACCCGGCAGACCAGGATACTATACGGCCAACACCGAGTGGAAGCCATCAGACTTTAATGTCGCTCCATGTGCCAGCCTACGGTCTAAAGGTTTGTTTTCTGGTCCAGAGATCGACAGGGAGGACAGAACCCAGTGTGTGAGGAGCTGATTGGTTAATATCTCCGCCACGCTGAGAGGGAGGAGTGTGCGTGGCTCGCTCCTCGGCACTTGTCTATCCCCACCTTGAAAAAAATGCAAATAAAACAAAACAAGGAAAAATGCAAGTGCATCCAAAACGAGACAATAAAACATTTAGGAAACACGTAAAACACGGACAGATGGTTGAACATGTTAAATGAACTTCCAAATAGACAATGAAGCAGAGGAGGTCAGAGGGACGCGACTCGTCTCTCATCCACGCGGCTGAAGCAAGACGCCGTGATGCCACACAAGACGGAGGCCAGAATTAAGAGGTAGTGCAACGGTGGGAAAGAGTGGTTGCTTTGGTTCTGCCATTTGTTTGTTTTTGTTTTTAGTACCAGGCGGGTCCAGCAGGAAGCTAAATGGAATTAGTCGGGTTGATGTTGCTGCTTAGTTCTCCAGCTGTGGGAGGACGCATTATTATGGCTGTGTTTTACATTTCTGGCAAAAATGGAGAAAAAGAAGCAGCAGCAGCAGCAACAAGAAGAAGAAGAAGAAGAAGGGCTGGTCAAAAAACAAAGAAGCAGACAAAAGTCGAGAGAAAGGTAACAGATTGAGGAGAGGCAGAGATTCAGATGAGCCAAGAGGTTGGTGAGGTGGGGCGACATGGTTTTACATTTTAAATCGGGGTTTGCCTTCAAAGGAGCGTCAGATATTGATCCGACGATTTCCTTGTGACCACAAACCTCCGTGGGGGGGGCAAAGTGTTCGGCTGAAAATGTGCACGATGTTTAAGTATTCAAGGATATAATACACAAAGAATAGAAACATGTAAATAACGTATTGAACATATGTTATGTTATTTGTCTTGTATTATGTAATATAAAATATAGTGCATCATCCCATACATGATTTCTTTTAAACGTACTGCTGTGGATTACATTAAAGTGACATTTGCATTCTAAGCAATCGATAAGTATTTTAATTATAAGTTAATTGTCCTAGTAATGTTTTGATTCATCAATTAACTCTTTACATAAAATGTCAGAAAGAAATAACAAAACAACGCATCACAATTTCCCAAAGCTTGAAGGAGAATTAAAATGTGTTCTGTAATGTTCTGTTAATTAAGTAATCAATTAATTCTTTCAGCTCTCGCTGTATGTAACAGATATTTCTAAGATAAACTTGTTTTTCATCCGTTTTAAAATACATACCGTAATTTACTCTATGAACATTAATTCAGTCCTTTATTTTTTAAGGTGGGTGAATGGTTTGATCCATTCCACTGCCACGAGAAGAGGAAAAGATCAAATCACCATTTCATAACTGTCCTCAGCAATTTGCATGTGGGGATACTTTATGGAAAACAACAAGTCTTTAAATAAATAAATAAATATATTATTTTTAAATCAAGTTTCTTTAAAGGCAGGACATTTAGTTCCAACATCTACCAGCTTGAGTACAGAGTTTGAGATATTTGATCTATGTCGCCCACACCAAGAGAGAGAGAGTGAGAGAGAGAGAGTAAGAGAGAGAGTGAGAGAGCCGTATCATGGTGTGCTATCCTACCTGATCCCCTTCAGGAATCTCCTGAATGGAAGGAAGAGGAAGGAGGAGGAAGAGGAGGAGGACACGTCCACAGGACAGAGAGAAAACATGTCAACAGCTACAGTATGGACACAGCCATGTTACACACATACTACACACACACACACACACACACACTTTGACACAGACATGGTTTCCAATGTGAAGACATCTTGATTCAGTTAAAAAACATAAGTGAAGGAGGTCGGCTGAAAACCACATCGGTCAAGAGAACTTCCACATTCACATTCAGCTGGAAGCTTTGAGAGATCTCTCCAATGTCTGCTTAAAGGGACAGTTCCGATGTTCCCGAGGCGGGGTCGTGTGAGGTACCCGTCCGGAAAGTGTAAACTATATTTACGATGTTTTCACTGCTTTACTTCGCCGTCATCGGACTGAATCCAAACTAACACTTTAAAAAGAGCAGGATCACACAGCAGCACTGACTGACGGGGCAGCTAGTGCTGCTGTTTGTGTCAACATGACAGTCTGTGCTCTGGAAGGAACAAGGACAGAGTCTTGTGGCTTTGAAGAGAGCATAGAGGCGGCGGTTCGGTGCCCCGTTGGAAAGTAGTGAAAACATTCTAAATATAGCGAGCACGTCTAAAACACGTCTCGAGGGCCCGGTGCTTTGCTCCGGCGCTGGTACTCCTGATCGGTTATGAACCGGGGGCGTGCACGCCGTCATCTACTGTGAGTAATACTCGACTGTTGACGAGTACCTCACACAATCCCACTTCAAAACATCCAAACTATCCCTGCAGAATGAAATTCATCATCCAAACGGGCAACAGAGTAAAGCCCCGTTACACTTAGAAAAATTAACTGACCACCTCAAATATAACTGTATGTAAGAGCAGACAATGCTTTTTACTAAGACGGAATTAAAATTGCTTTTAGGAACTGGAGCTTCAGTTCTGTATGTTGGCCGGAAGTAAACAAGCTCAAGAGGAACGTTACGAGTGTGAAGGTGTATAAATGTGCAGGCTGAGAGAAAAAGGAAAATGAATCCTTAATTAAAGTTAATTAACATTTCAACAGTGAACATTTTTGGAGACGTATAATTAACAGAAAGTGTGACCAAAAAAATAAATAATTCAAGCTGTGCACTAATGTGTTGGAGTGCTTCACAGCACAAACAGTTACGGGGGAAATTCTGCCTCAACCTTCCAGTCGGACTTTATGGGGAAATGTGGTTTCACTATAAAGAGGAGCAACACGAGCAGACAATGTTGTTCCTCTCTCCCCGTGGCGATACACAGTTAAACACTTAATTTGAGAACCACACACTGTTAAAAAGACGGCGTGTTGCAATCCATTAAGTTAAGGCGTTTCCCTGGACACGCGACCATCTCATCGCACACTCAAGCTGGCCACAGTCATTACGTAACTCAGGATCATGTTCTCCGGCTTCTCAAAAGAAACACCCAGTTTTAAAGCCTGAAGCGGGGAGGTTGAACGTTCCCATATTTCTCAGAAGCGACAAATATTTCCCAGAAACTCTAAAACTGAAATCCTGCAACAAACAGACGGAAATAGATGAAGCCTCAGCGTCCGTTCCGAGCGCGTTTACTCTCCTGACTTTGCTGCGGACCATCGGCAAGAAATAAAAAGCTGCCAGCTAAACAAATAGAAGTGAGTGATACTACCGGTCATACAAGAATAATTGGTATTTACTGAGCCTCAGACTTAAGGTGTGTGAACATGTTTTTTTAACAATCCTCAGATATACTAACTGGTCTTAATGCATTCTTAGCAAACATATGTTGAGTGGGGCTGTTTATTGAAGCTTCAACTCTTATGGAAATAAATAAACTATTTAAAAATATTAAATTCAGCACTACACGCTACCAGTCCCAGCTGTGGATAAACAGATTATTTATAAAGCATGTGCAGTTCTTTGTTTATTACTTGTGGTTGTTTTGTTTGTATTTTATTATATTTTAATGTTTGGTACTATCTGGACACTGAGTCTGTTGTACAAGTTTGATTGATTGATTGATTGAAACTGTGTATGAAAAGCTGCTGAGAGAAGCTTGGCCTCATTTCCAGTTATGGAATTTAACTACATTACTCAAGTACTATACTAAAGTATAATTCTGAGGTACTTTTCCATTTAATGCTCTTTTGACATTTTCAACATTTTTAAGCCGATATTGTACTTTTTACTCAGATAATTAGTAAATTCTAAGTGGTTTGTAAGAAAACAGTGAGTTGGGGGGAATTAAGTGCAGACAATCTCAACAAAAGAGAGGATGGAATACAAAAATAACAATTAAGGAGCAGAACCCACTGAGATAATACACACAATAAATACGCAAGATTACCCAAATATCACACACACAAAAATAAAAATTGAAAGTTGTACTGACCTGGATGACTCCCTCCATCATGCTCACCATCTTGTTGACGATGGCGATGACCTTGTGCGTCCTCTCGGACGGCGACATGTCGGGCCGGTAAGAGGGCGACAGGACGTAGCGACACGCCATGTACAGGACGTAGGTGGGCGAGAGTTTGAAGTGGACCGTGGAGCTGTTGGTGTAGTTGATGATGGCGGACAGGAAGGTGTCTTCAGCTGGACGGGAACACAGGAGGGTCAGGCCGTCAGACCAGTCGCACAGAGATGGCGTGCTTTCATCATGATGTTTTTAAAATGAACTTCAAATATATTTTTTTATGAGTCAATCTTTCAAATGGCGTGCTTCCTCTGCAACAATAAGTGTTCATTTTGTACTATGTTATTCTTTAAATGTAAAGCACTTAATGTCAAGGGTTATAAAATAAACCTTATTATCATCATCATTATTATTTTTATTGTATACTAAGGAGCGATATGTTCCCACATGTAGAAAAGGCATAGCAATAATATAAAGTCAATACAGTCGTGAAAGTGAAAGCAGCTGAAGGAAAACACAGGATATCATCATTTCCCAAACATCAACAGATGATGTTCACAGAATCGACTTTTGGATAAAAATCGGGCCGCGGTAGCCAGTCCGGTAACCGGAGATCTCCACCAGGAAGGGGCGCCGCATGAACGGCCGAAACGCAACAAAGTGTACACGCTTTGTTGCACTTGTAACTGCATCGATTTGGCCTCGTGCACCAGTTGTAAACCCCTTCGACAGATACTTCAATAAAAGTAAATGTCTTTTTTAATCTGACTCACTATACTCACATGCGGCGAGGCCATTTCAGTGGCACTCCCACACACCGGGGTTTGGCGTGAATTGCAGCCCACGAAAAGGAAATATCTATTTCACCCCCACAACACCTCTTCTGAAAACAAGCAACTGTCACATTGAGCCCGGGTTTCCCCCTCGCTCCAAGTGCATAATGTGTCATCTTTGAGAATCAACACATTCGCTGTTATCTTGGTGCGATCGCAGGAAAACAAAAGCCTTTAGGCTAAAAGTGATCCTGCTGATTTCCTGCCAAATGCGACTGGCACACACACACAACGTAAAAATGTAATCTAGAGATCGAGACAAGCAAAATGAATAATGTCTCCCTGAAGTCATCAGGCCTTCCTGTGCAGAGGAAGGGCATTTGGAAATGTGACCCACATTTACTATAGTCTTAATTGTACCATATACATACATGCAGATGTACATACAGACATATATACACATATATGTATGTATCCATACATGAGACACATGCATTGCATACCACTGCAGTCAGGTCAGTGGAATCAGTCGTCAAGAGGGCTCGATAGTTTCCAGCTATTGGCCGTTTCACTCACACAGCGGAACAGAAAGAGACACTCATACTTACAGTTGTCTCTGAACTCGATGCCGGCCGGCAGAGTCATCTCGGTCCTGTCTACTGAAATGTCCTGAGACCTGATGAGACACAACAACACCATGAGAAGGGAATAAACACAGACTGCGGAGAAGAGGCCTGGAGAGAGGCGAACGATGGAGGGCGAAGGAGAGCGTCTCACGTGCTGTCCTGCTGCTCTCCTCTGATCGTAGGTTTGACCATGCCGCGCTCCATCTCAAGCTTCCCTGAGCTCTGCACACACACACACACACACACACGCAATTTCACCAAACATTAGATGTAGAAGCTCCAGTCACACTCTTAGAACTTCGAACAAGCAGCTTAAACAAGATGCAAAGGACAACATGTTTACAGTTTCCTGCTTGTCCAATGGATCAAATATCTCTATTGTTCTATAAAATCAACAATAGTATACATTAAATAGCATTTAAAACATCGATAGAGGCGACAAACAGTCAACTAATTAATCAGGAAAGAAATTAACAGATTGGTCAATATGGTAAATAAGTGACTTTACTGGGCTCGATTCCTTTCCTTAGTTTTCTCTCTTGATTTTGACCCTTCAACTAATGGTACAGTACAATACCAATTTGAAGCAGTTATCCGGTGTAAAGTGTGTGTGTGTGTGTGTTACCTTGCTGGTGGGCAGTGCAGCTCCACTGTGGACGTCTCCGTGAAGGTCGAAGGTGGTTTCTGGCACACTGCTGCAGCAGAGACACAGACATGCGGCGGTTTAGATGAGCTCTCCACATCTGACTTTTCATTACTGACAACGACGAGAGCTCAGACTTAATCCAGACACACACACACACACCCAGTCTGGGAGGACTAATACACGCACACGCACTTACATAACAGTCTAATTAAATGTAGAGAGGCCACGTCGGCAGACCTGATTGAGCACTATTTGCAGCAGAGCTCGCACGGCGAGTGTGTGCGCTTAAGTGACAGTAATCGAGTGTGACAGCGGGCGGGTTTAAAAGACAGGCAGGCTTCGGCTTTTCACGCCCCACTTGGCAGGAGGTCATGAATGTTAGATAAACGTGACAAAAAGCAACACACAAACATTTGTACTCTTTGTCTCACTCACACACACGAGTTTAGGGGGGAAGAGCTTGTATATGACGGTCATGTAAAGCTGGAGCTACACCTGAACAGTCAGACACCTCTTCCCATTCTCCCAAAAAATAAGTCCAACTTAAAACGTCCAAATCTCTTCAAATATCGAGGAGACTTTAGAAGGTTTGGGAAATATTTCACTTAAAAAAACATCCCAGATAAAGAGACGCCGGCTGGCAACGTCCAATCAAAACAAACGCGGTGGTGCAGCTTATGTTTCTTTCCAGACATCTGGTAGATTAAAGTTCGGAACGGACGTATGCTGCAAGATCATCTGTTCCCCTGCCAGCGGCACCGGGTGCCAAATCGCTCCGTTCTTACACAGAAGAGGAAAAAAAAAAATAGAGAAAAATGTGCCGTTTGCGCCAAACCGTGGCTCTCATCGCCCCAAACATCGTGATGCGTCTCGGGCTCAAGTGCAATAGGTATCCCGATAAATTTGCACGGCAGAACATTGGAAAGCAGCCCGGACGACCACAGGGCCGGATTTAATGCTACTCGCCAGATATTATAGAGACTTTTATAGAGAATTGTTCAAATCTCTCCTACTTTAAGAGTCAGAAAAAGCTCATAAATGCCTCAACTCATAGAGGTCTGCGACGGTGAAGAGACGCTCCTCTCTTCAGTTGCTAAGTACGTTTGAACTTGAGGACAGTTTGCTGGTCCGATTAAAGCACAAGTTCACATTATTGACAAATCCACTTCTTGTTTATGTAAATGCAACAAACGTTCATATTTTAGCCATGAGGTAGACATATTATCACTTAATTAATGGCTGTGTTATCGATCCATTAACACAACTATTTACACATCCAGCAGACATGTCAGCAACATCTGCATTTATTATCTTTCTGGCCACCGGATGAATCCAAGTATCCAAGAAACCAATAGTCATTCTCCAGTTGTGCTTTCCACCGACTCCTGGAGGCGACATCCGACTCTTCGGCTGCCGGCTCCTTCTCAGCGCTCAGCCTCCTGTTTGGTCTCGGCTGCTGAAAGACTTGCACCGAAACCAGAAAGGCTGTCGGTCGTAAACCAAAACAAAAGAGCCAAAGGACGCTGCCCAGGGCCGAGGCAGTGTACGGAGAGCGATAGTCATCTGGGGCTTCATCGCCACTTCACAGACATGGGCATCAGTAATATGCCGTGCCACGTAGCTATACAGTTAAGAGCTAGCTATTTAAACTATTAAATATCTAATTGGATTAGTAACTTATCAGATCTCATTCTAAGTAGACAGACAGCTTTAGGGAGACCCAGGGCCAAACCGGCCCCTCGTGCCAAAACAAGAAGAAAACGATGACGGTGTTCCTGAAACTGATGGACTGAATAAAACATATGAGTAAAGTAACAAACACAAAGAGTAAGTCCACAGGAAGCGGAGCCATGTAGGTTCCTCCTTCCCGACGGTCACGTCTTCCTCCTGGTTAAAGGTGCTGATCAAAGTCACCTGACAGAGTCTTTGGCTGGAATGCAAACCCCCCCCCCCCCCCATTACAGACTGCACAGCTGTCATTATTCAATGCGTGGTTCAAAGACAAGTCAAACACTCTCTCTCTCGATGTGAACGCAACACATTGTACGCGCATCCAATTTGCCACTGAGCACACAAACAAGCACACTTCATGCAACGGCTTATAATATTCAAGACAATTAATGTTTTGCACTTATTTTGTTTTCAAAATACTACAAATGTGTGTTGCTTTCCGCTAAAGCGTCTAGAAACACAATGTGCACTCTGCCATCGTCTTTAAATGCACGTGAAACCCTTCAGACGGTTCTACGCTGGGCCTGAAAAACTACACGACACAGGCGACACAAAAGAAACCAGAATACTTTTCGTTTCGGATCATTTGAAAAAGAAACCAACTCATGCGGAAATACACGAGAGCGGGTAGTGACGGCGTCGGCTACTTACAGTACACGCCTCTCGTGCGGTGTTAGTCATCCATCGAGTCATTACTGGTCCATTCACTCCTAATTCAAAACCTCTCACTCATCCCCAGCCGGCTCACGTCGTCTCTTCTCCGCTCATCTGGTGCGCTCCCTCTTTCTTCCTCATGTGAAGTGTGTGAAACGACAGCGAGCGAGAGGCCACACCCAACGCCACGCTGATCAGATTAGAGGGCAGCCCGCCTGCCATAACCTCCGCTCTTCCTCTCCTCTCGTTTCTTCATTCTCCCTGAGTCGCTCCAACCCAAACACTTCCCTCCTCCCTCTTTTCCTTCCCTTCATCTCTCTCGCCAACACCACCAACCTCAAAACGTCTCCTCCCTTCATCTACCACAACACCCTCTTCTTCTTTCATGTGGACAAACTTGAGGGATACAGCGAGTCGGAAGGATGAGAGGCAAACTAAAGGGAGGGGGGGACAAGCGTGGCGGTGCGTTAGAGATGAAGACCGCCTCCCTCTCCTCCTCCTCACCCAGACTTTTGTCGGCTCCTCATCATGGCAGCTGGCTCTCTCTTCCCTCCCTGGTCGACCATGGGGTCCACGAACTTGAAGACGTGCACGGAGCCAAACTGGAGGGTGCAGCCCGAGCGCAGCACCGTGGTCTCGTTGACGCGTTGCCCGTCGACAAAGGTGTCGGCGTCCGGGCCGTGGGGCGTCACGGTCACCATGCCCTCGCTGTGCATGAGGTTGCAGTGGTGGGGCAGGATCCCCGGGCCGAGCAGCTAGAGAGAAAAACGGGGAAAACGGACGGTGTCAGCTACGTCGCCGGGAAGAAGCTCTCGCGTCAACAGCAGCTACATCAGGGGCTCCACTTCAAAGTCTAACTGGAATTGTACGTTTATTTTTGCTGAGAAATCTGATGACATGTCCTCTGTGTTTGTTTTGACTCGTGTATGAATGTTTATTTCTTCTCCGGTGACACTTCTTACGCGAATGGTGGTTAGCGTCGCACAGACAATGACGAGCGTATTGAGGACTAACTTGAGCTTTCTACGGGGATCGAACATTATCAATTGTTAAGTATGCCGTTTGTTGGTCTTACCCATGTGCCATCTGGGCTGGGGGAAAGGAGGAGGGTTTTGTTCAAAGACTGGAAGGGCAAATAAGAGCCCTATGTCAGGGAGATTATGAAAGTCACAATACACAATATATTGGATTACCAACAATACTTTGTTTTAAACTGATGTCAATACGATCCATGGGTAGTAACACATGTCTGTAAACGCTGATGATTCGCTGTTGGACTCACTCCAGCGTCCAGTATTAAGAACTGTAAATTTGAACACAGCGTTTGGATTTTCGACACCCACGAAAAAGAGCGAGGCAATTGCACTCTTTATTCACTCATGTTGACTTCACAAGCGTTTTTTGGTGACGTGGTTACCTGGATGGCTCCGTCCTCTGTGCAGTCAGAGCCGACCTCGGTGATGCTTTGCTGGAGCCGGTACAGCTTTGGTTTGTCCCGGGAGTCGGACCCGTCTAGCCGCGTGCACAAAACACATCCAAACATTTAGCACTGGGCGTATCCTCGCGTCACGAGAAAACTGTGGTTTACACAATCAGCCTCACACACACACACACACACACACTCGCATCAACTGTCCACACACAGCTGACAGGGAAGAGCCATAGCAGAGTGGAGTACGCCGCTAATGTGGCAAAATAAACTGGGGGTGGATGCTTGGGCTGCAGAGCAATTATTAATTATTAGTAAACAGGAGTTTAGTAAAAGAGAAAAGCGGCATATTAGTTCACCAAAGAAAAAAGGGGAAACATTGGCTGCTCTGGGGGGAAAAAAAGATCCTGGGGGGATGAAAGGTATCAGAAAAAAACCTCAGAACCCACTTCTAAAACTAATACAGAAAATAAGCGAATCGAACAAGGCTACGAGGACCAGTGATGTAATGAGGTTTGAGGAGAAACTGGCTACTTTGTTCTGTTAGGAAATCATGGCTACCATGCATCAGTTCAATAAAAATACGCTCCATGGTCACACTTTAGTGTACCACTTCAGAAGTACTGCTTGGTTTGTAGTTTTCTACACCTCTTCTCGTGACTTTATTTGGGAATTAACTTTACAGAGTAATTACTAGCAGAGACAGTCGAGTGCAAGGTCTGAAATCTTATGAAAATGTTTTATATCTCAGGATAATTTGATTATAAAAATGCATATGAAGAAAAAAACTGTTGCACAGATTCTAAAATGGTGATTTTTCTCGTGTCGCAAATATATTTTTTTTAAAAAAGGATAATTTGTCAATTTAGGGAAATTCACTTATTATCGGCAGGCTAGTTCCCCTGTTTCCAGTTTCTTTGCTAAGCTAGGCTAAGCTAATTGGCAGCAGCAGCTTCATATGCATCTTAGTCGAGTGTTATGAATCCTCTCATCTAACTCTAAGCACATTTATTAAAAGATGTTAAAGAATTACTTTAAACTGACATAACAAAATTAACCAAAGTCTTAAATCTATAATGCTAATAGCTGTACCAACAGAGTGCCGCAGGAATGAGTCATAAAACCCAGAAAGGAGTCAACATTTTCCTTCCGACACTCCGGATTCCCTCGTCTCAAGGTCATTGTGTTTCTGAAATAAATTTTTGGTTAGATGCATGATGTTAGCTCTGTGAATAACAAGCTTAAAATATATTGACTTTTTGTAAAGAGCAAATACCCCTCTTGGGATTCTGAGAGTACAAAAGTCCACCATTATCTTAGCGTTGGTGACATGAAGTCCTGTGACCTCGCTGGAGGTCACTCATCACTGAGCGTTAGCTTTGTATTTCTGCCGATTGTATTCACGCTTCAAAAGATAAAATAAAAATGATGCTTGTGAAGGTTTTTTATTTTTTAAATCAAAAGGAAAACCCCCCCATTGGCTTGTTGTCAAGGGAACCAGGTCGATGCCAATTTCCAAATGGGGAGTCGGGGAGTCACTGCACCCCCGCGCAACAATCCCATCAGCCATTGCAAAAGACACATAGGAGGTGTGGTGGATGTTTTTACCTTCGTGGTGCCGATAGGCGTAGTAGGCATAGTGATTCCCTCGCCCTAGGCAATCAGGCAGGTGCGGAGGTAGAAGGACACATGCACAAGGCCCCAAATGCACACACACACACATACATACAAACAAACACACCATGCCATAAGTGGGAAAGAAAACAGACAGATAGCAGAGGGTGAAAATGCAGCAAGGAGGAAAATGCAGCATTACCTTGTTAACCCATTAATTGGATGGAGGCATTCAAGCACACACACACACACACACATACAGTGTATCTGAGTACCTTTCACTGTCTACTTTTAGACAGCGAGTATGCCCTTATCCTAAATTAATTTTTAAAAGGATGACCTACATTTCAGCTTCAGGCAATCATTCATTTACAGCCTCATACACACACACACCCGTATCAAGGACGGAGGACCACACACACACTCCTTTACTCACACACACAGTCCCAGCACCCATTATTTAGGAGAGCCACCAAATCAATGTTCCATCTTTTCCACAGAATGTGACCCACCACCCATCAACAAAAGGGAAGGCCGTAGATGTGTTAGTCGTGTGTTTGGGTCGTCATCAGCCCAGATACGTAATGACGTGAGACACATGATAGAAAAAGAGGGATCAGTAGCAAGAATCAAGCTGTTAGGGTCACATTGAGCAAGGTTGAGCAAGATGCCCCAAGATGCCCCTCCCACCCCCCTCTCTGTAAGCATCACAGTAAAGTCTCCATTCTGAGATTTATTCACCACATTCCACGATTCTTTTGTTGTTGCTACTTACCTTGTTATACTCCAGTTCTCTCAACCTACACCATCTATTTCTAATTCAAATCGATATCCCTCCTTTTCTCACAGGGACGTACAATTTGCACAAGCCTAATATTTGTTTTAAGAACACTGATACTAAAAAAATCAGCAGAAATTAAATCGGTTTACATTACCCAGATCCTGTAGAACATTTATTAATCAATCAATTCTATGGTCCAGTCGCAACTGGGAGTACACAAATGAATTCTTAAATTGTTTTAATAATAAATGATCAATGAATATAAACTTAGTTATAATGCCATGAAGCATAAAAAATAAGTAAAAACACATGTTTTAGTTCTAGCCATGTTTGAACCGTTTCCATAGAGGTGCTGAACTAGAGAAGTTAAAGAAATGAGGCAAAAGTAAGCAAAATGTGACAGGAGTTTATTTGCCACTTTTTTTTTAACACCTCAAACCTTCTTGGGGTTCACATGACGTTTATATTAAGTGTTTTATTCAGGGAGTGTTCATAAAACATGTCAACTGTACCTCCAGGATTCTGTCATATCGGGTCACTGCATCAACACTTCTGGTGCAGGATTTGTAATGCAGATTTTTTTTGTGCACTCAGATTGAGTTGAATTCTGCATTAGATTGATAATACAAATCTACACGTCTGAACATGAAGACTGCATTGAATTTGACCCATATCACCGTTGTTACATTATATAATATTGAGGATACATATTCCCCTCACAATTGGGTGAGGTACAAGCTCACAATTGTATATGTAGATTATATGTAATACTAGTTGTGCATGAGTTTAAAGATGCTGTCATGAACAAGTATAATTTACAAAATAAATATTGAATTTTTTGGTGGCTTTTAATGTTGGAATAGCGTCTGCACTGGCAGCATTAGGACTCAGAATGTAGCTGCAGCTATTCTGAGCAGATGTAGCATCATCTACAGGTTAATTGAGTTAATTATAGGAGCTGCTTCCAACATATGCTGCAGCAAGTCTTAACCCCCTGCTGTCATTTGTATACAGCGAGTGGAAATCCCATGCAGGAGGGAACCGAAACCACAGAAACCACATGTAACCTTTGAGTGAGCCTAAATGTCGTCAGTGCAGCCGCCCTGCTGCCTGCTGGCCACCACCTGCCACAGCAGCTGTGCTCATCCGAGTAGCGACAGACGGGACACTAGAGCTAAGACGTCAAAGCTGCAGCAGCGGACTGCATCCAGGGTGTTGTGTGTGGGGTTCCTACCTGGGCTCAGCTCCACCAGGTAAGGCAGTTTCTCTGGCGGCAGTGAGCTGCTGCTGCCGCTCCCTCGCAGGCCTTTGTCGTCCACTTTTCTCCCCTTCCTTCCTTGGTAGTCGGGGGGTCTCTTCTTCAGCTGGAACACCAGCGATCCTGATACACGACACAATAAAAGCTTTAGCAATCTCCGACAAGACTGAGGAGGTGAAGAACTACGAGCACAGCTGTAATAGCTGTAAGGCAGCTGGAGGGGGCGGTAGAGGCCAAGAGAAGAGCAACTAAGTCAGAGAGAAGCAGACTAAAAATAATTTGTATGAGGTGTGTGTGAGAAAAAGAAGGTTTCGAAGTTTGTGTGTGTGGAAAAGAGCATGTTTCGAAGTGTGTGTGTGTGTGCGTGTGCGTTTGTACATATGAGAGAGAGAGAGAGAGAGAGAGAGAGACACCTCTGTCAGCAGGCCAGTCCCTGAAGATCTGCAGTGGACACTCAGAATCGTCCAGAATCACCTCCTTGCTCGACTTATCATCTTGCTGCGAAGAAAACAACAAAGAAAACAAATCAGTCCCCCGATTCTACCTAACACTGAAGTTAAATAAAGTGTCTAAAAGATACCATGATTTAAAGATAAAGAGTCTTACTTAACGATTCATTTCATGTGTCCTGATTTGATTAGAAAACTAAATGCGACTAAACTTAAGGTTGTCTGAAATCTACATATAGTACACTGGATATAAATGGAGATGACTCAAATTGTTAAGTTGTTATGATGAGTCATCACAAACAGTATGAACAGGTTTTGAGAACAAAGACCAGAGATGTAGGTTCTCCCTCCCTAATGAAATGATGCTTTAAATATTGCAGTTCTGCATTTCAGTGCCGCCATCCCTTCAGCCTCGTCTCAGTTCACATCCCCCTCCCCCAAAACCACACACGCAAACACGCTGACATACTAGCGCTCACTAACCTAATGGACCTGTGCTTTAGTCTCTTCAGCACATTGCGACTGACTATCAACAGTGTGTGTGTGAGAGAATGTGTGTGTGTGTGTGTGTGTGGTCCCAGGAGGGCCTTCCACTGTATTGGCTGTGGGAGCAGCAGTTATTTCATATGATTGGCCAGAGCCAGAGTCCATCCGGGAGGATGGATATGAGAGAGGCTGTCAGCCTGTGGAGAGGGCAGCCAAGTTCACCGTCACGGCCACGCGTACACACACACACACACACACACCAAAAGACAGACGTACAAACGCAGACATGGAGCATCTGCTGCTGCTACAGCACTCAGTCTGAAAGCAATTGCATTCCTCCCAAAGGTTTTAGTGCCAAGCAACATTCTGTTTCAATCTGCCAGTGTGTGTGTGTGTGTGTGTCCTTGGCTGTCCTCTGGAAAGAGGCTCCCAGAAGGAAGATGGAGATGTGTTTATTGATGACACAGGCAGATAGAGGTTGTGTTTAGCGGAGGCCTAGGACGGTGTAGGTGTTAAGAAGCGGGCAGTGGACGGCAGAACACTCCCTTTTGAATTTGTTGCATGTCAAATCATAACGGATAAGGGGATGTGATCAAATAGGCATACTTAATGGGACTCAACATCTGTTGAGCTTGTGAATACCTAAAAAAACATGCATATTCCGAAAGCCAAGTTTTCCTAAAAAAGTAGTTCAACTCAGGAACGGAACAAACGTGATGGTTTTGGTTTGTACTCTGGTGGATGAGGTGTTGCTCAAAGATAAAAGGTGGTGTGGACGAGAGCGTGTCGTACCCAGGCGATGCAGTAGTCCGCGGGGTTCTCCTTCTCCAGCCCGTACTTCTCCAGCGCCTCCACCACGGCAAAGTCGGCCGCGTCTCTCGTGGACAGCAGGATGGTCTTATACGGGATGTTGGGCTTCAGACTGTCGGCGTATATCCTCAAAGTGCCTCCTGCGGGAAACAACGAAACACACACGTCGTTAGTAATTGCGCCCTTCTGATAAAATGCCCATGCTGCTTTAGCCCTCTATGCCTGGGGGGGGGAGGCTGTCTGAGAGCAGCGTAAAACCGTGAAACCATTGTAAATATAACACACACTTGAGCTGGTATTGATTGTTTTTTTAGGTGTCTTATATATGAGTGCATTGCTGCCTCGAGGCAATACACCGGCGCCGGATAATAATACGTCTTCTTTAGCTCCAACACCATTCACGCCAATCAATAACCGTAATGATCTGTTCTTCAGGGAAACATCCGTCTCCATCCCCGCCCCCCCCGGACATATAAACCACCATGTCTCTGTGCAGGCGTCGTGACTTGAACGCACGACGTGGATACACAGAACAGGAAGCTTTAAGTGTTGAATTGCATTTTCCTTTAAGAAAAATGGAACGTGCAGACGGAGGGAGAGTTACTGTAGCGCTCATGAAATACGTTTATCGTACCGCACTTTCATCCGGAGACACGTGTGGCCGTGATGTGTCAACTAGAAATGATCGCCTTGGCAAAACCCACACGGGAGCCACTCGGCAACGCAGAGCGGGGTTTTCGAGAATTTATAAAACAAGCTTGTTTAAAATAGCAGTTACTGCTGAGACAGCGTCATCGTCCAACCACAGGCCACCCTGTCCCACCGTGTGTCTGTGTGGACGGCCGTTTAAGCAGCTTTTAGAGTCGGGTTGACTTCCGTCTGTCTGGCAGAATGATCGGGTGGTGTGTGAGTCACCGGACCAGCCAGCGGGTTGCTTTCATTCACTGAACGTGTGCATTGGTGTGGGTCAACATGACCCGTCGGTCTTCTGTGGTCCAGCCGGTGTAAAATAAATGATCAAAACGTACATCTGACTATTCCATTAAAAATGTAAAGACATTTTTTTTTTTCTCCTTGTTTTCATCTTATGTAAAAAAAAAAAACATCATCCTTTGTGTGGTGATTTCTACAAGGTTATACATTTGTATATTTTCTTTTTGTAAAATAATATTTTCAGCATAACAAACTGTAAATGCTATTTCACGACAAATATCCTGTACAAAAAAAAATGTTAATAAAAAATAAATCTTTAAAAAAAAGAAAAATGTAAAGAAATGTGAATACCCAACTGCCCCATGAGTTGTACTGGTGGCGAATAAAACTAAAGATCACCTCTACCGGCGGCTTCTCTCAGGCCCTCCAGGCAGATCTCTCTGTGGCGTTCGAGTCGCGCTGCAGGCTTTGCCCGAGGTTCACGGTCGACATCGGGACTCGTCGACCGAAGCCAAACCGACTCTGAATGACGTGATGTCAGTCACTCTGGGAGCAGGTCTTTAGATTTAGCCCCACTTGTCGTTCCCTAGATCCCGATCTGGTCTTTTCAGCTCCTGCTGCTGTGAGGCATCCCAGTGCCACCACACGTCGGTGCTACATAGCAGGGCTGTTATTCGCTGAGTGCTACTTGTTTCTTTCCATCGTCAGCACAGAGACTCATTTTAGTTAATCTTCTTCAAACAGCATCCATCTGACCCAAGCTTGTATGCATTTTTCCGTTGCTACCTTTCATTCATGACATCCCTGCTCTGGTCAGCTGTTCCTCCAACCCCTGAACATAACTGTCATCTGAGCTGTGGGCCGGTGGTTTAAAAGGTCTGTAACCAGACTAAAGAGTCACATTTTTAGCAGAATCATTTTACTCCCATTTGTCTCAGAATGCTTAAGTGCTCTTTTGTGTCGGCAGGCCATTATATATATATACATCTTTAACTCGAGGTGCTGCAGCGCTGTTTTTTCCTTATAACAGGTTCACCAATCTCTTGCAGAGAAGCTGTGGAGGAAAGGAGCTCTTCATCACTCCTCCGACTACGGCCCGACGTGCCCGGGTGCTGCATCTGGGCACACGGCCAGCTGGAGGGAAACGCGGTTTAAAACTCCCTCTATTTCATAATAAAGAATCCAATCAAGCTGCAGCGAAACTTTCTTCATACCCTTATCTGGATCTATTCCTCGACACGGTTCTGTCTCGGAGGGCTACGGTGATGTCATTGCCTCGATTTCTTTCTCCGACAGACATGTATGAGTGGCTGAGCCCAAGCTGGGTTTGGAAGGAATATATGTGGATACGCGTGTATGTATCGTTTTTAAAGGGGGTCTTGAGAAGAAGCTCCACAAGCGGCTCAAGTACCTGAGTCGGGCCTCCCATCACTGCTCATGAACTCCTGCATGCGTTTCTCCAGCTTCTGCTGGCGCCTCCTCTTCATGACCACCTCTGGGTTGGAGATTGTCCGGGTGAAGCTGGTCTCAGGCATGTCCTTGTAAACCTCGGCCGCCAGACGACTGTTTTCCCTTAACCATAGAACGAGGGGGAGGCGACAGAATAAGTGAGGGGTGAGGGGGGGGGGAAAAGAGAAAATAGATGGAGGAGCAGAAAGGTCAAAGTTGATTCTTTCCTCTTTTTTTTTTTTAGCTTCTTGTGCTTGTCGTGGCATTGTAAAAAAAAAAAATACAAATATTTTCGCCAAGGGCTGAGAGGATGTATAAAGGCAAGACAGAAAGACGGATGAGGGCGTGGCTTACCCATCCTCACGGGGGAGCGCCTGCTCGTCTCCATCGGGGATTCGGGCAAACTCCTTCTCCCTCTTCTTTTCCTTCTTCTTCTCCTTCTTGGATAAAGTCCTCTTGAAGTTCTGCATCACGCCGTCCTTCTCCTTCTCCGGACCATTACTCTGACTCTTCTGGTAGAGAAGGGAAGAAGAGTCAACGAGGTGCGACAGGCGACTCCGAGCTCCAGTTAGTAATAACGTACCCGTTTAATGTCTAAACGAGGGAACCAACTGGAGGACCAGAAGGGTGCTCCTCAATCATCTCACAGAATCTGATCAAGTCAAGTGTAATGAAGCGTTTTGGTTTAGTTTTAAACCTTATTTACATCTGTATGCAGTTTGTCATGATCGTAGAAGTCTTTTTACAGACTAGAGATTAAAATATGAATTTAGAAATATATGTATATATCTTGTCAAATATCTTCCTGCAATGGATTTCTCACTGTATTGCAAAATGGTGTCATCTGAATCAAATCAAATATTCCACTTTATTGTATTGCAGGACACATCCCGACATGATGGTGTGCGTTTTTTCGTCCAACCTTCCTGATGAAGGACACAAAAATGTCTCCAAATACCAACGGGCGTCAGAAACAACAACAACAACAACAACAGAGAGCAGCCGACCTTAAGAAGGACGTCGTTCTCGTTCTTCAGGACGAATCGCCCTTCTCTGTCGTCTTTGTTCCAGTTCAGTTGAACAACGAGAGGCTTCTCGTCCAGGTCCAGCTGACGCTCTTCTAAACACACACAATCACACACAAGTTCATCTCAGAATCAACTATGTATTATCATTACTTCAACATAGAAACGTAGATTTTTTTTTAAAGATAGCTCCGTCTTATCCTCGGCCCAGGGGACTCACCGCCACTGACGTGGACCTCATACAGGGAGTATTTTGGCGAGGACAGCATTCTCATGTCGGGTCTGAACTTCTCGGCGAGAGTCTCGATGACGTCCTGCGTTGTCGCCGTGCTGGACACTCTGATGCACTTGGTGGCAAAGTTGCCGGCAACGCGGTCCTGGAAGTAGAACCGCATCACGCCGTGGAATTCCAAGTCCTGTTGAAGACCGAGAGAGAGAGAGAGAGAGAAAGACGATGAGTCCATAAACTGTGAACTCGAGGTGGGTGGTTGCAGTGCAGGAACATATTCTGCAGCGGGTTAATGTTTAAATGCAGACTTGCTCACTGTGACTACGTTTGGCATTAAAGACGACAGCGTTTTCATGTCGAGCCCACGGATTAAAATGTGTCTTTGCGATCGCTGAATAATCGTAAAATTCCTAGATTGTAAAAAAAAAATGGAATAAACTTAAAGCAATCATCAGCAACCGAGAACTGTGCACTAAGGAAACCGTTCCGCAGCCTTGACTGTCACGGGAGACCAGAAGCAACACTGGCTGAGAGCCAGCAAGTGCAGTGTGTCAGCAGGTTGTGTGACGACAAGAACCGTCACGCACCTTTTGGAGCACTGCTGCCGACTTCAACAACACCGTTTCCTAAACACGTTTGTTGAAGGATCTCTCTGTGCGGTGTTAATTCTCGGCAATATATTAGATTCATAAACTTCCAGGTAAATATTTCCTTTTATTGGTTTTCAATGCAGCTGATTTTCGAGGAAGTTCTAATTTCCCCTATAATAATGACCCAAAAGACATATGTTCTTTCCAGGAAACGTCCCTACTTCCTGGCTCATGAATAACGCACTACCCCTTATTGTGTTGGAGACTTCTCTCCCGGTGCTGGCCGAAGGAATCCGCTCTCCCTCACACAAACACACGCTGCTCGGGCCCGAGCTGCATTTGAAACAGCAGGCCGACACGGACACCCTGGGCTATCGCCACTGTACCAGCATGTAGGTGCAAATGTATTGCCGACATGTTGACGTTTCACTTCGCACAGACTTCCACTTCGGCACAAGAATGTCTTAAAAAAATACAAGCACTCCCAGCCCTGATATAATCATGTGTAACACGGCACCGACACAGCGCGTGTGTGTTCGTCAAGGTTCCGCCGTCAAACTGGCCTCATATTTCATTGTAAAATAAAAAACGCCTCAGAAAGCCTTGGATCTCCGAAGGAGCTTGTGGACATTACGAAGCGAGCGTGTGCTCAAAACTAGGAGGCGCTATGATCCGTCTCTCAGCGAGAAGAAAAGGAGAATAAAACACTGAAACCAGGACGGAAACGACCCTGTAGCATCCCAGTGAACTCGGTGTCAAAGCATCGCAGTAATAGGGTAGCAGCCGGGAGCGAAATAACGTAAACGCAATTAAAATACGAGTGGAGACACGACAACCACAACACGCATACAAATCGGTGAAATAATCACGTAGGATGATGTAGATGGCATTACCCTGAAGGATTTTAAAGGTGTACTATGACGTTAAATGAGTGTTTTCCTAAAGGAAAGGATGCACTTTAACCATTACAATTCTTTAAACTTAATGAAATCCAAATTCATGATGCGAGAAGAGGATGTTGTGGAAATCCCCCCCGACCGTGGTTCCTCTACAACGGAGGTATCTTTCCTGTCAGGATGTCAACCAAGCAGTTTTTGAATTGTGAAGAGAGTCCTTTTTCAGGATCACAGCAAAACAGACAAATGACCGGACGAGTGTGTTTGTGTGTGAGTGTGAGTGTGTGTGAGTGTGAGAGTGAGTGTGAGAGTGTGTGAGTGTGTGAGTGAGTGTGAGAGTGTGTGAGTGTGTGAGTGTGAGGAGTGTGAGTGTGAGTGTGAGTGAGAGTGTGAGAGTGAGTGTGAGAGTGTGTGAGAGTGTGAGAGTGAGTGTGAGTGTGAGTGTGAGTGTGAGTGAGAGTGTGAGTGTGAGTGTGAGTGTGAGTGAGGAGTGTGAGTGAGTGAGTGTGAGTGAGGTGTGAGGTGAGTGTGAGTGAGTGAGTGTGAGTGAGTGTGAGAGTGAGTGTGAGTGAGAGTGAGTGAGTGTGAGAGTGAGTGTGTGAGTGAGAGTGTGAGTGTGAGAGTGTGAGTGTGAGTGTGAGTGTGAGTGTGTGAGTGTGAGTGTGAGTGTGAGTGTGAGTGTGAGTGTGTGTGTGACTCGAGGCAATGATTTAGACAATTTAAAAAGATTATTTTTACAGTGTTGAAATGTGTTTGCGGCCTCCCTCTGACAGACAGTAACACAGCCAGTAATAACACTTAGAGGATGTGAGGACTGAAAGAAGACGATTGCTGATTAAAATGTTTCTTCTTCAAAACATTCCCCTCTCCTCCATCTCTCTCTCATCCGTTACATCGTATTCTCTCCCACGTCTGATAGGGACACGGTCAGGCAGAGCGGACACACTGACCAGTTCCGAGAGGCACGGGGTGGCGTTGGGAATGTGTAATAAAGTGTGTTGTGATTTACTGCTGGAATGTGGGTCATTGACGGTTGCCGTAGTCGAGCTTGCGCAACGGTTACTGTGGAGACACCCAGTGAGGAGCCAGCGGTGGATAATTAACAAACGGTCTGGTACAGGCGCGGCCTTTTGGCCACTGGGATTGGACAAGAGCAACCACATGGCGTTTAAGTCCAGTGCAAGCGGTCCTTCTCCCCCCCCCCCTCCCCAGTGCCTCCAGGTTATTGTCTATACCAACACCCCCATGTTCACGTCCATGGTGCAGTTTTGCACGCACACATTTGCAGACCACCTCCTGAGATTGCAAACTTCAACCCGATGGTAGAATCCTATCCCTACAGAAGAATGTTCAGGTCTAACGTTCCCGCATGTCTGAGGCCAAAGTCCAGGGCTAAACCGCCATGAATCAAGGTCATGGTCCAATCCTACACTCTCATGCCTCAAGACATCGACGCAATTGTCCGGGTAAAAAGGAAACGCAAACTCATGTGCTGGAGCTCAAGTCCCAAACAGCTGCCATGTCGACTCGTACTTCCAAGAAATGTCAAACTGCAGCGTTCCAGAAGATGCATATCACACTTTCAAACTGTCCCTATTTGCGTGGCTAACGCTCCAAAAAAAACAATACATCGCTATTGATTACATTTTCAACTAGAACGGGCACTCGGTAGAGCGCATACCTTCGCATATCAGAAGATTGGGCATTGAATTATGAACATTTTGGCATTAGCTGCATGCCAATTGGATAAAAATTGACCGCGCTATGGTAAAAAGAAGATGTTGACCTTTTCATGACCTTGACCCGATCGATCCCAAAATATAATCAAATGGTCCCCCGATAATAACCAATCATCCCACCAAATTTCATGCGATTCGGTTTAATACTTTGAGTTATGCGAGGAACACGCATACAAATAAATAAATAAATGGCGATCAAAACATAACCTTCCGCATTTTCAATGCGAAGGTGATCAGTCGGATGCATTCGGACTACAATGAATAGGTAAACCTCTCAGTCTACGCCACCATGATAACGCCATCTGACGAGGCTGCTTGGGTGAATCGTGGGAGTTGTAGTCTTTTAGTAGGAGTAGTGTGTAGTGGACAGATTATAAATGAAAAAGCTCACAACAACCACCACTTACACGATGACGCCACGCCATATTTGGATGAATGCCACACATGCAAAACCCAACAGCAAATTTGATTATGAAAGGTATGACTTGTGCTATAAAAAGACAGAAGCTCACTGGATGATACACAAGGTGCTGGGGCCTGCACAAACATGACTATATAGAGGTTTTCTTAAATAGATGTTGGCTTCATTTCACAATTAAAAAAACGGAGAAAATCCTTAATATTTCATAGTGGGGGGAAAAAAAGAGGGTAAAACATGGGGCACAAGCCTGACCTCGGATGCCACATTTAGAGCATTCTTTCAACGTATTTGAGTGTCTCACCTAAATGTTCATGTGTCATGTGGCAAAAACCAGAACAAACTGTTCAGTTGATCCTTTCTGCAGCTTTCACTCTAATAATCCCCAACAGCTTTTATTATTTCGCAAACGGCACAAAGGCTGACAGGAAACGCTAATGCAGCAGTACGCCACCGAACACAACGGCGGCCCGGATAAGACCCAGCTACACACAGTCTGTCACACACACACAACACTGAGGTGCAGGGAAGCATTTGATGTTGAACTATTTCTGTCACTGTGGGAATGGGTTTATATAATGGGTAAATAGGCAGTGCACATACACACCTCTAAATGTAATGCTAATGAAGTAATGTGTCATTACTGTGTGTATTACACCTATATGGTATTGTAGTGTGTGTGTATCGTAATCCTTCTTGGTATGCACACACACGCACAGAATGAGAAAGATACGCGAGTGATACCCGTGACTAAACATGCGAGACAGGACTGTTTATGACACACAGTAAGAATGCCACAGGGTAGACAGATGTTATCGTGTCAGATCCAACCCGATTGAGACCGGGGGGGTTTCTGTCACACCAATTATCCCTTTGCAGATACATTTATTGACGACCAATTTCCGCTGATAAAATGTTCAGCAATTTACTCATTTTAACCCTCAATGGAAAGAGTTTTCTTCCTGGCCAGTCAGTGAACCAGCCGGGCCTACATGTCAGCTATTATTTGCTTAATAAAGTTGTATGACATCTGCGTAAATGGTAAAATAATGATAAGCACCAAGTAATTGGAGTACGGAAATGTAAACGATATGTTCACGGTGGTTTTAGTTTCCATTTTTCCATCTGAGAGCATATTATACATTTTTAATCAGTCTCAAAACTCTTTAAAAATACAAATATGAGGGTTCCATCACGAAAAGTAATATTGGCAAATATACCTTTATAGATGTTTTAAATATCAATATTGACATGCTAAAAAACCAGTAATGCTTCAGTGGGGTTTTTATTTAATTTTGTGGCACTTTACTTTTCTCCAAGTCCCCCCTATTTTGGCATTTATAAGCACAATATAGCCGTGTAATAAGTGGTTTATAACATACTGCAACAGAGCTGGAAGCAAATGAGGCGTTCATGTCTTTGTCAACAGCTAAAGCTCCTCCTGTTGGCATTAATGAGGCTGCTGTATACACCGATGACGACAACATGGTACAATAAATTAGTGTTACACAGTATACCGATACTAGGAAGGTATCGCAATACCTTGTCTGATACCCTTACTACCGATACTTTAAGTGACAGTTTGAAAAAATGATCTCATCTAAAAGATAAGATAATATGGTATAACTGGTAGTGAACATCCCATATTGCATCACCCATGGCAGACACTTCTCACGTTCCCTTTTATGGTCAAAGAAAACCCTTTGATCTAGCACACGCCATTTCACCCGTAGAAGTGAATGTGAGCAAGGCTCGGTGTAGAGAACGTGCACCGCGGGCGAGATAACCCCGACATCTAAATCCAGCCAGCGTGCTCTCCGACTTACACCCGAGAGTCAAAGGTCACCCAGAGGAGAGGTCGTGCGTGTGTGCGTGCTGTCAGATATATCCATGGATGCGTTAGGTTGTGTTAAGTAACTTAATCTGTTCGGAATTCAACAACTGGATCAGAAAAGAAACACAGAGAGTTCAGTGAGGTTATTTCATCTAACGGGGTCGTGGCATGAGGAAGATTATGGTCGTTAGTGGCCACACACGTGGGACTTCTCTCCGGGGGGATTCACAAACCAAAGAGGGGCAACAGTGTAGCCGAGCCCTGCAACCCCGTCTCCAACCACTAGGAGAGCCTGGCAGTTGTTAAAGTCAGTGGCTGCACAACAAACGGCAAATAATTAAATCAATAAAACACCAGCCTGTGGTGGAAAGGTAAAGAATGCTCGCTGCCAGCGTATGTTCTTTAACACCCGCCGCAATCCTTTGATCCTTTGCTTGAATTTATCATTTCAAAAACTATTTGAATTGGAACGTCTCTATAATTATCGTACTGCCAGAATGAATTGTTGTTTATCAAAGAAAGAGAACAACAACATCACAACGTACCACAGCCTGTCGTGAGCTATTGCTTAAATGTGCACGTCTATCGACATGACATAACATCACCCACACAAACTGAGTGTTGCATCACTTCAATGCAGCTCAAGTCAAGTCCAGGTACCTTTGTCAAACAGGTGCAGTGAGCAAAAGCATCTGCAGCAACATGAGGAAGCTGCTTCCTTGCAAAAAGGGAAAATATTTATTCAAGCTTCAGATGTGGAGGACAGTCTGTCCGGGGAGCAATACGCTCGGAACACACGGTCCGCCTCTCATCCCTCACGTTTGCCTTTTGCTCCGGACACACTTCTGTTGACGCGTCCTCGTCGGAAGCTTCAAGAAGAAAAAAAATTCTCGAGCGAGGCGTTTGTGCAGGTTGGTATTTATGGCAATTGCAAAAAAAAGCAGAGGTGTAATTTACTCAGTGAAAATAAACAACAAAGATAACCTGCTTGGAAGGAGAGCCCACTTGACAGACCAAAGCGCCTCATCACAAACAGTTATCACTTCAGAGTTATCCGTCACCATCTCCACACTCCCACGTCTGCTGTTTGTGTGTGTGTGTGTGTGTGTGTGTGTACCTCTCAGAAAGTCAGGGGGGGGAGGGGTTATCAGGCGTTTCAGGAAACTAACCAGAGCTAAATTTCCTAGCGCTTGAACCACTTTCGGCGTCTGGTGTGACGCTTCTGCGTCCGAGACGGAGCATCGCCGCGCGTCCGAGTGCTTTCTGCTCCGAAAATAAGACGCCGTTCAGTATTTGGAACGGAGGCGTAAACAACTCGGCCGGACCGTAACTCGACGGCCCGGCTAACCGTCTTCTCGGTTGTGTGGAGACGAACTCTGGGATCTAAATGACATTTTTGCATCAATTATATTAACGGTCGATCGAGTGTTGTTAATGCAAAAGAAAGCGTGGAAGAAATATCTTTAAGTTTAATCCCGTTGTGTCTTTAAATTGTGTGTAGCCGACGTGACCAGATCAATAAGTATCGTTGACACACGTGTTACACATCTGCAGCAGTACTCTCAACAGTGTTAACTCCTTCAGCAAGAGATTTAACCCTCCTGTTAGCTTTACATTTACTAACATATTTTACCCTCGGGGTCAATTTGACCCCAGCGATTAAAACCTCCAGAAAATTATTAGAATTAATATTGTTTCCCAAGTTTAAGTGTGAGGTACTTTATGTTTGTTTGTTGACTACCTAAATAGCCCTTTAAATATATAAAAAAGTTGATATTTCTTATATGTTTGACAGTGAAAAACAGCCTGGGGTCAAATTGACCCTAAAGAACACCGACATTAAACATTGAATGGGGTCAAATTGACCCTAAGGTAACAGGAGGGTTAAGAGATGTTTATTTCAGTACAGATGTTGGATTGCCACTGAACTGCAGCCCCGAGTTTCATTAAAGACAAATACTGGCAAACCCCCAAAAAAAGGTTACACCATAGTTTCCATGGAGAACCTGAATACTTGAATTATTTTTTTTGCATTGAAAATATGAACTTAACGAGAAGGGAGAGGGGCTTTCTGGATGATGGCTGTTTGAAAATGAGAATAGATTCCAGCTGTTGTGCGTCATCTTCGTCTCTCACACACACACACATACCTAATAAAATGAACCGATTTCCTGAGTCAATATTGTTGCAGCCCCACCTGCAGTAACACGGGGGGATTTCTTCCCTGAGCCCATGTGCAAGGTCAGCTGGACCGAGGTTCTGAACTCCGATATTGGGAGGGGAAACTTATCCCACATCAGATCCAAGCGAAGGCGTTTCACAGACATCAGACACAAACAGATGGAGATCAAATTAAAAGAGGAGGAGGAGGAAGAGACCGGCGGAGACAAAGAATCCCATCGCATGAAGCGGGAGAATTACTTTAGCTCTCGCTTCAAACAGCCAAAGGATGCCAGGCTTACGGCACGTTGTCCACAGTATCGGATGTCTTGGTGGCAGGATTGCAGATGTAGTCCACTTCCTGTCTTAGATTTTTTAAATGGTTGATGACATGGCCTCTAGTAAAACAAAAGGCTGGAAATAAAAGCTATAGAAAAGTGTGGAAACAAAGTTCGGTCTTTTGACAGGTTTAGAATTTCCCTAAAAACCATAAAAGATAACTACTTTACAACAAGATACAAATGATTATGCCATATTAGTGTTAGTGGAGTTACTTTGTTCTACTTTCACCTCAGAACAAACAAGCTGTGCAAATAAAAACAAATTTTTTTCCGCTATTTTATATTTATTTTTGAGCATGAATACTAGAGAATTCCTTTTCTTTTTTGCTTTGACCAAGGAAAGGGGCCAAATATTTAAAACGTTACAATAAACCACTTGTGTCTTCTAACAATGTCTTAAAAGTTAGGTCAGACCGCGGTGACGGTGCCAATCTGTTGTTTCATTGACTACCGGAACAAAAACAACCTGAGCCACCAGCAGAAACAATAGCGAGGCAGCGGCGCCCGTTGTCCTGAATCAAATGACTAAATGCACACGTTTCCTCAGTGGCTTCAAAGAAAGCCTCTTTGTTTCAGGTGAGTTTCTGCCCCGGTATCGAGCCATCCAGTCACCAACCACCTCCCCCCCTTTCCATCCAGCTCAGCCTGTCATCCTGACAGAGCAAGGCATTGTGGGAAGACATGGTATAAATCGCCTGGACCCCAGATGTGACGCCTGGCCACAAATCAGAACCCGCTCGCTGCCTGAGCGCCTCCAGAAGCAACCGCAGGGATCACGGCGAGCAGCTCACTGCATGGGCGGAAATCACCGTGTCAATGGCCGTCTCTGCATCTCTGCGTGTGCGTCTCTGTGTGTGTGTCTCTGCGTGTGCAGAGAACATCTCAGAGCACTGGTCCAACATCTTGCTGCACACAGGGAAGGATCCAAGTTTCCTCAAGAAAAAGAGTCGACTCCTGCTATTACAAGTTGGATTGTGCAGAAACACAGAAGGTACGTGTGCCTTCAACGGACTTTAATGTAGCTTTTTTAGATTTCCAGCCATGCCCCCAGACTGTGGGAGACATGGATGAAGTCCCCGCCCATCGGTTTATTGACATTGGCTTCGGAGGCTCCAGTTTGATGTGTTGGTCTTCGCCATCTTCATGTTTCACTCTCGCCATCCGAACACCAAGCGAGACATTGTTTAGGCAACCAAAATGTTCAAATCAACTTTTACCTGAAAGCACACTGTGAAAGGCGTTAAAGTTTTCAGATGAAACACAGAAAAAACCTCCCATGGACAACGCAGGAGAAGCCACCGGGAAATCGCAATGTCGCCACATCCCAAAGCACATCCTGCTTTATCATCTTTCTTACTGTAAATGGGCAATAACCTAAAGAAAGAATAGGGCTGCCACCCCTCAGTCGATTAACTGACTAACTGGTTGTTTTGGTCTTTATCGAATAAGATATTTTCAGTTGGTTACTGATTTTTTTTATTCTTCTCTGGCACTGAATCAGAAACTAACTGGACAATGAGAGGAAGCATTCACTTCTGCTCCATTTACTGATATTTTCGCTTTCATTCTCAGTAACTACAAAGGAGAGGGAGGGAGGGCGAGAGAGAGAGAGAGAGAGAGAGAGAGAGCACATAGATACCAGAAAGGTCACACATGCTCCTGGGCGTGTTTGAGTGCATCCGAGTGTGTATGTATGTTCAAGAAAGATCAATGACGGTCTGCAGTAGTTTACGGGGATGGGGTGGGTTGGGTGAGGAGAAGCCCCCCCCCTCTCTCTCTCTCCCCACCCACTGGTTAAACACAGCACCTATGATCAGGGCTATGGAGTTACAGACAACACATGCGTGTGCGCGCACACACACACATACGTGAACACGACTGTGACCTTACCAGGCGTTTTTCAAGGTCCCAACTAACGTGCAGAGAATAGAGACGCACACATGCACGCGCTCGCTTGGGATGAGGCGTTGAAGAATGCAGACCGGCCCACATCCCTCTCACATCCTTGGAGTGACTTTGGGTGAAATGGGTAAAAGAGCAGCCGTGTAGACATCCGGGTATCAATGAACTGGAGAGTAATTAACTGCATTGTGTGCCTTTGAAGCCCTATTCTCACAGGACCCGTTTTATCTGGAGTCCTCTTAACATTCTTCATAACCAGAGGTCATCTGCACGCTTATTCCTGGGGGAATCTGCTGCGTCGGTAATCTGCAAAGTAAAAATTATGCCGCAAATTCGATCATATTTGGAGGTCATCTGGTAATGTCAGTCCCTTGTGAAAGTGCATCTCAGTAGAATCTCAGTCAAATTGGTCATTTCCCCCCAAATCCTATATAACTATTTAGCTGCTCAGAGAAGGTGCAATCTAAAACCGGTAAATCTCTTCTGCAGTTGACAAAATCTCTTTCCTCCACTTAAATTTTTCCATTAGTCTATGAAGCTTTTGATTAAAGCAAACTCAATAAGTGAAGCCGCTGACAGTGAAAGTTGCATAACAAACAGGCAAACTGCTGAAGACTGGCTGACTGTCCTGGAAGAAAACCGACTCGGAGTTTAATGCTTATTTTTATCACGTTTTAGTTGTGATGCAACAATACTGGCGTCGGGTAAAGTACCGCGTCCTACACGTACAACTATTCTGATCATACCCGATACCACGATGACAACGGGGTGTTGCCCTCCCGTCAGTTGAGCGCTATGACCCCCGCTGCAACGATAACCGACGCACAGACAAGTTAACTCCATCGTCGGCTGAAGTTGCGCGAAACCGGCCGTCCCCGAGTTCCCCCGTCTGGGACGTGGAGCGGCTCCGCTGTTACTCGCGTTGGCCGCTTTCTCCGGAGGTCCCCGCCACGTCGATCAGTTTAACGTTGGCGGCAACGTTGTCTGCTGCGTCTGCCTGGCGTACCGTGCATTTACGCCAATGTATCAGAGGCCACCCGTTACGTCAGCGGGGGCCCACGTCGAGAGAGCGCGTGTGATGATGGCCGTTCCATTATTAGTGGCCGGTATTTTTTTGTCTTTAAAAATCTGCTTTTACTCCTCAAGACCAGCGAGGAGACCCAGAAAACCAAGAACATGTGTCCGCGTTAATCTTTCGATGCGACAGGGTGTCAGAGTCTTTGCGAGTCTAGAAATTATTCTGATGTCCACAAACGGCGGACGCTCCTGTGGCCACCGACGAAACCCAACACTGACCAAAGGTACCGAACGCTGCTCTGGCAGCCACCTCGCAGCTGGGGTGTCATGTTGCCATGGCGCTGGGAGGCGGGCCGTGCCCGGTTATCAGGTGACATGTGGACAAACAAAGAAAGGAGGCAGCCAAAGATGCTGCTGCATCAAAAATGGGTCCAAGTGGAACAAGATAAACCAAAAGAGCAGACTTGTTTCAAGCATGAATTATTTCAGTTCTGTATTTTAGGACTGAAACTCACCGCTAATACTAGAAAGTGCGATAGAAGTAAAATAGTACGCCCTCCTCCTCCTCCTGACCTGAATCCCACTGCCCTGATGATAAAAATGGCATCCGAACGAGGACCTCGAAATCTCGATCCGCACTTTTTCCATTAATGGGTTTCAAACCATTTCCACCGACACAATCAGTAATGCGAGCGTCTACCCGTGTGCCTTATTTGTCGTTCAGAATTACAGAAAATATGAAGGATCGCAGGCGTGCCACAAAGAAACCCCGACATGAGCGACGCCTCACGCGAACCAACTGTTCGTAGTGCTTGGGGGAACGGGTTGTAACCAACTATTATTGTTCATGAACTTGATGGTTTACTAATTAGTCTGTTGATATTTGCAAAATAGTGAAAACCCTAATTACAAACACAAAACCAAAACAGAACAATTTTTAATTGGTATAAAACAGAGAAAATCTGCAGAAAACTTTCATGTAATAAGCAGACAGTTTTTCTTAATACTTGATTGTTGAAAATAGTTTGCAGTTGATGACAGACTAAACGTTTCAGCACTAGCCTCATTATTTGTGTGGGCAGTCCTGTACCGATGACTATATTCGCACACGTCACCAGACCGATAAACTGTTCAAACAACCTCACACGTAACACAGCAAATATATCATCATCTGTATAAAACTGGTTCACAGGGTCTACAATGTACCCGAAACATAAAAGGCACTAGGAATGTCTCAATGAAAGTTGCAGATATGCTGAAACTGATGCCGCAAGTATTAAAATGAGTAGATGACATCATCTGTCTGTCACCAGAGACCCGTTTCAAAGCAGCAGACGCCCTGGTCTGGGGCACAACTCCCCACATGTGCAGGATGTTGTGCAGCAGGACGGTCTGGAAGGCACGTCGCACAAAAGTGTCACATACTTTCCACTGGTTGGTTCAATAAAAGGCCTGGTATCAACTCCGCCACTGCGCTGATGGGTGATGGAATGCATTTGAATATGGGCTCTGCCTCCTTCGACAAACAGCTGACCAGGAACAGTAGCTTTGACTGCAGCCACACACACACACACACACACACACTTACTCAGGCCGCATACAATAACGTCCAGACAGACTTGCATATGAACACAAAACACATTTTGGGAAGCAAGTTAGAGACAAATTATTTTTGTTCTCTTTCTTTTCCCCGAGAGAGATTTACACCCCAGCCCTAAACTCCCAGGTACACACACAGATCCAAGAACCCACGCACGCACGCACTCTGGGCCCGCTTCAGCCGTAGGAACGCATCCCCACCGCCCTACTGCACTGCTGTGTGTTTGAGAAAGTGGGTGGATGGCCAAGAACAACAAATATATGAGCGGGTGGAGCAGCGTGGAGGGAAGTCCCCGGCACACTGAGGTCACCCACGCGGTATTATTGTATTTTTCTGTTCAAATTCTCCATCAGGCAGGCGGGTGGGTGGGCGGGCGGGTCTGTGCCGAGACAGGGCGAGGACAGGGTGCAGCACCATGAGGGGGGGCGGGGGGGGCTTCTAACAACCAGCAGATGAGGAGTGGAATTAGAGCCACACATCAGGGACGCAGTCGGTATGTTACTTCAGGCCGCCCGTCTCGGCCGGCCGCTCATCCCTTGCCGTCCTCGTCGGCTGCCAAACAGTCAATAAAAGTTACATTCTATCGACAACACTTGCCGAGTCATCGTGCATTTGTCCCGCTCGGCTCGACTGAATACGAGCCGGGCTGTCATTTAAACCAGAAGGATTTATGTTCAGATTGGGGATGCGATGAAAAATGGAAACACACCATTATCTGATAAGACCCTGGACCGTAAGTGCTCGCTTGGACAAATGCCACGATAGTTAACACGGGCTTTCCAAGTTGACGAAGCGTTAGGTGTTATTTATCTGTGGTCACTCGGGGACAGCAGAACCAGCTGAAAACACATTCTGCCCCAAAACCGACACGAGTCGAGTTTACGGTCACATATGAGATACATAAGAAATGCAGCAAATCATCAAAACTGAGAAGATTAACCACTTGACATCTTTTAATTAAAAAATTACGATTGATTAACTGTAAAAAATACTTAATTTAACCCAGAAATGAACAGTGTTTTTAATTTGCATTTCTATTTACCAGCTGATTTCTATATTTTTGTTGCAGTCCTGCTGCCAACGTGCAGCAAACAAAAGGTTTTCCTCCCAGCCGTGCCACCGGGCCGCTCCTCGTTTTCCCTCCTTCCGGCCGACGACTTAGACATTGATCTGCTGCAAAGCACCATGGGAGCTGGCAGCGAGCGGCGCTGCAAAACACTCGGTGATTGGGCCCCGATTGCTCTCCGATCCTGTGAGGTCAACCGGGGGGGGGGGGGAGGTTTGCTCCCATGTGATTGGCCCACAAGGAGGCAGACGGCCTCTGACTGACAGGTAGGGGGAGCATATCAGCTGAGAGGGCAGCACGGACCAAACGGAGACCCGGAGGAGAGAAGAAGAAGAAAAAGGGGGTAAGGCGAAAGGAGGTGAGCCAGGCCTCTGAGGGGATTAACACGGTCTGACAGGCTGGCTGGGACACACACACACACACGCACACAGCTTTTAGGGCGGGCTGCTCTGCTGAGCACAAACAATACACTGCTTGTTTTAGAACAAGAGGAAAGAGAGAAACGATAGATAAGAGAGAGGCCAAATCACAGCGAAGGAATGTGTGTTTCACGGAGGGCAGCGAGGGCGAGATCAGGACCCACAGGTGCTTCCATGGAGAGAAACTCCCTCAGTGGTCCGAAAGTAAATTCCGTGACTTTTCCCATTAATCCTTCTTCTCCGGTTTATTAAGGAGTGAGACTCAAACTGCTGGCCGTCCGCCGCAATGAATGTCTGAAACGAGCCGCGCCGTACATTTCGGTGTAAAATAAAATCCCCCCCCCCCCTCACATTCTCCAGCGTCCACAGAGAGTCGATCCTGTTACCCGACCTTCCTCGTCTGGAATTCGCCGCTCAAAGAACGCCGTTTGCATTCCGGGAATTCCAGGACCAGCAGGATCCCTGAAACGATGACATATCACCCATCTGGATCCCCACTCCGCTCCTCCGCCTCTCATCCAGAGGCCACGCTGATGTGTCGTCCTGGGCTGCTGACGTCTCCTGTTACCTTCAAATTGACTAACATCGTCTACCATTGGGGCCAATTTAACCTCAGCAATTAAAACCTTCAGAAAATGATTAGAATTAATGATGTTTCCTAAGTTTAAGTGTCAGGTACTTTATGTTTGTTTGTTGACTACCTAAATAGCCCTTTAAATAAATACAAAAGTTGATTTTTACCTTCGCATTGAAAATGTTTTGATTGCCATTTATTTATATATTTATTTTTATGCGTGTTACTCGCATAACTCAAAAAGTATTAAACCGAATCGCATGAAATTTGGTGGGATGATTGGTTATTAACCGGGGACTATTTGATTAGATTTTGGGATCGATCTGGTCAAAGGTCAAGGTCATGAAACGGTCAAAATCTTCTTTTTACCATAGCGCGGTCAATTTCTATCCAATTGGCATGCAACTAATGCCAACATGTTCATAATTCAATGCCCAATCTTGTGATTTGCGAAGGTATGCGCTCTACCGAGTGCCCGTTTAAGTTCTTATATGTTTTACACAGTGAAAAACAGCCTGGGGTCAAATTGACCCCAAAGAACACCGATGGGTACAAGTTGTGTCCAGGACAGTGAAAACATATCATGTAAATGTTATGTTTTCCCAGTTGTCCCCAATAAATTAGGAAAAGTCATGAAATATGAATTTTACAAAATTATGTCAATCATTTATTTCGAGACGTTAAACATTGAATGGGGTCACATTGACCCCAAAGGTAATAGGAGGGTTAAGCCTCTTCAAGGAGCGCTTCACATGTATTGATCAGAGTTCGGCAGTCCATCAGGGGAAATTAATGGCCTCCAAAGTCGAGCGGGGGTTTCTGCAAGCTTTGCCAGGTATAAATTAAGGCTTAAAGCTGTTCATTAAAAGTAAGAATTGATAATCTGCTGTATTTCGCAACCAAAACAGATGCGTCAATAAAAACACCGGAAGGTACAGTGGGATGACTTCTCATGGGAAACTCTGCACAACACGAGGACGGCGCCATTTCTTTGAGTCTGCCGTCTAAATCGTACATAGTTGTTTTCTCTAAACACAAAGTAAATGAGGTAGCTAAAGTTGGGCTTGATGGCAAGTGCTGGAAAATGAAAACGACCCGTAATTAGTTGAACATTTGCCTCCTACAGCTTTGAATCTAAAAGGAGTCTTTAAACCTGGAAGCACAGACTGCAGAGCTTCGTCTGCAGACACTTTACCAAAGGCTGCGGTATAATAAATGTCTCTTATCATTTCTTACTCTCCTCATTTTGAATAAGTTACATTTTCACGAACACGTCTCGATAGAGACCCTCACGCTGCTTAATCCACTCCATGGGGGGGGGCTGAAGTGGACTTCCTAAAAATGCTGAAAATAAACAGCGGTGATAAATATCCTAGCTGTCCCGTGTGACACCCATCCTTCTTTTTTTAACGGGCAGCAACCAATAGGCCGTGGCCGGCTGCATTAATTACAGCTAATACGGTGAGCAAAATGTATGAATAAAGACATCCATGCTGTCAGAATGAAGTGCTCTACAGCGGCGGATAGGACCTGCAACCAACTTAAACCGTCAAACACCCAAACTGCGTGAAACTCTGCAGAACCGAACTCGGTAGAGCGCATACCTTTGCACATCACAAGATTGGGCATTGAATTATGAACATTTTGGCATTAGTTGCATGCCAATTGGATAGAAATTGCGCAATGGTAAAAAGAAGATGTTGACCTTTTCATGACCTTGACCTTTGACCCGACCGATCCCAAAATCTAATCAAATGGTCCCCGGAAAATAACCAATCATCCCACCAAATTTCATGCGATTCGGTTCAATACTTTTTTAATTATGCGAGGAACACGCATACAAATAAATAAATACACGGCGATCAAAACATAACCTTCCGCATTTTCAATGCGATGGTAATGAGCAGCAGTTGGCTGATGGCAGTGAGCCGCAAGGTTACTCGTCCAATTAGGACAGTCCCTCCATCCGTGCATGCGTGCGTCTGCGAGATAGCTAGAGACGGGCCATAACTCAGCTGGACAGGCCATAAGACTTGCGGTCGTGATCTTTTGCCCGGCTTCGTAATGAAGCGCTGCGGAGCGATGGCTCTCACAGGCGCACTACCAACACCCCGGTTGGCCGTGGAATGTGACGTTTGAAGCTGCGGCTGGTCGGACCGATGAGGCGGACGCCTGTGGACGTGGACTCTCGGACGGAAAGCAGTGCTCGGGTTATCTGAAGTCCACAGAGTGTTATGGAGGCTGGACCCGCGGCCACGATGAGGAGAACACCGGGGCCACCGCCTCCGGGGGTCGACAGGGTCAGATGAAGGCTAAATACGGGTCATTACACAAGAACTCACCAAGACCAGTTCACGTCAAAATGTTATTCTGTATGCTAATATGGATCGATCCCATCTAGAAGTTAGTTGGTCCTGCATAAGAAAATGAGTGCCGCAGATCTTACTAAACTTAGCTTCAGAGATATTAGACGTTATATTAACCAATCATCATTTAATACATTTACGTAAACAATTATTCAACACCGGTCCTATGAAAAGAGTTTTTCAGAACATGATCTAGGAGGTCGTGGTGGATTGGATTTGAAAAGCAAAGCAATACAACAGTGAAGGATTGTCCATACACGTAAAAACAACACAAGAGGGGAAGGTTAAATGAAGCAGGGAACAGGCGAGCGTTCACACCAGCCACTGTTTACATTCATCCAGAGAGCTGATAAGGGTGCAGGCTGCGTTCCATTCACATCCGACTAAGCCTTCAGCCCTTGCTTCACACGGCGAGTTGTTTGTTCACCTTTTCAGACCACATTTTAGACTAGATTTTACTTTATTCAGCCCCAGGAGCACATTTCTTGACGTTATTGTCGACATATTTTTTTTACAAATATACAATACTGTGAGGCTCCAACATCACTGACCACTAGAGATGCACCGATCAGGTTTTTGGTGCCGATCACCGATCACTGAAATCAGTATCTGCCGATCCGATAATACCGATCACGGTGTCGATTGAAGCATTCTATTTATTGTGGAGCATTATTGCCTAGGACTCTGAGGAAATACATCTATAAAGCAACTCAAACATTAAAGAAATTACTGATTTCTTTAAACATTTAGGACTTTTACTTTGAAAAATGTCCTAATTGATACATTAAAATTGTTTGATTGCTATTGTAGGGGATTTCAGATATGTATGGAACACATCTGCATCATTCATTTCCTGGAACTCTTGGGGAAATCTAAATACAGGACTTTTTTTAACATACAAAAGTCTGACTTATTTTTATAAACTCTTCCTTGGTACAGTAAAATAGTTTTAATGTTAGCATAATTTAAGCTAAATCTCAGAAATGATCTATAAAGATACTAAATCAGTTCATTGTTTACTTTTATATGTTCGTGTTTGATTTGTCGACATCTTATTTTGAAAAACGGATGTTGTTTCACGTGGTTCTTTCCGCTAACTTTGCAAAACCGGATGTTGTCACTTAAATCCTTCCGCTAACTTTATCAAAACCCTCGCTCGCTCCTGATCGAATGCGTTTCCCGTGAACATCAGTCTATAGGGGCTCAGACATGTGAGTGTCGGCTGAGTTGACCCAGAGATTCAACTCGGGGGACGGGGACGCCGCTCGGTGGTGAGGATCCCCTCGTGGACCTCTCACTCTGCGGCCCTCGCCGGGCGCATCGTCTCCGTTGCGGTGCGCGGCGATTGGAACGTCTGATAGTTCTCGCAGATGTTACGTCATCTGATCTGCCGTTTTGAGAACGCCGATCAAAACCGATAATGGGAATATCGGCGCCGATCAGATCGGTGCATCCCTACTGACCGCCGTCGCCGACAGCACCCGGCCCAGTCGAACACACTGTGGTCTGCCTGTGAGGGAGTCGGTGATCCAGGAGGCGGTGGGCGCGGTGACACCCACCACCCGCAGCCTCTCGCTCAGCAGCAGTGGGTGGATGGTGGTGAATGCACTGGAGAAGTCAAAGAAAGTGATTCTCACAGAGCCACCGGTTCCGTCCAGGTGCGACTGAGCTCTCCGCAGCAGGTAGATGAAGGCGTCGTCCACTCCCACAAGAGGCTGGTCAGCAAACTGCAGAGGGTCCAGTGAGGATTTCACTGCCAAGACCAGCCTCTGTCGTCTTGCCTGTGAACAAACTCTGCCGGCAAACCAGGAAACTTTATTTTTTTTAATGGGGTCATGTCAGACGCCATTTGCACTTGTTGCATCTCGGGAGGTGATTTGTTCTTGCGAGACGTCTCCAAGTCGCACACATACTCATTACTGCTCCCGAGTGGAACTACATCAGTGAGCGTTCAGTGGTAATAACCACCCGCCGAAATTACACGGAAATCAGCCCTTGCGCAGAGCGGCTGCTGCAGCGTTTATCTGAACCCTGCTCAGTTCAAGCTGAATGATCTGCGTGGTGCGAGAGCGGCGTGGGCGAGAGCCTGTGAACGATTTAAACTCTTGCCTCGCTCGTCGTCCAAACAGTCGGTCTATAGACTCGCTCACAGTAGCCGTGTGTTTATGGCGAAATGCTTTCGGTGTGCGAACAGCGTGAATGGCGCGACGAAGAAATGTGCGTGACTCTGTAAACCAATCAGCGTCGAGATCTAATTTGTACACAGCCCAGGAAAACCAAGAGGGATTGTCATTTTTAATTTGTGATGTACAAACAGAAGTTTTTGAAATCGGGACACGGGGCACGTGTGAATGGGGCCTTCACTCTAGTGGGATCCTCCAGATAGAATCTAGGAACGGCAGCACCTTTGAGGAAGACGCATAGTTTAGCTTATGGCTCACACACACACACACACACACACCGTCAATCCACACACATGCGCCTCGAACAGCAGCAAATTATGAGCAGATGACTTCGCGTTCACTCCAGGTCTGGTCAAGTCAACCATGCCGCTAACCGATGAGGGTCTCTGGGCTGTATCAGGAATACTTTAAAACAGAATTAAAACTCACACACACTTATTTTTTCCAAGCATGTCAACTACAGAATATGTTTGGTTGTTCGAGAGAAAGACCTCTTTTGGTGAGCTCGTCACAGCCACTGCGTTACCGTGGTGACAGTAAGCTAGCGACTACATGACATGATGAGAGAGACAGAAAAAGGGAGGGAGGGCACGGCCGATGAACACAGAGGGACAATGCAAAGAGAGATAAATGCACTGAGCGGCCAGCTTTTGTGTGTGTGTGTGTGTGTGTACGGTATTGTAGTTGTGGCTGAGGCCAGCAAATCTAACCGAGCCTCCACTATGATGCTGCCAAACATGCAGCTACTATCTACGTGGAGTTTTTCCCCAATAATACAAACCAAGAGTAGAAGAGCTATCAGGATGGAAAGCTCCACGAGCTTCAAGACTAATTCATGCAGCGTAAATGGCAGAAGCATTGAGGAAGTGCCTCGTCTTAGAGCCGCCGTGTGGAAACCTTATTGTAACCCTACATTTTTTACAGATTACAGGGCACTTGCAGAAGGACTTGGTGGGCCACACAGATACTACCATTAAAAAGATGCAGCCTCTTGTATTATAGACCGTATTATGCTCTTGAAAAAAGTTCAGATTTTCTTAATTGTCCAGTATAATGGAAATTTGAGCATGTGATACATTTAGATGCATCAAAAAGATAATTTTAATCGTTGAGAGGGGAACCGTAATCAAATTGCGGGGCCAGTAATGAGTCGCGTCTCGGACGAGGGTCCCGTGCAAAGACATTTTTCAGGCAAAGATTCCAAACAATGGTTAATTGATGGTTCCAGCTTGTCCAATGTGTGGATTCACTGCTTTTTCCTTGTCATACATTAAAGCAAACTGAATATTGTCATTTTGTTCTATCGGAGAGGCCAAACGAGACGTTTCAAGATGCCATCTTGAGCTCAAGGAAACTTTAGTCATTAATATACTCTCGTTAGTTGCAGCCCTCCCCTTCAAGACTTTGCCATTACTGTTTATATTGAACTATCTATCCACTTGCGGGCAATGTTGCAAGTCAATGCACAGGTTGCCTTTATATACATTTTTGATTTTAATGTTACTTTCGCACCGATGAAATAACCTATAATAGTCTATGGATAATGTCAACAAAAAAAACATATATAGATCAGTAATGTCAATAAACATATAGAAACACAAGGTCCGCTGCTGCACTAAAACATAGCCGTCTGAAGAGTTATTCCTGAAGTCTGGAAATGGCTGATAAAATAAAATCCTGCATCCCTGTGAGAACACCCCAGTCATTCCAACCAGACCACAGGAAACCCTCTATCTCCACGCACCACACACTTCCCACCGGCTTCCTGCTTCCTGTGCAACAGGGGAAAACGGAGGGAGTGGCCGCTGATGTCACGGCCAGTCTGCCGACACGCCGCATTCACATCCCAAAAGGAAAGAAGGTGGACCGCGAGCCGAGCCGCTTGTGAAGGCCTTTCAACTCAAACCCAGCCGGTCGGCACGATCGGAAAAAAACATTTACTCAAATGTGTATTTTGTGTCAGAAGTAACTGTCTTTGGTTCGTGGTTCAGCATGTCATGACAACTTAAGCACACAGGGAACCCATAGCACACATATGGTCCAATACAGTATTGATCCACTACTGGGCAAGTCTTTCAATTAAACTGCATTGACCAGATGTCTGGTAACTATTCCCGTAAACATGGACCCTATGGTCGATATAGCCCTGTAGGCAAATGAAAAGAACAGTCCCGTTTCTCAGTCTTTCCTCCTTGAGCCACAGATGCTTCACAGAACAACAACACATTGACATCCTTACACACAGCGGAGGCATATATTGAGCCATACTAAGACACGCATTTTGTATTTGTAGCACGTTTTCTACCGTACAAGGTTCTGCTGCTTAAGACTGCTTTTCAAAGCACATTTTCCGAAAAATAGGAATGAATCATTTTGTTATATATATATTTTGTAATCAACTCTTTCCTCGAGATTAAAATACGATCGTGCTCCACGCCCGTCAGCCTGTTGTGCAGCCCAGTCGTGTACAAGGAGGTTATACGAGCTGCTACACTTCAATAATCACGTGAGGTGTGTGTCAACGCCTGCTTTCACTGGGAGAGCCTTGTCATCTGCAGCTTTCAGAGACAAATTCAAGACAATTAAGACTGGAGGAGGCTCGCATTTTAAGACCATTTCGACAAGCGGGAGAAACAAGCATATGTTAGCATATCGAAGGTTATGATATCCATCAATCAGCAACATACGGCGAAGAAGTTATATCAGGACCGTGTACTTTTAAATGTTTGGATCCGTTCAACTGAGCGGACTTGATAAAATACCTGTCATACATAACCCTGTAATGTTCACCAAGATGCCCAGCTCTCCTACAACTTAAAAGTTCTTTTAAAGTCTATTTAAGGCTAATATGTTTAAAAGCAGTACATTTAGATCCAATGCCTGTTCCAAGATCCTCTTGATCTGTGATCTACATGCTAAAAGAAACCAAGCCAGTGTCGACGTGGGCAAAGCGAATAACTAAAAGTGTAATATCATATAATGTGTAGCAGCCTAGAGAGGTTTAGCGAGGCCAGTGAAGTTGATTTGGTGGTGAAGAAAGACTATTTCCAGGCAGCATCATTTAACTGCCCCGGTCAAGGAAAATAAATAATACTATATGCCGGATCTGCCCGATAATAACAATGTCACATGTGAAATCGGGCTTATGTAGTTCTACCTGCTTATACACTGTCACAGCCACGTCAAAATGCCCAATTGTATTGCTTAATTTACATAATCGCCTGAGTGCACAGCGAGTGAATGCTGAACGTACTCATGGTGATATGAAGGATCTACTCTCTGTATACAAAGGCTGCTTGTCCTGGACAATTTGATTGAGTATGAAGTCTCACCGTTTAAGATACGTGCCCCAAACACTCTGGTTTAATGCTCCTTTAGGCTCAAGCTGCCAGTGCATTAGAGCGTGTAAATTAAAACAAACAAGTGGGGTTTGGCTTTCAAGTCCTTGTTTCAAATGTATCAAGTCAGAAACGTGCTTATCGATACGGCAATATCAGTTCATATCCGGGACAACCTTGACATCATGTTTTCCCGTATGAACAGCTTTCCAAGCACATGAAACATCAACACTATAATGCAATGAATCCTTTTGTTTTTGGAGGAGGACTGCTCCAGATGTGCTCAGAATTATATATATATATTTTTTGTGACAGTGCATCTCTTCAAAAAACGACTGTATGGAGACATTAACTGTACACGAAGCAGTTATTCAATGCAACAATAGTGTGAATAGCTACGGTGTGACCTGGATGAAGGCATTAAATCAGCGGCTGCATCAGCAGTAAAGCATATGAGGACAACTATTAATAATGTGTTTGTATTCTGAAAAACATCAACACACACACACACACAACAGAAACCTATTTTGAAGCAGTGTGGACCCGGACAACCAAAATACAGAACTGCAGAAAAGTCAACAATCCCACAATCTTTTTTTATCCAGTACAACAAACGGTTGGTGCGATTGCATCTGAATTCCGAGTGTTGATTTCATTCTGCAACAATAAGCCCCATGCCTCTGCCGATGGCGAGTCCCCATGTGACACGGGTACCCGTGATGTTATAACGAGCCCCGCCATAAATCCCACAGCAGGACGCATTCAGTTTGGGTTGCCAGATTAAAAAGTTTGCGAACCTTTGCTCCAGACTAAATCACCCATCCGGTGCTAAACTAATCACACGGATGATCTCACCGCTCTTCGAGGCAGTTTGGTCTGAAGTACAGAAAATAAAACTTCTTCAAATTATTCAGATACCGCTGATTGTGTGTGCGGTAGTTTACATCCAAAATCAGTGTGCGTCACAGAAGACGAAAAATAGTATTCCAAATGCGACGTTGTTTGTGCCCAGCTTCCCTCTGAAGTGGTCTAGACGGTGTGAAGGACACTTGTGCAGCTTGGGGGGCTCCCCCGGCTGACATATGGGTGAGGGTGTGGCGTGGAACGCCGTGCATCTGCTTACATGTAATCATGTTCTGCTGGACTCAACCCGGAGCAGTGAGCGAGAATTACAGCTTGGAATACTTCTGGCCTGGACTGCAAGAATGGAGACTGTGTGCGAGTGTGTGTCACACAACCCTGGCCAACGGCTGGCCAGCTTCAACCCTGATAAATTAATCGGCTCAAGAAGAGGAGAGGGGACCTTGTGCCCCCCCCCCCACCCTTGTCCAAGGAGATGTGTGTGTGGGGGCTGCCCGCCTAAAAGAAACACTGCAGCTGATGCATTCAGAGTCACAGCTATACATCAAAACTACCGAGGCATGAGATGCACCAGTGGAAGAGCAAGGATGGATCGTTATTGACTAACTCCTTAAAGACTAGAATCATCACCAAGCCCCTTTTGCCGTGTCTCTGGTTTTTGCTCGCCGTATCCGAATCCTGCAGGGAGGAGTTTCTCATCCCGGCATGTTAACATGTAAACAACCATCAACCCCGAGTCTAGACTGGCCTTTTAATTATAGCACCGTCCCCTCGATATGTTGCAGGGTCGAATCATGGCTGGTCAAGCGAGCAGCTCGCACCGAGCTAGCTAGTGTGAGGACAATGCAGAGCAACATGACATGATGGTCTCGCGTGTGTTGCGGCGTGTCGTAGTAGCTGGTAGGGCTCGCGAAGCGCGGGTGCAGCCATTTACGCGCGAGGCGAGTTGCTAATACTTTAAGCTTCTATATATTTTTTTGCCCTGCGTATCAAACAAACCTCGCCGTGTTAACTGGGCTCGTCAGCCATTGCGGGCACTGCCGCTGCTGAGCCCCCGCGTTCACGACCCGTGCACACTGGCACAGCTCGAGACGTCACAAGTGTTGGGTCGTCGTTTACATACTATGTACAAAATGACATTGCTGTGTTTCCTCCGTTTGACACACCAGCCATGTTCACGTTTGCTCTACAGGTAATGTGCTAACTAACTAGCCCCCATATATGTGCCGTTCCCTCTACCGGAGATAACAACACACCAGACTGCGTTCAAAATCAGTGGCAATTCAGTGTTGGCACCATTATCGCACTCGTACACATATCCGAAAATAAACCGGGAAATATTCAATGAAACGCTGGAATTCACTTCAAATTCGGTGTATTTATTAGGCACAAAGCACGAACTACTTCTCTTAACTGTCAACTTTGAGAATTATTCCTACTCTATATCGTTAGCCTGCCGTGGCTAAGTTACGAGCTAAACACAGCTGTGGGCGGTAGCTCGTCGCTAGCTCGCGTTACTTTGGTGTGAAATGTTTCTCGAAGGACATTATACCTCAAACATGGCGCTGATCTGGAGACACATATCCACTGCGTCCGTTTCATCGACATACACGCTCACATGTGTATTTAATGTCAAAGGCCGTGTGCTGTACATATGCCGATATAGTAAATCATCAGATTTTTCAATGGAGTTTGGCATTCATTCTCTCCGTGCACGTACGGGGGGGGGCGGACTGACCACCGAGCCAACCAAGTGAACCACGCTGCCCGCAACAGCTCGGCTCTCGACACGTTCAAGCCAAGTGGACGCCTCACGGTCTCCCGTTGGCCCAGGAGAGGGCCCGTGGGTCCGCGGTATCTCTTGCCACTTCAGGGGTGGTCTCCTACCTCTGTGGGCCGGCTGATCTCGAACAGGTCGAGCCGGTTGGCGTTCCAGTGGTTGATGATGTCGGCCAGTTTCCTCCTCTCCTCCTCCCGGCTCCCCGACATGGTGGACAGCTTTTTCCTGATCCTCTGCGTCCGTCTGAGCCGTTAAATACAACTTCCCGTAACGTTAGTCCACAGGAGAAGCAATCGCCGCCACGGAAACCGAAACGCTCAGGTCTGCCGTTCCAACCCCGGTGCTCTGTGATCCGCCTCTCCGCTCGACCGACCTGCTGCCTGGTCTGTTTCTGCTTCGTGTTCCCGGTGCGCCTCTGCGCGCTCCCGATACACCCTGAATGCATGGTCGTGCACGCGCAAAAGCTGTTAACTGTTTGAAGCCCAGTAAACCTGATTCGTGACGCTAGTTTACTAAAGCAGCTCTGGTGTACAGGGTTAATTATAAGTTCTTAGTGTAGTAAGAAGGATTACGTCAATATGTGTTAATTAAGAGCCTCGTTTTTTATTTAAGCTTCTACCCAATTATTTTTCTAATTTTACCACATTAATGCTCAATAAACATGAAAAAAATATTAGATGCATGTATTTGTTTGCATATGAAAAATACAATTAATATGAAAATATATTACATATATATATGATATAGTTTCATATATATATATATACACACACACACATTTAATCAAATTAATTTAAGGTCAATGCAAGCTTGAGCAGGTATTCAGATAAAAGCATATATAAAGGATTTTAAAAGCTGAAAAGAGTTATTACATTGTAAAATGTTAATGCATAGAAATAATATGTAACTGTATTTGAATGGGTTGAAAAGCTTAGCCTGTATATAGAGACGACTGGGGCTCAGAGGTCGAACCATAAGTCGTACCATTGGTGTGTGAGGGTGCGTGAACTGGATATTAGAAGGGTGTGAATGTGAATTAGTTCAGTTGGGCAGGTGGCACTTTGCATGGTAACTTCTGCCATCATTATATGAATGGTGGTCGTTAGCTTCTGGATTATCGTTTTAGAAATAAATTATTTTCATATTTTGTTTGACCATAAAAATAACAGTAAATAATGTTATCAGGGCACCACACATACAGTGTTTAAAGCTCATTTCAATGAATATTACAAAATATACATAAATATGGAACATGGTATTCTATATACAACACTAATGTTCTTATCTGCAAGAAAATGTCATTTCTTTCAGTTATCCATCTATCAGAGATGTTTCTATCTCAAACAGTGGGAGCATTCTTTGTGTTTTCTGTTGTCACATTGTCTCCTAATTCAGTCCTAGCCAGCAAGTGCTGAATACCACACAGCGCTGCCAAGTCCCTCTGTCCAAAAACAACACACACACACACACCTATGCACTGTATCCTGGCATCCATACACAGTTTTAGGAGTCAGTAGAGAACATAGATTAGGAGACAGTTGGTTTATAATATGGCCAAATACATCAAAATGTACCAGGGATCCATTCCGCAGTTTTATAAGGAAAACAAACCAACTCCACACACTGCAATTATGAGTGCGGAATCCCAAATTAGAGACTAATTGTGACATGGCATTATAGGCTGAGTCACACATTTACCATGCAAAATTAACTAAATGAATCAGCCAATGGAAAATAAATAACCTTCTTTCTTTCGTTTTTTTAAACACAAATCAACTTCTACAAGGACATTTCAGAAAATCCATCTGCATTTTTAAGGAAATTAGTCAAACACAGGAAACTGTAATGATCAACAGGAAGTTACTCACCCCAGTGAATCTTTTTTTCCTTGTTTCAAGAAAAATAAGGCAATATACTAAAATACAGTAATTACCTTTTAAGGCAGTAACCAAACACACACACACACACATCCTATTTATATGCATGGGATCGACGAGCCATTGTCTGCAGCTCGACCCGCTGATAACGTTTGTCACTGCAGGATTTCTTCCTTCCTGTAGACACCATAACATAATCAACAAATACTGGTTTCCTGTGTTTCTGTGTGTGTGTGTGTGTGTGTGTGTGTGTGTCTGTGTGTAAATGAGCGACACAGTGCTACGTCTATGCAAACACCAGCTCTTTATTAACACACAACTATCAGTGACTCTGAAAGGTCACAAAATATCAGGCAGATGATACATGTGAAATGTCAGGATTACAGCGGTGATGTCATCTTCAGAAATAGTACAGCGGTGTGATTAGTCATGTAGGCAGACAGGGTGAAGAACAGTAGCCTCAGCTTCTATTACCTGACTGACTTTGTGGGTTTTGGTGTCAATGGATGAATGCTGACATCGTGTATGAGTAATGTATGAAAAATAAAACATGTCAAAAACTAAACAACAACAAATAAATCAAAATATTTCTGAATGCACCTTAAAAAAAATATATTAAACTTGAAAATGAAATTATATTGAGAGAAGCAGTGTTGGAAAGTATTTTACTGCTTTATATGTCGAGTCCACTACATTTCAGACGAAAATATTATACGTTTGACTCCACTTCATTTAACTGCCAGCTGTAGTTATTATACTTTACAGATAACTATTTTTAGATTAATATAAAAACAGGATAATCTTAATAAAAGACATTGTTAAAAAAACATTTCTCCATACCCATTAAAAAGCAGTGTCTGGTTTATAATGTCTATGAGTTGTTAGCAGCTTCATTATAGAGGGATTTTTGTTCTAAACTTCTCAGATGTTTCCATTTAAAGGGTACATCATGAAAAACTCACTTGCAGTTCTTGTGCACATATATTTGGGCATCTGGAGTACCTACCAAAGTCATGTTTATAAATTCATTTTATCTTCCTTTCTGCCTCTTCAATCATCTCATAACCCCTCAGATGACTCTTGTGACTCTGTTGAGGGACCTGACCCGTAGGTTGAGAACCACTGGACTGAAATGTATAGAAAGTAAAAGGAAAATGCTACAAACACATTGATGCATTAGTGGTAATAATCGAATAATATCATATCTCAAAATAGATCAGAACAAACACTTTTTTCCATTGTATACATTTGCATATATCTGCACTTGTGCATTCATACAATTTTCAATGCCGGACAACTTATGAAGTATTTGGACATTGTTGTATTTGTCCTTTCACTCGTTGAGAAGATGAGAGAGTTGTCAGCAGAAGCCGTTTGACATCAGCAGCAGAAGTGAGAAACCACAACAGGAAACCAACTTCACCAGATAGCCCTGCCACTTCCTGTATCTGTAATGTTGTCACTGCTTTGGTCACACACACACACTCACACACTCACACACACACACACACACACACACACACACACACTAAGAAAGCTCACAGACAGCAGTCATTCTGATTTATGACGTAAAAAGCACATACATATTCCTCAATTTAGACATTGTTATGTTCGCGTTCAGGAGACTGCTGATAACCTCTGCTTTCATGATCTGATTCTTCGAATTTCACACGCAACAAGTAGAATCACACGCTGGGTTGATGTCCTCGCCCGCCTGAATAAGCTACTTATCAATTATTTTTGTCTCCTACTCTGACTACAACAACCCTCCCTTATCTGTTAGTTTTAAAAATAAATGATAACATTTCGGGAATGCAATGCAGTCAACTCCTAATCTCACGTACAGTAACAGGGTCAACCAAATATTTGTGGTTTTAAAAAGTACGAAAGTGAGATTGTATTGATGCAAACAAAGTCTCAAGACGAAACAGTGAGAGCCTTAAGCGCTCGCAAACATTTGATAGTGGACTTCTGAGGGAGCGGTTCGGCAGCTAATCACAAAGATAGAGTAGCCTACAATTCGCTCGTGAGCCTCAGTTTAGGGACGATCATACGCGGAACAAAACAATGCGATTAGAAGAAGAGGAAGTTGGCTGCAGAGCGAACGCACAAAAACGAGGAAGCGGCAATGTGAGCTAAAAGCAGTTTGTTAGGCTAAGAATATGTGGAGGGAAATGATTCGTTGAAGAAAAACTCAATAATTTGCATCCCGACCTGTACCAAAGGGAGGACGACTTTACCTCCTCGGGGTTAAGAAGTAATGAAAAGTGGGTGAAGCCTGAATGCACATTAAAGGGTCATTCACCCAAAGGACAACAAGTAGGCTACATGTTATCTAACCATGCTGCTTGTATTTAGCCATGCCAGCATCCAGCAATCAGATTCAGCACTTTGGTCCAGACTGAAGTATCTCAACAACTATTAAATGTCATGTCATTAAATGTCATGTTCCCTTCTTCGCCACCACTAGATTGGCATTCGCGATTTTGATTGAAACGCCCCGACAACTACTGGATAAATGCTCATAACATTTTTGTGAAAACATTCATTGTCCTCAAAGGATGTTCATGAGTTCAATATAAAAATTCCCCCAATACTTTGATTCATGACTAAATTTCAGCTGTGTTTGGGAATGTTAGCATGCTAGCTGTGGTGTATTACGAGCGGACACAGGTCGCGTTCGTTGCTTTATTCGGCCGTGACAAAACCCAAAGTTCGTACTGCGCATGCGCGCCACAGTTACTCAGAAGTACATTCAACCACATAACTAAATGTGATTAATATACCACACCAGCTGACTAAACTAAGACGCTGAACATGTTAAACATTATAGCCTCTCAATATTAGCATGTTGGCGTTGTGAGCCTGTTAGCATGCTAACGTCAACGTTTTGTTCAAAGCACCGCTGCACTAACCCCGGCACGCCCGCTGTGATTTATGTGTGATCTCGTGATGCCGTGACACTCCAGGGATAACAGCCTCACGTAGCCATTCACATTAACTTAACTAGCTTTGCGTCTGTGTCTCATGCTGATTGTCTACTCGTGCGTCACTCTTTCGCGGAGGCCTGCAAAGGGACGCGCCATTGAAATGTTATTTATGCCGACGTGCCGAGTAGGGTGAGGAGCGACCTCCTCGCTTTGTATTTGACCAAGTGTTCATGAGCGGGAGTGAGTGCTGCGCAGTCTCTGGCCAATCGCCATCATTTATCATCGTCTGTCATTTTAAGGGTGTTAAATTTATCGTCGTCATCGTGGACGTTCACCTTTTTAATCATCAAATCTATACTCTGCCGTGGAGCCGGCATTAAATAAATACAGTTTGGTCAAGAGATCCAGATCATGAATATGGATGGATCGAGATGAAGAAGAAGCAAAGTAAGAGGTTTGAAACAGCGGAGGAAAAGATTGAAAACGTATGGAGATGAGGGGGGAGAAGAAGACTGAGTGTGACCTTATGTGAAATGTCTTTTTGTGAATTATTGACTATGTTTGACCTGCGGCTCTGGGTCAGCACCGGCCTTCACCGACTATTAATCACACAAGCGGAAAGTTTGTACTCCAAAATTAGGACCGAAGTTTTCACCTCATCAGACCTCCGTTCCTTTAACAACCAGCATCCCAGACGTAACCTTTATCCCACTGGTTCCTCAGGGAAGTGACGATATCTACAAACCAGGTTATCACGAGCAGACCGGGCTAAAGTCAATCTTGAACATCAGAAGTGCTCAGACAGTTACCGCATTGGGAGAAGGAAGGTTCTGAACTTTTCCTCTCTAAAATACTGAACTTGCAGGGAGTGTTCTCGGTGCTTATCCTTCCACTCCTCAGAACAACCGCCCAAAAAACTCCCATCTACACTCAAACTCTCTTTTCTGAGAAGTCTCCTGTAGGAGTGTGTGATCCTTTTCTATCTTCGGTCACAAGGACGTGATCAGACAGGCAGCTCAGAAAAGGCAGCCTCCTCTCTGCATGGCGGCATGATTCAGTGTGTTATCTCTCGACAAACCTTTCTTTTTTTCCCTCCTCAGCTCTCACCATCTGTTGCTCATATTCTAAGGAAAACATGTATTTCTCCCACTCGGTGCAACAGGAAACATCTGCTGTAGTGTGAAATGCGGCCATACAGGATGCATGCAGAGGCGGGGAGAGGATAATATGAATTCAAAAGGTGTGAACAAACGACTTTACACTATTATAACAGAAATAATACAGAGTACTGTTGCTCTGTCTTGGTGTGTGAACTGTCAACTGCTCATTGGTATAACAGGCAATGGGCTCATGTGACACACACGTGAAGTCTGCTATTGGCTGATCAGGGTTGTCCGTAGTCGTCTCAGGGATCAGTGGAACAGAAGAAAGAGCACCTTTCGATCCTGGAGATTGAGGACTCTCCAGGGAAACGGAATATTTCAGCCGATGTCAAATCCATAAAAGTTGCAGATTTATTGATGAATGGATGTTCTGATGTTATTGGTTGAAATGTGGTTGATACTAGCGTAGGCACACATCTTATTTTGTTTTACAGGAAGAAAAGATGATTGGATTTTTTAAATACAAATATGAAGAAATGTAAATGTTGTCAGCTTCCTTTGCATATTTTGTTAAATAGTTAAATAGCAGAAATGTTAAAGCCAAACCCAAATTAATTTCATCTTAAAGTTAAAGATGTGAATCTCAAATATCTCGGATTTTTTCCCTTCGGCGGCATTAATGACGTCATGTTGGCGTTGTATGTTTCTGGAAACCACAGATACATTAAATGCCAAAAATACATTTTAAAGTATACTTCATATCAGTATCATATCACGCAAATGCCACCGTGTTATCGTTGTGAAGGATGGATTAGGTTCAGAGAGCTCCAAACAGGCCTGTTTCTCTGAGCTCATGAAAAGACTTTTTAAGAGATACGTGGTTATGAATAAACTAGCCAACAGTTTGTCGACCGGAAACATCTCCATACACATTAATGCAGCAGTAATATAAATAAAGAAATATCACATATCATTGTAAAACGCTGAAAGGGAACGCTTACTGCACTGCACCTTTGCTTCTGATACTTTATGTTTACGTGAGTGATAATACTTACATACCTTCACTTAGATGAGGTTTGGAATGCAGTGTTTGGAATACATTACTTTCACTTAAGTTATGTGTCTGAAAACTTCTTCCTCTACTGTTTACATACAATACATAAAGTTGTTCACAAACTTAATACAGTAACATTAAATGAAAGAACTATCAAAACAAACATTATTAAGGTGGAATCATTGATCGACTGTAAGCCGTGGCTGCATCCGTCTTCCGTCTTTCCTCTGACTCAGCAGTCCTCGTGGTGCTCCCTCTGCATGAAAACAACAAATCAATAGACTAACAGTAACACAGTGGTGTTTGTACACATCTAATCTTATTTCAGGTGGAATTGTAAATGCTTTTTTCTTTTTTCTTTCTAATATTCAACAAGCAAATGTATTTTTTCAATGTCGTGCTCTTCTTTTCTGTCTTTTTTTAGTTTTCTCATTCACGCCTCACTACACATCCCCAGTTGAGTCGGGGCATCGTGTCTGGGATTGTCCGAATGAGCCACTTGAATAACTTTCACTGGCTTTGCAGCTTGATAAGGAAGGCCAGTGTCGTTACCACTACTTAACTTTCACAAGTCAATAGCCAAGATTATTCAGTATTTACAAGTTTAGTCTTTAAAAATACAAATTGAATTCATGCTGAAATCTAATAAAGCACATTATTATTATTTCTTATTTCCCATCAGCAGGTTAAGCTTTATTCAAAATGATGTATTTAAAATGTGTTGCCAACACTGCCACAACTAACAATGTTATGTATTTAACCTTAAATTATCTATCACTATAATCGCGTTGCCATTTTGAATCTCATTTAAAAAAAGGGTCCCAGCGAAAATGGAAGAAAAATTCCAAGCAAGCAACACATAAAAACACAAATAACAGAATTAAAGACTTAAAACAGGAAATGTCAGCAACCAAAGAACTCTTAATCTTGTTTAGAAATGCTAAAATAATAAAATAATCTAGTTAGAATAATTCAGTTAAAATATTCTAGTTGGCATCGTCTCTGTAGCTCGACACCAAGATGAGTGAACAGAAACTATAAAAGGGCCTTGACCAAACACGAGGACATCATTTGTCCGCATGTTATTATGGCGCAACTCCTGAAATACAGTAAGGAAATGAGGAATTTGCATATAGTATATATTCACATGGGCTCTGCACGGATAGTCGGCTGTGTACAGTGTGCTGATGTGCTACAGGGGCTTTGCAGCATCTGTTGACTGAACATCTATTAGTCATGAAACACAGTGGAAGCCACAGACGACACAACATTTTGCTTGTGTTTCTCTTCCCAATACTAAAGAATTATACCGGTAATCATGCCGTACATCCGTACAGCCTGTGATTGTTATGTTAGGTTATAATACAATGTTTCTGATTTGATCTTTGCCACCAAAACTGAAGCATCTTAACTACGAAGTCCGACGTAGACGACCGTAAGAAGTTCTTCTCTACTCCATGCCATCTTCACCGCGTTTGTTTTTTCATGACACACGAGTTCGTGCTCACCAGATTATTCCAACCCAGTTATAATGGTAACATGCGTCAACCCGAAACAGCCCTGCAGCTGTTTTAGGAAACCACGTTGAGAAGAGAATTCCCCACCAAAGCCGATGATGTCTTTTTCCAGACGTCTGTCAGCGGCGGCTCTGCCCAACGCGAGCTGCACAAACATCTGTGAAAGTCATCTCGTCCCTGTGGGTTCGTCGCCTCCTCCCCTCCCTGTTCCTCCACTGTTCGTGCCCACAGACCTCCCCGTTTTCTAGCATGTCACCGCGTCTTTGCATCGGTGCATCAGACACGTATGAGTCTCGGTTGGGTGGATGATGCTCAGTGCAGGGAGACGAAGACGCTCCACTTTCACTCTGTTGCGGTTTGATTGCTTCTTCAACAGAGTGAAAGTTAATGGCTCTGTTTGGTACATCGCTCCATCATATTGGCACTCACATCCAGTCCCATGCTGACTAGAATAGAATAGAATAGAATACACAGATACAAGCAGCATGCTGTCTCACTGACCATCTCTTTGGACAGACATGTCCAAGTAAAGTTTAAAGAAAGAGCATTTTGGCCAAACAGAGCTCCAAAGTAACAGTTGCCCCGTTGCCGTCAGTTTAGAGAAACTGTAAGTGTGGAAACAGTAAACGGTAAATAAATACTTCAAAAATATTTGTTGCATTAGTGAGAACAGGAAACAGAACAAGAGCCAGAGAACGTCTTGATGTTTTGACTCGCGTGCGCACAGGCATTTGTTTTAAAGACAACGGCGTTCGACTAAAATCTAATGTGTGAATTGGCTCATGATTATGCTCCACTGTGCAAAGTGTTATCGGATGTATTCTAGTTATACGTGACAAAAATAAATTTTCACATTTTTGTGATGTAAACTGGTTTCGCAGGACTCTGTCAGTTTCTCAGCATATTTCAGAAGATATGCTGATGACTGCACAGAGTCTGTTAGTGTTCTCTTTATGTTCACTGAGATTACACGACAGAGGACCAAAAGGAATATTTAGCTGGACACAAATTATCTTTCATCACGGATTAATCTGCTGATTATTTTTTCTGTAAATTAATATATTTTTGTATGATGAATTACATTTCAAAAAAAGAAGAAGATATTAATACAAAATAATTGAAAGTAAAAATACATCTGTGAAGCTGGAACCATATTTTGTTTTTACGTGACAAATTACTTAAATGTTTATAAAATAGTTGCTAATTATTGATTCGTCAATTTATAGTTTCAGCTATTAGTTGGGTAGTTTAATTTAAAACAAAAAAGTCTTATTTTATAAGCTCTTTGAATGTTTTTTGTGCAAATATAACGTGACTGACCAAAGCTGTCAGTTAAATATTAAGCAGAAAGTACCTCAAATGTGTACTTGAGGCTCAGGGGGGTGGAAGTGGGTCCTGCTGCAAGCCGCAGGGTTGTGGGTTCCGCTCTCCTCCCGCCCTTTGCAGTTCAGTGTCCTTGGTGTAGCACGAAGCCCCCCAATTTTCTTCCTTCCCGGGCACTGCAGCCCCACTGCTCCTTAATAACTAAGGATGGGTTAAATGCAGAGAACTAATTTCCCCTTGGGGATTAATAAAGTGTATATTCTTCAGTAAGTACTCGAGTAAATGTATACTTGGTTACGTTCCACCATTTGGATCAACTCAGCCAGCTGAGACGTTAAAGACTCACTGTGGAGTATTTGTCCTATTTCTTTGTACTCACAAGTATTTAATACACAAACACTGGACAGATGGACGCCTGGCTGACAGATGGAAAGTCGGCCAGGCGTCTCAGCCAGTTCTTTGGGTTTTCTCTGGAACAGCGTTGTTCCCTGACCAGCAGTGAGTTGGAAAGTCCTCATTTGAACCAGATGCAGCCAACTGGACTTTGGTCTCTCGTCTCTCGTCTCTGGACTCTAGTCTCTGGACTCTGGACTCTGGTCCCTGGCCTCTGGCTCTAGGTTGTCCTTCCCTGCTGTATATATTCACAATACAGTTAACAAATGTCATTTCTCAGTTAAATCAATCTGCAGACCACCCAGAGTGTCGAGCTCATTTACATTGAAGAGGAAACGGGGACAACACAAGTTACACCACTCAAAGGTCTTGTCCGGTCGTAAAGGTCAATTTATTGAATGGACCATGGCAACAGTGACCGCGGCAACATCATTGATGTGCTGCTACTCCCACACACGTTCAGACACAGGCGCTGATGCTGATGCTGATGCTTACAGATGTTTTGACATTTGGTGTAGAGTGATTTCCCCGAACTGTAGACACAGTGTGTCTGTGTTTTCTTAAAGTGTGTGTGTGTATATATACAGGACTGTCTCAGAAAATTAGAATATTGTGATAAAGTTCTTTATTTTCTGTAATGCAATTAAAAAACAAAAATGTCATGCATTCTGGATTCATTACAAATCAACTGAAATATTGCAAGCCTTTTATTCTTTTAATATTGCTGATTATGGCTTACAGCTTAAGAAAACTCTAAAATCGTATCTCATAAAATTTGAATATTTCCTCAGACCAAGTTAAAAAAAAGATTTATAACAGCTGAGTGTTTGTCAAGGCTCAGGAAACCCTTGCAGGTGTTTGAGTTTCCTACAAATTAGACAATTCAACCCGTGATTTGTTTAATACCCTACTAGTATACTTTTTCATGATATTCTAATATTTAGAGATAGGATATTTGAGTTTCTTAAGCACAGGGTGTGCAGTAATCAGCAATATTAAAGAATAAAAGGCTTGCAATATTTCAGTTGATTTGTAATAAATCAACACAATATTTACAGTAAGTGTGTGTGTGTGTGTGCCTAAGAGGGCAGTTGTGTATTGGGTCTAAGTGGGGGGGTCCTCGTGGTGAGGTCGAGTTCACAATCCTGATGGCCTGAGAAAGAAACTCCGTCTCAGTCTCTCTGTTCTTGCAGCGTACACTAGGCGCCTGCCTGACCGCAGCAGCTGAACCAGTCTGTTGTTGGGGTGGTGAGGATCCTTCAGGATCCTGGCTCTGGTTCTGCACCTCCTGGTGTACAAGTCCTGCAGGGTGGGAGTGTAGTTCCAATAGTGCGCTCAGCCGAACACTACTCTCTGCAGAGCCTTCCTGTCCTGAGCGGGGCAAGTTTGCCAAACCAGGCTGTGATGCTTCCTGTCAGGACGCTCTCAGCTCACAGCTAGAAGGACTGAAGGATCCTCTGGGAAACTTTAAATTTCCTCAGCTGCCTGAGGTGGTAGAGGCGCTGCCTTGCCTTTCTCACCAGAGTGTCTGTGTTTGTTGACCATGTCAGATCTCGGTGATGTGGACTCCCAGGTATTTATACGCTCACCCTCTCCACAGTAGTCCCGTTAATCCCCAGTGGTGAGTACGTCCTCTGTTGTTGTACCCTCCTAAAGTCCACAATCAGCTCCTTAGTTTTGGTGACATTCATGATGAGGCTGTTGTCCTGGCACCAGGTGACAGATCAGCAACTTCCTCCAGGTAGGCTTCGTGGGTTGTCAGATCAGGCCCACCACCACTGTGTCATCCGCAAACTTGATGATGGTGTTGAGCTGAACCTGGCCACACAGTCATGTGTGTACAGGAGTACAGTAGGGGGCTGAGGACGCAACCCTGGGGGATCCTGTGTTCAGGGTGAGGATTTGGAGGTGTCTGCCCACCCTGACCACCTGTGGCCTGGCGGTCAGGAAGTCCAGGATCCAAGCACACAGGGGGTGTTCAGTCCCAGCTCAATCAGCTTGCCGGCCAGTCTGGAGGGACTATGGTGTTGAAAGCTGAACTATAATCAATGACAGCAGTCAGCAGTCTTAGCCCCCCTCTGGCTGTCAGATGAGAGGTGTGGTGTGCAGTACCTGGGAGACAGCATCATCCGTGGATCTGTTTGGGCGATAAGCAAACTGCAGCGGGTCCATGGAGGAAGGAGGAAGGCGCAGATGTAGTCCTTTATCAGCCTCTCAAGCATTTCATGACCACCGAGGTGAGGGCCACGGTCGGTGATCATTCATACATGCTGGAGAAGCATTCTTGGGCACAGGGACAATAGTGGATCTCTTGAAGCAGGCGGGGACCACGGACTCAGCCAGGGAGAGGTTGAATATTGTGGTGAACACTGGAGCTAGCTGGTTAGCACAGGTCTTCATCGCCAGATATGCCATCTGGACCTGCAGCTTTCCTGGTGTTCACCTCAGCAGAGCCCTCCTCACACTGTGCTCGGTCACAGAGGTGTGTGTTCATCCCCAGTGGGGAACTCACCTCGGCTCGCTAACGGTGTTGTTGTTAGCGAGAGCTAGCGCTGTTGTTGCTAGCCTCAAACCGTGCATAAAATGAGTTCAGGTCGTCCGCTAGGGATGCGTCGGCACTCACCATTGCGCGGGGTCTGCTCTGGTAGTTTGTGATAGTCCGTAGCCTCTGCCATAGGCGCCTGGTGTCGCGCTGCTCCATCTGTGATTCCACTCTGTCTCGGTACCTCCTTTTGGCGTCCTTCACCGCCCTCCTCAGTCCATAGACCGCTGCCTTGTACTCGTCCATGTTGCCGGATACAAGACCGGAGTTATAGGCAGCAGTACGGGCGTTCTTATTCCGTTCTATTTAACAGGGGCTAGTCTAGGATTTGCGTGGCCAGACTGACAAAAAAAATCATACAGCCTCTCTTGTTCAGAGGGCCGGGCCAAATGTGGAGGCGGGCCGTATCCGGCCCGCAGGCCTTAGTTTAAGGACCACTGCTCTTGGCTGTTGATGTCTATTAATATCGCTCATTTTGAAAATGACGTAAGAGAACTCTCACGGATCCGTATCAGACCAGCGAGGAGGGCAATACGTGGCTGGCATGACGACCCATTAGCCAATCAGAACGCTTGTACTGTTGTTGCTATATAATAATTCCTCTTTATTCATAAAGAAAATGTAAGCTAGCTGTCTGATGCTGCCCAGAGGAAACGCAGGTCAAGGACAGCATCATCAGTGTATTGCTGCTTATGCTTCAACTCTGTCAGAATTTTTTTTTTTGGCATTGGGTGCCCTTTTTTTGGGTTTGAGCACCTGCCCCCCAAAATGTCTGTGCACGTGCCTGATGATAGTAAGAACACATATACATTGTCATTATATATAATATGGTTAGTCATTCATGAACCAACTTCCTTTTTTTTGCCTGAACAGTCCTCATGGACTTTTCCCTGAATCTGTTCTGTCTCTACCTGTTTGTCACGGTACTCATATTATAACTTCTATACATATTACATACCTGCCATAAATATCATGATACCCGATACCAGAATTCAATACCATAAAAACAATATGGTACCATAAATACAAGACTGGTATATTTATCTATAATAGTAATAAATAAAACATCTGTATGGTTCACTTTTTACCAACTTTTTCAACACTTAACAAATGACAGTAATATGAGTATTCATACAGCCAGATATGAATGAAACTACATGGTTCCATCATAGCATTGATTATACACTATGAGGCCGTTAGTCTCTGACCAGATGATACACAGTTCATCAGGATGAGCAGCTGTAGAGTTACATAACTTTACAGACTGAAACATTTCACTTCTGGCATCTTTTTATTCTTTAAGCCGAAGTCGGTCTCTAAAGCTGCGCCACTTCTCTCGCTGTGAGCTGCGCAGCGCAGTGTGCGCAGACAGCTCGACACGGAGCAGCGCGTGCGCTCTGATCGCTCTCTTCATGAAGTATCGATACTAAAAATATGCGAAATTACATCGTGTTTAACGTACGGGTACTTTGTTAGCATCGCACGTGCAGCGTGACAGCAGCAGATGTGGCGGGCTGACATTCAAGCTAACCTGAACCCCAAACGCTGTCGACATCTGAACGCTGATTGGCGAGACCGACCGTCCCATCAAAGATGTTTTATTGCGAAGAGCACCACTTCACACTTTTCTCCGCGTCTCACTGCAATCTCAACGGCAGCGGGCCAGGTGACCCCAAAACAAAAACTCTTCGGATCTCCACGATTCACGTGGATGACCTATTTTGAGTTAAAAACGGTGAATTTCACCGAAAGGTGACAAGTTTGCAGGTATGAATATTGTACTTAACTATACATTACATTTTTTTTGTTTGAGCAGCACAAACAAAATAATTTGTACGCAGTATTTTTTGTGTAAGTGGCGAAGCTTCAGAGATGGAAACCTCCAGCTCATACACACACACCGGCGTGCTGGTTACCTTTCGCCCTGATGGATGGGCTGCCCCCATGGATTACAGTTACCCCCTCCCCCTTCCCTACCCTCCTCAAGCAAGTCATGTCTAATATGCTTATGCTATGTGCAGTTGCTAAGGTTCACACTGTACCCCTAAGGGGTACCCTCGGGGGGGGTATTTTTTATCTTCTTCTTCTTCCCTCATGTTATGCTGTAATCTTTCATCGCTTTCTTGTGTAATTTTATTTTTTACCTGTACTCTGGCAAACGACAAATAAATATATCAATCAATCAATCAATCAAAACACACACACACACACACACACACACACACACACACACACACACACACACACACACACACACAACCCAAACCACCGGCAGAGCAATATGTAATGTGGTGATTTGGTAGAAGAGAAGCAGATCAGAAAATGTTTATATATATGGATGGATGTATATACTGTATATATGTATATAGAAACATACAGTATATACAGGTAGTGCATCTGTATGTGTGTGTGTGTGTGTGTATGTGTATGTGTGTATGTGTGTGTGTGTGTATCAGCCTCTACCACTCAGCACGACTCCATTAATTCAGCTTTTGTCACCAGCAGACTGTGACAGAAACACACAAAGGACCCGATAGAACCAGATCTATTAAGCCAGTCATTGAGTCAACACAAACACACACACATACACCCCCCCCACACACACACACACACACACACACACACACACACACACACACACACACACACACACACACACACACACACACACAGTGAGAGAGAGGGAGAGACAGACTGAGACTTTGACACAATGCCCTGCTCTCCTGTCATGATGGAATCTGAATGTAACGCTCATATAGAGACATGAGCGACTTAAGTAAACAAGACCACCGGCTAGAAGGTTGTTTATGTTTATGTAGTTATACTCAACGCATGTCATCGGGGCCACCGGGTGGGGTTCCTCGCAAAATCATACAAAATCATTCAAAATCATACAGGTTCATCAGAATCTCCTCCGGCCTCGACCAGCCCTCCATGGCCGAGCCAGATCCCATTACATCTCAACAGCAAATATCGTACTCTTTGGTTAGTTTTCTTTTTCATCATTTTTCATCTCCTTCCTGTCCGGTAAAAACCACGCATTGCCAGATGTGTTTGTTTTGTCACTTCTTCACAAAGCCAGATAGTTATCCGTGTTGTTCCCGTGTTTAGTGGATTGAAGGAATGCTTTAGAAAACGACGCCACCCTCCAAAAGCTTTACACAGCGAGTATCTGTCCGATGCCGCCTCCGCGTCATATTGTTACATTCCGAACATCACCGGCAACTGAGTCACCGCTCTGAGAGCGGAAGGCAACACCTGCTCCCACTGGTAATAACTGCTGCTTCAGCGGACTGAGTCCAACCTGTGTTTGTGCCTGAGAGGTGAGGTGAGACCGAGGGCTGCGCTGCGAGTTCCACCAGTTTCGGATATCAACACTACAAACGAGTCACAGAGTGAGAATGCTTCTACACCTGTCTGCGTGGACTCTGCTTACCCACGTGACTGTGTGTGTGTGTGTGTGTGTGTGTGTGAGTGAGCAGCAGGAACCGGTTTGTGTAGAATCAGCTGATTGGCGTTCCTGAGATCGATAGGACCGGGCATGCCACCCGGCATCCCGTTTGTCGAGGTAATTATCACACGCTGAATTAAAATACAATGAAAGTAACACCAGCCCAAATCTGTTCCGTGTTTGCTGACACGGCTCGAATTTCACAGACTTCTTGTTTGCGCAACTTGGGAAGAGTGACATAGAAATGATCCTCCTCTGTGTCGCCCTTAGGTTGCTGGCAAGTAGCCGAGTATTTACAGTGAATGTGATATGAGTTTATGTGTCTGTTCATCATCTCTACCAGGGAGGTGAGGCTTTGCATGGATTACCACAGCAGATACGGAGTGAGGGGCCGAGGGCTCCGGGGCCTCCAATGGCAGACGTAACAGTCATCAAAATTTCTTGGAAAAAGACTATGTTTGTTACGCTATTTAAGACGCAGATGTGAAAAGAAATAAGTTAATGTTGACTTCTGGTTCCCCACGGGACTAGAACAGCGGTCCCGTGTGAAATAGGTTTGACTCATCCATCCGCCCGGACCGCCACCATTATGAGATAGATTAGATTAGATTAGATTCAACTTTATTGTCAATACTCAGGGTACAAGGACTGAGGCAACGAAATGCAGTTAGCATCTAACCAGAAGTGCAAAGCAGAAGAGTGTAGAGATGTGCATAATGGTAATATAAATATAGATAAATAGGATATATACAGTATGATATAAGATATAAGTGGTATGAACAGTAAGAACATGAGCAGCAATAATGGTGATTAGTGCAGATTTGATATAGATATATATGTAAAGTGCAGGTGAAGTACAGGTGAAGGTGGCAGTAGAAGTTATAAAGTTATAAATGAGTTAGGAGACATGATAAGATATAAATACAATGAATATGGACAAAAAAAATATTATGTGAATTGAGAGATTCTCCAAAAATTAACACGATCAGCGGGATTGTTTGTTTTTTACTTGTTTTGTATGTATTTTATTATATTTTAATGTGTTGTACTATCTGGACCTTGATTCTGTAATAAAAGTTTGATTGATTGATTGATTACGTCAGATAAAACCCCACACCTTCTATTAATAACCTTTTGTCTTTAGATGGCTATGCAGAGGTGTATGCCCTTTCCTAGCGCTCTCTACTTTACCAGTGGATCACTAAAAGTACAATTGTATCTCTTTTTACTTTCTTTGGTCAAATTGTGTTTTTCTAATCTCCCAGAAATGTTCCTCCTGCGCCCACAAAGCCTCCTGTCTTTGTGTCTGCACCAACACCAAAGAAGAGAGAGAAAAAGCAATTAATCAGCAAGTATTTCCTGCACTTCTCAGCTCCTAAACAACATCGTGATGAACTTCTCATCCACTGATAGTCACACTAACTCTGCCTCCTTTTCTTCTCCCTGCCTTTAGAAATAAAAATGAGGAAAAAAACTCCTGCCTCTCTGGCATTTCTGCAATAAAAGGAAACACTTAAGCTGCCTACGTTTCCCACAGTCCTCAGCTACAGGCAGGCAGAGAGGACTGTAATTTGCCTGTCTAATTACCAGGCTATTTTAAGTGGTGTATGCATGTGTCACAGTGTGTGTGTGTGTGTGTGTGTGTGTGTGTGTGGTTTGAGAGGAGAGACACAATGCACCACTGCACTATTACACAGTATACACACACACCCACACACACACATCGCAAACGCCCTGAGCTTCACACAAACACAAGAATAGAAACACACACACACACACACACTGAGGAGCTCCCAGGAGCTACAATATAGCTGTCAGAGTCTCGAGCAACTCGGGAAGAGAGCAGAAAAAAAGAGAATTGAGAGATAAATGGAGAGCGGACAAAGGGAGAGTTGAATAATTCATAGGCTTTTTTTCTCCTTTTTTTCTGAAGGAGCTTTCCTCTCTCTCTCTCTCTCTCTCTCTCTCTCTCTCTCTCTCTCTCTATCTCTCTCTCTGTGGATATCTCCACCTCTCATGCATACAGCGCTGAGGAAGAAGAGAACCTTCTTGCACTAAACCTTGATAATAACAGTGATTTTACACATTCGTTGAACTGCATGTTCTGTGAGCCTCGCAGCCATTACGTGAGATATTTGGTTTCCCCATGTGTCTTTAATGTTTATACCAAACAAATCACCAACACAACAATGGAGCCAGCATGATTACAGCATTCAGTTCAACCCAGAAATCATAGGTCGGCATAGATAACATCCTTGAACATTTCTTCAACAAGAATAAACAGGTGCCTCATGCAATAAAAACAATACTAATTCATTGATGGACACGTCGGGAAGGACACGGATAAAACTAAACAACATTGGAACAATGGTTTGAAGGACAAAGTCGATCTCCTGACTTTGGTGATCCTTAAATTCACTCAAAACCACCACTTTGATGTGCTGGAGTTTTGATGTTTAACAAGTCTCCACAAGACGACATGAGGCTTCATTTTTTTGATCCTTCCCTGACATCCAAGTATTAGAATTTTTCTCATCACCCTTTTTCTGATCCAGCTGATGGATTTTGGTTTTATGCTCTGTTGTTTTCTTTCCCTGCTGCTTTCAATCAATCCTGTTTTCTTAGGCTGCCGCCGGGTTAACCTAGTCAGCATGAATTGGATTTGTACAGCAGTTCAATGGAGTCTAAAAATGCTTCTCTAAATAAGAAACGAGGAAAAGATGAACAGAACAGAGGAATTTTTATAAGATGAGAAAAAAGAAAGATAAATTGATATTTGGAGAAAGCACACCTTTAAATCTTGTACAATCTGTGGATGGGTAATTCCCACATCTTTTAATTCGTTTATCCAAAATACTTTTAAACTATAAATATAACGCCTATATTACTAACTATTTGTATATTAAATATCAGAGTATGCATCATGTGCTCTCTAAATCTGAAAATTATTTATTCTAAAAAATTTATTATGTTTCTAAATGAAGAAAAAATTTATATTATAAAAAATATTTATATATTGAAGTTCTTTTTAAACCAAACACACATAAATTTATCTCTGTGTCTCTTCCTGTCTGCTGTGTGTGTGTGTGTGTGTGTGTGTGTGTCATGTGTGTGTGTGTGTGCTCAGCATCTCTGTGGGGCTCACATTTGTGCATGGCCTGTCCATTCCCCTGCGATGCTGGCACCCACATGCCACATAACATGTGATTGTTGTCTGGCTCACTCAAAACACATGACTCACAACAACACACACACACACACACACACACACACCACAAATACACACAAACATGAACTCATGTTTGCATTAATTTTATTTTGCATTTGCATGTTCACCATTTATGTTTGACATCAGTGACACAGTGGACATATATAGGAGTATATATTATATATATATTATCTATCATATGTGTACATAGTATATATGTAAGCTGTTTATAGGAATGTATTGAATTCATTAGTATTGTTTTTGTTTTTTATAGATTATTTTTTATTTATTATTTTTATTTTTTTTTATTTAATTATTTATTTTTTTTTAAAATTTAATTTTCTCGGAAGCTCATCCCCATAACTCAGTCAAGGTCCAAAACAAAATTCACAAATCAACTTCATAGCATGGCGATAAATCAAATAATCAGTGATTTTTTTTATTTTATTTTATTTTTATTTCTTTATGCTTTGTTTCTCGCTCGGTCGACCCTGGCTGTCTATCGTAGCTGTATTAAAATTCATATTCGTCAAATCTCAAATTTCAAAGTCAAATTCGTCAGAAAACCGAGAGAAAGTAAAGAACCTTTTGAATTCTGTGTTATCTGTGTTGTTAAAGCTCGGTCAGGGCGCGGCTTCCATCGGATCGGAGGCCGCCATTCCTGACCTCGATGTAGTAGCCTCATGGACTCACTCATGAATGCCTCCTCTGCTAACAGGGTGGAGGAGTTTGAGTAGCTCAGTAATCCTGAGAGCTACGTTGTCCAGGGCATCCGCCCCTGGTAGGGTCTCCCATGGCAACAGGTCTCGGACGAGAGTCCAGACTCGGAGGCGAGGAGGCAAAATACGTCACAGAATGTTTACTTGTTGCCTCTAATTGACCTCATTGTGTATTTTCACCTCATGACATCACACAAATCTGCCTCATTAATTTGCAGCGCTTTTAAAGACTTTTTGAGTGATTCAAGGTTAAGTCCTTAACTTTTAAGGAACTATTAGCAGTAAAACTTGAGGATGTACTCTCCATCTGTCAAAGGTCACGGCTCAACACACTAGAGGCAGTTAAACACTTATTCTGTGGTGAAATTACCCTATAATGTCCACGTCAGCATTTTGACAACAGAGAATGAAATAAAAACAGCATCTTTGAAGAGTCCCCCCCGGCTCCTCTAGTCAGCAGTCAGTCCTGCTCATCATTCATGAAATCATTTATTTAACATTCATTTATCATACAGGGCCCCGACAGGTTCCTGAGAATCATCTTGCTCCCGCCTTTACATCCTCAATGCTTGCTCCCGCCTTTAATTCAATTCAATTCAGTTTATCTTGTAGGCTATAGCCCAAAATCACAAATTACAAATGTGATGTGTCTGTTTTTAAGATACAGCATCATTTGTAATACAGTGCAAGATTAGATGGTCAGACGTCTCTTGATGAGGTTGTCATGAACATACGAGCTCCCAATCTCGCTCTTCGTATAGCTAGCTACTCGACTGATGAGTTAACCAGCGAAACAAAGGCTAGCACTAGCTTAGGCAGCATGCTAGCATCATTAGCATGTTAGCATTGACTGCTAGCTTGATATTATAACCGTCGCCATGTGTCTACACGATGGAGCCAGACCCAGAAACACATTATACATCAAGCTAGTCGACATCTCACGCTCACTCAGATACAATATTTACCTTGACAGACAATCCATTGAACTTGAAGATCTGAAGACTGAACTCGTGAATGTATTTTGAGTATTTTAAATACAAAATGACTCCACTCTAAAGTATTTTGTTACAAATTACATTAGAAAGTAATTGAAATACGTATTTCAAATACAAGTAATATAAATACTGCCTATCTCTGCACACACACACACACACGCACACGCACGCACATACACACACCCACAAACACATACACACACACAAACAACATGACTCCCGGCTGTCACTAAGCCTGTTTCCAACACGTGGCCTGGTACACACAATACGCAGACACAAATAAATGCTGCTCGTGATACACAAATAGAAAGCATCCGTTTGAAACAGAAGTCGGACATTTTTATAAATATATATCCTGAAGTACAACTATATTTTGCGAGGGGAAAGTAAAAGAAAGCACGACAATGGTAGGCTGGATTCATGTTATTTCTGTCCCTATCTCAGATGTAGTTGATCCTTGTGCCTGACGCTCGTATCTGGACCTCAACCATTCAGCTTGTGGTCTTTCGTGACATCGGGTGAGAGGGACAACAACAATCACATTGTACAGCTCTGACATGCTTGTTTTTCCATCAGGACCTCATCCACGATGACGTACTGTTGACTGCATTGACTAAAAGCATTGTGCTCAGCGGTTGTGTTCTCCCCCAACATAAGAAAAAAATCTATTTTATCTAAGTAGCAGTACCAGAGTGTTGTCGAGCTACAGCACTTAAAGGCATTCAGGATTCAAAGAGAGATTTATATGTGCGGAAAAAATGCCAAACATTTGCTGCACGTCAATCAAATATCACTGTAAATTAAATATACACTACAGTTCAAAAGTTTGGGGTCACTTAGAAATGTCTTTATTTTTCAAAGAAAAGCACTGTTTTTTCAATAAAGATAACATTAATAAAAAATACACACTATACATTGTTAATGTGGTAAATGACTATTCTAGGTGGAAACGTCTGGTTTCTAATGAAATATCTCCATAGGTGTATAGAGGCCCATTTCCATCAACGATCACTCCAGTGTTCTAATGGTACATTGTGTTTGCTAATCGCCTTAGAAGACTAATGGATGATTAGAAAACCCTTGTGCAATTATGTTAGCACAGCTGAAAACAGTTATGCTGGTGATATAAACTATACAACTGGCCTTCCTTTGAGCTTGAAGTTTGAAGAACAAAATTAATACTTCAAATATTAATCATTATTTCTAACCTTGTCAATGTCTTGACTATATTTTCTATTCAATTTTCAATTCATTTGATAAATAAAAGTGAGTTTTCATGGAAGACACAAAATTGTCTGGATGACCCCAAACTTTTGAACGGTAGTGTACATGAATATTATTTTCTTATGGTGGAACAGAACAAGCTATTTTGAGCTTTTACAGTCACTGTGGGAAATTACAAGATAACTTTGTTCTTACTTAAAACATAACCCCAGTTGCTGCCTTACGTGTGATGCAACATTTCAGTCAATCGTGAAGTCAAATTAAATACACATAAATGAAAACACTACAGACATCGAGACACACGCTGAGTTTCAGGGAGGAGAGCAGCGGCAACAGAAGATGAGCTCATCTCGGGTTACTCCAACCGCTAATGACTGGCCCGCTGCTGGAATACCCCACACGTGTCACCGCGGCTGGCAGAGGCTGACACCGAAACACAGCGTGAGAGGCTGCAAGCTAAAAGTGAAGCTGGCCACAGACACCAGCTGCTGAAAGCAAGAGGGCTGCGGTGGGTAATCCGGAGGCAGCTGCTGTGCGGCGAGCACACATTCTGACCTGTGCTCTCCAGCTCATGATCATATTTTTTGCAAAAGGTTGTTGTTTACGTCAGTATTCAGCTTCTTTGAATAAGTCTTGCGCTATTAATTTACAATTAGGCAAATTTTTTTTTAACATCTGGCTCAATCGGCTCACTTCTGTTATGTGTGTGATGTGACCTTTGTGCTCATGCTTGTGTGCACGTCTACCTAAGTGGTCGACACGCGACCACCCAGTGGGTTATTGATCAAGCATTTAATTAATCAAACCGGGACATCGGGTCAGAGGGGGGTAGTAATGAGCGGAGCAAATCCATATACTGTTCAGCACATGTGCACAAACAACACTCACAGCTGACTCATTCACACCCATCGCACTTGTTTTTATTGTTTTACAAATACCAACAAAACATCCATCGAACCAGGTTGAAGAAGTGGAGGACGATTTCCCTGGTGTGGGCAGCCTCATCGGGACATCTTCAAAACACACATACAGTCAGCACCAATCCCTCCCTTGACTTAATTAAATAAATCAGGTCTATTAAATGTGGTCTCCTAAATATTTGAATGATTTAATATCAGATAATCACATTGATTTATGTTGCCTAACTGAAACCTGGCTGAGCCATGAAGAATATAGGTCCATATTCAGAGTTTATATCTGAATTCTCAGAATTTATATCAAGTTTGGTTCTTAAAACCGATAAAGTTATTATTGTAGGAGATTTTAATATCCATGTGGATGTTGATAATGATTGCCTAGGTGCTGCATTCATCTCGATCTTGTTCTTACTGAATCCTCTTCTGTCAGACCACAACCTCATAACTTTTGAATTTATACGATGTCTAACTGATAGTGTCTCAATATAACAGAGGACTCCTGGTCTAACTTTAGTCCGTCCCAGATTGATCATCTTGTTGACAGTGCCATAGGCTCTCTGAGAATGACACTGCTGAAGAAGAAGACAGTGAGGAAGAGGAGGTTTGCTCAATCTCGAAGAATCCCACTTAGTTTGGCGAGATAGTCTTAAAACATATAAGAAGGCCCTCCATTACTCATCAATAATGAAAAATAAAAACAACCCCAGGTTTCTCTTCAGCACTGTAGCCAGGCTGACAGAGAGTCACAGCTCTGTGCATTCCTATAAACCTTAGTATGAACTTCTTTAATGAAAGATTTTAACTATTAGGGACAAGATTAATAATCTCTTAATCTGTTCTCAAGTGGAATGTATATTTGGAGGATTTTCTCCTATCAACCGTGACCAATTATTTCTACCTGTCTCTTGGACCCCATCGATATTATCAATGTGTCTCTGCTAACAGGCCACGTACCACACTCCTTCAAGGTGGCTGTTATTAAACCTCTCCTGAAGAAGCCCACTCTGGATCCAGAGACATCATAATAGTTTATTTGAGAAATTTCAATCAGGATTTAGAAAACACCACAGCTACAAATGACCTCTTAATGGCAGCAGATAAAGGACTCCTCTCTGTCCTGGTCTTGTTAGACCTTAGTGCTGCATTCGACACCACTGTAAAGAATCTTGGCGTTATCTTTGATCGGGACTTGTCCTTTAACTCCCACGTAAAGCAAATCTCAAGGACTGCATTCTTTCATCTACGTAATATTTCAAAATCAGGCACATCTTGTCTCAAAAGATGCAGAAAGAGACTGGATTACTGCAACTCCTTATTAGCAGGCTGCTCTAATAAATCTCTTAGGTCCCTCCAGTTGATCCAGAATGCTGCAGCTCGTGTTCTCACTAAAACTAAGAAAAGAGATCACATCACTCCTGCACTAGCTGCTCTGCACTGGCTCCCAGTAAAATCAAGAATCACTTTTAAAATTCTTCTCTTAACGTACAAAGCCTTGATTGGTGATGCACCATCATATCTTAAGGAGCTTGTTAGTCTTAAAAAGTAGAATGGGAGCCAGAGCCTTTAGTTATCAAGCTCCTCTTTTATGGAACCAGCTTCCAATTGAAGACTTTCCTCTTTGACAGAGCTTATAGTTCGGGCTGAATCAGGTTTGCCCTGGTCCAGCCAGGATGCACTGAGTACCTATCTCCTCTTTTTCTCTCCTATGAATTTTCATCTCTCAATCACACGTTACTAACTCTGCTTTCCTGATGGATCGTCTGGCGCCACTGTCCTGTTGAGACTCCTCCTCCCCACCGCCATCTGCCTGATGGATCGTGGAGGTCTCCATCGTGGAATATGCCTACTATGAACTATTCATACACTCTGTCATATTCATTGAATGTATTTTAACTCTAAATCTGTCCTTCTGTACACATTACATCTATTGCATCTGTCCATCCTAGGAGAGGATCCTCCTCTGTTGCTCTCCTGCAGGTTTCTTCCTTTTTTCCCCTGAAGGGTTATTTGGGAGTTTTCCTGGTCCGATGTGAGGTTTTGGGGCAGGGAGACAAATTTGTAATTAATAAACTGAATTGAATTGAATTGAATTGACCATGACATCCTGTTACAGAGACTGGAGCAGTCGATTGGCATTTCAGGCACGGCACTAATTTGGTTTAAATCCTATTTATCAGATCGATCTCAGTTTGTATTTAATCACGGAGTTCCACAAGGTTCTGTGCTTGGACCAATTTTATTTACCTTATACATGCTTCCTTTGGGCAATATTATCAGGAAACACTCCATAAACTTTCATTGTTATGCAGATGACACTCAACTATATTTATCGATAAACAACCAACTCTGTAAAATTCAAGCATGTCTTAAAGACATAAAACATGGATGACCTGCAACTTCTTGATGTTAAACTCAGACAAAGAGATCAATTATCTGGTGATGTGGATTCTTGGCATCCAACACCACTGTAAAGAATCTTGGCGTTATCTTCATTCTTTCATCTACGTAATATTTCAAAAATCAGGCACATCTTGTCTCAAAAGATGCAGAAAATTGAGACTGGATTACTGCACTAATAAATCTCTTAGGTCCCTCAGTTGATCCAGAATGCTGCAGCTCGTGTTCTCACTAAAACTAAGAAAAGAGATCACATCACTCCTGCACTAGCTGCTCTGCACTGGCTCCCAGTAAAATCAAGAATCACTTTTAAAATTCTTCTCTTAACCTACAAAGCCTTGATTGGTGATGCTCCATCATATCTACTACTTGTAGTTCCTAGAGTCTTAAAAAGTAGAATGGGAGCCAGAGCCTTTAGTTATCAAGCTCCTCTTTATGGAACCAGCTTCCAATTTCAGTCAGGCAGACACAGTCACCTCAAGACCTTCCTCTTGGATGAATTTTCATCTCTCAATCACACGTTACTAACTCTGCTTTCTCCCACTGTCCTGTTGAGCCATCTGCCTGATGGATCGTGGAGTCTCCATCGTGGAATATGCCTACTATGAACTATTCATACACTCTGTCATATTCATTGAATGTATTTTAACTCTAAATCTGTCCTTCTGTACACATTACATCTATTGCATCTGTCCATCCGAGACAAATTTGTAATTTGTGAAATTGGGCTATACAAATAAACTGAATTGAATTGAATATGCTTTTTATATGTTCTGCTTGTTTACAATATCCACTTATGACCATTGCACCGCTCCTTCTCTCAAATAAACTACACCAATTTTATCTTTTATCTCTGTAACAGCAACATCAAGTTATTTTCCATCCCATGGAGCAATTTGGCATTAAAGTTTGTTTAATAGATGTATGTTAAACTTGGATTAGATATTTCTTTATTAGTCCCACAGTGGGGACATTTCAGGATCACAGCAGCGGGAGCATTAATAAAAAATACTAAATATACAGAGGAAACAAAATATATACAAAATATATGCACAAGGCAGTGACCAAAGTGAGTTTCCAGCAGGTTGAAGTGTCCAGGAAAATAACTTGGATTTGTCTGTAGAAGTTTAGTTTAAATTAAATTGAACATTTCGATGATGTCAAGCATTAACCCTTCATCATGACATGAGATAACAGAATATGACACATGATTAAGTCATACTTCCACGAAGTTACATTGTTGAAGGTTGTTTTGCACGTTTGTAATGACATGTTGACAGGGTGTGTGAGTGAATGCTGATGTTTTAAAAAGGATTGAGGCCTCTCACAAGGAGCGTCTGTGTGGGCTGAGCGGCATCACAACCCTGAGATCACACAGAAAAACTCAAAGCAAGAACGTCACCCCGGCCGGGTCGGGGGCCACGGGCTGGTCCAGCTCATTGGGAACTTAAATCCAACGGGGGATGATGAGGATTATCTTGTTCCTTTAATCCGGTATAGTTCTCTGCCTCTGTGGCTTGTTCTTTTTAGATTGTTTTATCTGAAGGGCACTTAGAGGCTAGAAAAGGTGAATGTATTCAGTATTATTTTCTATTTTTAGTAACAGAACTTCCTGATGATTCCCCTTTTTTTACAGATACTGAGAGCCACATAGAACTGCTGCGAGGGCGGATAAATAAACTAATAAATAAAAAAAGTTCTTCATGTGCGGGAGCTGCAGGACTTCCATCATGCACCGATTACTGTCAAACAACATATTTACCATGAGATAACGTCTGAACAATCACATTATACTACATTTCATCAACAATAGCTATGTCTTCTACTACAGACTAAACAATCGCATTGTTTCTGCGACTATTATCTCTGCTCACTTTTACATCTTATTTCCATCCCATTGTTGCAGTGGGAAGGAATTAGTGACGCCCGAACTATCTGTTCCTCTGCTGGTTTCCTTTTCCCACGACCTCTTTGATCTCTCGCCTTGCTCTTCACCTCAGGCATCCCTACATTCTCCTCTTTGCAAGGGATGCGCTTTTGAACATGGAGTGATGAAATAGATGGCGAGCTAACTCGCATTAGTCGGAGACACCCGGTCACGTTTCACATGTTTTCCTCTGAGAGAGCGCCTGAAGTGGTACAACTACACACATTCCTTCTGAGTGAAATGTATATTGTGTGTTGTTACAGTTAAAGCCAAGCGCCCTGGTCCAGCCCCTAGATATGCTGCTATAGGCTTTTAGGCTGCTGGGGGACGTTTAGGATACACTGAGCACCTCTCTCCTCTTCTCTCTCTACTTATGGATTAATTTTCATCTCTCTATCGCACGTTATGAACTCTGCTTCCTCTCTGGAGTCCTTGTGACTTCACGTCTCATCGGGTCCATCGGACCTGGCTGGGTCTGATGCCATGGCCCTGCTGAAGCCCCGCCCACTCCTCCTCTCTACCTCCATCTGCCTGATGGATCATGGAGGTCTGGATCGTGGTCCATGCCGACTACCAACTATTCATACACTCTGTCATACTCATTGCATGTGTTGTAACTATGTAATGATTCCTTCTGGTCACATGACATCTATTGTTCTGTCCATCCTGTAGAGGGATCCTCCTCTGTTGCTCTCCTGAAGGTTTCTTCCCTTTTTTCCCCGTGAAAGGTTTTTTTCTATTTCTTGGGAGTGTTTCCTGATCCGATGTGAGGTCCTGAGAGAGGGATGTCTTATGTGTATGGATTGTAAAGCCATCTGAGGAAAATGTGTAATTTGTGATAATGGGCTAAACAAACCCACTAATCCAAATAAACTGAATTGAAACTGAATTAAAAGTGTGCACTTACTGTTTTTTCACATAATTTCTCTTTCTTTCGCCCCTTAAGGTTTATCCAGTATTATTTCCCTGCTTTACTGTTGTTTAAGCTATAATGCTAACTAGCTAACAGCTATATGAGGTGGTTAGAACGCGTTTGTTCTTGAGGTTATTGTTTTATAACAGTAACAATTAATCCTGCTGTAGATCCTACAGCAGGATTAGTAAAAAAAAAAGTGAATAATCATGTATAATATACCCCCCCCCCATGTGATATTTCAGTTTTTCTTTTTTAATAAATTTGCAAATATTTCTACATTTCTGTTATTTTCTGTCAAGATGGGGTGCTGAGTGTACATTAAGGAGAAATAAAATGAACTTTTTTGATTTTAGCAAATGGCTGCAATGAAACAAAGAGTGAACATTTAAAAGGGGTCTGAATACTTTCCGTACCCACTGTATGTGTATTTCTTTACACTATGATCGATATCAGTTCACTTATCGGTTATTTATGGAGGTTTACAGTCCTTGTTCCTTATTTTCCGCACTGATGAGAAGTTAATTCAGGGAGGAAAGCTGATTACTTTCAATTTATTTATCATAAAAGTAGTCCAGTCGGCATCTAGAACCCACAGGGATCAGGATCGGCTTTAGTTTAAAAAAAAAAAATCATATTAGTCAGATTGCAGTCTGGTTCACACACAGGTCTGAGATTCCAGGAGGGATTTAGAGTGAGAGAGCTGGAGGGCTGGGTGAGAAAAGAGAGGAAGAAAGGGAGTGACTGAGCGTTTTCATTTCTTCCCATGACTCTGGAGGAGTGGGGCAGGTAGCGGTCTGGGATTAGAGAGTGACCCAGCTCAATATGGAGCAATGAATTCTTCACTCACAGCATTTACGGAGGCACTCATCACATCAGCATCAAAAGAAACAGGAAATCCTCCAAATCTTCTCCTCATTTTTGCAATTTTGAAGTCATGTTTTGTCTTTTTATTATTTATTTTTTGATAGATAAATATATAATTAACTTATTAATCCTTTTTATCTGCGAGCTGTAACGCAGAGTGAGCTCGCATCGATCCAGTCACTGTGCATCTCGACCACATTTCATTCAGACTAAACTGTCATGAGTGGTGAGCGCCACATACATATCTATATATATATATATTAGTGCTGTGAAAAATAACGCGTTAACTCAGTTAATTCAATTACAGGTTTAACTAGTTATTTATTTTTAACGCATTTAACGCATGCGCAGAATGAGCTTCCAATCTGTCTGTTGTTGGTCGTCGGGACGAAAAAAAAGTCACTTGCAAAATGAGCTTCCAATACACCACTTCAATCTGAACTCTGTCCGCTCTCATGCAGACGGTCTGTTCATCGGTAATGATCCTTCCGCAGGTTCACCTCCGGAAACCTTGTTACGACTTTTACTTCCTGTAGATCAGGGTCTCAACACGTCGATCGCGACCTGCCAGTCGATCGCGGCGTAGTGTCGGTAGATCGCATGGCATTAAAGAGATTGGCCCGCCCCCTGACATGTTCTCTATAGCACGTCTTTGTTCTTTTATTAAACTAAACGTCTGTTGTTGATCGTATCTCCACAGCAGCATGTCATTTCTGTCTCTTCGCGTTGCGTTAACACTTATCGATCTCCGTCGCGCGCCACAGAGCTCCGTGCGCGCGCATCGGGACCGAGCAAAAAAGTCACTTGTCAATCTGTCCACCTTTAGATTGTATCATGGTGGAGTTAATGGTTGACAAACAAGAGGAAAATGCTCTGTTTAACCCTCCTGTTACCTTTACATTTACGAACATATTTTACCCTCGGGGTCAATTTGACCCCAGCAATTAAAACCTCCAGAAAATTATTAGAATTAATATTGCTTCCCAAGTTTAAGTGTGAGGTACTTTATGTTTGTTTGTTGACTACCTAAATAGCCCTTTAAATAAATAAAAAAGTTGATATTTCTTATATGTTTGACACAGTGAAAAACAGCCTGGGGTCAAATTGACCCCAAAGAACACTGACATTAAACATTGAATGGGGTCAAATTGACCCGAAAGGTAACAGGAGGGTTAAACATTCTGTTTAGGATGAAGATGTATTAATGTTCCATATGGAAGAAAACTGCTAAATAACTGCTGAGTTGCAGCACCATTGTATAGAAGAATGTATAAATGTATATATCCGTCTTTTGTCATAAATCTCTATGTTCTCACAAAATATACCGAGAATATCGGTAATATGTGATTAATCATGATTAATCCACAAAAACCTGTGATTAATCCGATTAAAAATTTTAATCGTTTCACAGCCCTAATATATATATATATATATATATATATAAACATGCTGAAACATTAGAACATGTTAAAGTTAATGACACAACTTGCTTTCATTGGTGTAGAGTCCTCTAGTGGTTTAATCTCTCTCTCTCTCTCAGTCTCTCTCTCTCTCTCACACACACACGCACACAAACCTTCATGTATTATTAAAGTGCCCTAAGCCGGTTGGCTCACAGAGCTTTCAGCTCATATCAGAAGCAGAACAGACATACCTGTCTGTCTGCCACTCTAATACCTGTAATTCTCTCCCCCATGGTCTTGAAGTGTGTGTGTATGTGTGTGTGTGTGTGTGTAGGTTATCTCCAATCAGACGGCGGCTTCGCTGCATGACCGTTCAGCTGTCGTCTGTTCAAAGGAATGTTACTCGCTCACACATTTTGACTTTGAAGCCGTCTGCTCTGTTCTGTCTGTCAGGGAATAAATGTGTTCACAGGGACGTCGTGTGGAGGCGGATGTGTGAAGGTGTGCGCCGACACATCGCTGCATCCTCAGAACGACTTCGGCTGAAGACTTTCACCCAGAAGGCTGCTGTCCATGTCCGATGGGGACCCAGAGGTCAACGTGGACTTATTGCTTACGTAACTTCCATCCTTAGGTATTACCACTTCAGGATTTATCTCAACTCAAGTGTTCTTGTTGTTTTTCTCTCTCTGATAGTTGGACATTCATAGGAAAACGTTGCTGATATGGAGTATCGATAAAGTACTTTGTCAGATACCAAGTCAGTGCATTCATGTCTCTGTATTTATTTGTTACAATTTGTTTTGCAAAGTTAGTGAAGTAATGTTTAAGTCCAGCCTGGCGGTGCCTCACACATCAAAGAATGCCCCCCAGGAACTGAACAGAGGTTATTAATTAAAGACTGGTCTAGGATCAGCACTTGAGCCGGTCGGCAGGTTGTTCTAACCGAGCCAGCCCAGCTGTCTCAACACATGGAGATGGAAGTGGCATCAATCGTCTCATCTGATGGAGAGGGATTAAGTGCTTACCCTAAAATATCAAAAAATATCAAACAAACCATTTGAGTTCATTCATGACTTGAGTTAAACCTAGTTTATTTCAAGAGGAATAAGAGACATTTTAACCCTTATTTATCTTAAAGTAAAGAGCAAAAGCAAAAGCACTTCTATCAGCACACTGATGTTGTTCCCACAAACTCATTGAAAAGTCGAGGCACACTGAGTCTTCACACTGAGTCTTCACACTGAGTCTTCACACTGAGTCTTCATACTGAGTCTTCACACTGAGTCTTCATACTGAGTCTTCACACTGAGTCTTCACACTGAGTCTTCATACTGAGTCTTTACACTGAGTCTTCAAACTGAGTCTTCACACTGAGTCTTCACACTGAGTCTTCATACTGCGTCTCCACACTCGAGTTTGTGTTATGTTGTGTGTGTGAAAAGTACAGAACCGGAAAGACCGCTTCATATGTGCCGGATTTAGAAGCCAGCAGCAGAAAGGAGTTCAGCAGCATGACACAACATGAGAAAGAGAGAGTGAAGAGACAGGAAACAGTGTGGGAGAGAGAGAGAGCGAGAGAGAGACCATCGAAGAGGGAGCTGGGGAGGAAAGCAGAGATGGTAAGAAATAGAAATGAAGGGAATCTTTCTCGGGCAGGTTTATAAAAGGAGGGGACACACCCTTCACCTCAAGCAGAATATTAATGCGGATTATTGCAGGATGACGTTGGGGAAGCTGCAGAGCCTCAACACTTTCAGACTTCTCCAACTTCCTAAAACATAATTATGTCAACTGTTCTGTTATCTTAAAGTTGTGGGCTTCAATTAGTTTCTCATCATTCATCCAATATGTATGTGTAAAATATTCACCTGCAACATAGCTACTCGTTAGATAAATAGAGGCAATTCAGTAAAAAGTACAATATTTCCATCTATAAAGTAGTGGAGAATGAGTATCACAACTTGCAATATTAATATACGTGCATAGACATGTGTATTTGTGTCATATTTAAATTTGCCATTCCTTTCCCCTCGATGTGTTTTCGGAGATCTACAGCATCAATGGATCTGTCCATGTTTAGGGGCTTTTATTTGTGGACTCTGGCTCTCTCTGGTGGTCAGATAAATGCTAGCAGCCTGGGCAAAAGGTCTATTTGGATCAGGGGAGCAAACCTTCAGATCATTTACGATAAGGAGGTGGATTCCACATCTGCAACTTCCTAATAATCCTGGTTTGATATGTCAATTGAATGCCAACAAAAGAGCCATCGTGATGCCCTGTAAATAACTCCTATATTATATTTTATGTATCTTATATTGAGTATTCCCATAGACCGTCTAATATCTCTTCAACGGAGGAACTTGCCAACACAACTTGAGTCATAAATGTTTATACACATTTATACTAAAGATCATTAGAGACAGTCCTTTCAGTCGTACGGTCTCAAGGTCGTACTTTCTTGACGTTGTTGTACTTGGAATCGTCCCGGCCTCTGTTATTGAGCTATATTGACTACTGCAGAGATTGCTGTTATTACTATTACTATTACTGTTGTTAGCATTGTAGTTTAAACAACAGTAAAGCAGGGAAATAATACTGAATAAACCTTGAGGGGCGAAAGGAAAGAGAAATTATGTGAAAAAACAGTCAGAGCACACTTTCAATTCAATTCAGTTTATTTTGTATAGCCCATTATCACAAATGACAAATTTGCCCCAGTGGGCTTTACAATCTGTACACATAGACATCCCTGACCTTTGACCTCACATCGGATCAGGAACAACTCCCAACAAAAATAAAAACCCTTTCACGGGGAACAAAGGGAAGAAACCTTCAGGAGAGCAACAGAGGAGGATCCCTCTCCAGGATGGACAGAACAAGATGTGTCATGTGACCAGAAGGAAACATTACAGAGTTACAACACATGCAATGAGTATGACAGAGGCTCAGCGGGAGAATCATGCCGCTCGTATCAGAGCAGCAAAAGAAAAAAAGTGATGACATCAGCAGAATAAATCAGCAGACACATCAAGCTGTATCTTAACAACAGGGTGGAGTCGTCCGGGAGAAGTCTATAAAAAAGAAAGAAATAAACATATCAATATTTGATACACACGCATATCAAGATTCCCAAATGCAACCGGCTCCGAGGTCAAGACGTTGTCACAGCGACTGTCACGAATTCCCCACCTTCCTAGCTAAATTCATCCTCCTGTCATTCCAGATCCTGTCATATTCACCTGATTGTTCCTCATTCCCTTCACCTGGTCCTCACGCCCGTCTCACCTGCAGCCCATCCCCTCATTAGTCCCTCACTATTTAGCTCCCTCACTTCCACTTGTCCTCTGCCAGATTGTCTTGTGTGTCACCGCCAAACTTTCCAGCGAATTCCTAGTACTAGTTCTGATCTGCTTGTTACGACCCTGCTTGCCTGTTAACCCGACTTGAGATTTTTGCCTGCCCCTTTTTGTATTTGTTGCCCTGTTTGACGGACCACCCGGTTTTGACCCTGCCTGAAACATTGAGTAAACTGCCTCCTCCTGCATTCCTGTGTTTGTCGTGCTTTTGGGTTCCAGTACCTGTAACCTTTACAGTACAATCTGGCCCAGGACAAGTGGAAGTGAGGGATCTAAATAGTGAGGGACTAATGAGGGGATGGACTGCAGGTGAGAAGGGCGTGCGGACCAGGTGAAGGGAATGAGGAACAATCAGGTGAATATGACAGGATCTGGAATGACAGGAGGATGAATTTAGCGAGGAAGGTGGGGAATTCGTGACAGCGACGTCCGTCATCGTCATAGCAACTATCATTTTATAATGATTGCGGATGACGGCACTCAAAGTTATTGGGCTGGTATCTTGGGTTACTCGCATTCGGACTCAACGTAAGCGCCATTTTAGTAGTTCCCTGGTGTATAGGACTCATTCATCAGCGTCCTGAGCTGCAGAGCAGCGGACGCACAGTCCAACTTCCACTTCCCCCATGCCATGTGTCAGCCAGCTCTCAGTTGAGATACCGATACATAAATAAATACTTCATCGGTATCTCAGGAGGCCGACCATACCGAGTGTCCTCAAATTACTTCCTGATCCAGACTTTGGTAATGAGGCTGTGACGGGTTTGATGCCGTCACCCGTAGGTTTCCCCCACAGAGCACCGGAAGGATTCGCCAACAACGAGGTTCTGTTGGTAACATCTTTGTTTCACCACAGACCACTGCTCTGCTCCCTCTCCCCAGTCCCTACTGCTCTTTTAAGGGGACAGATACATACACGCGATTGGTAATCAGCCAGCCGCCGAGGCCAATTAGACACCCCACCTCCACAGCTGCCACAGAGGCCATTTTAACTGTGTTGCTCCTTCGGTTGACCTGCAGCAGCGTCGTGTTGGGCTCAGACTGAACAATCATTTGCATAAAGTTTTGTTCAAAGTGTTTAAATGTGATCCGGACAGCCTGCTGCCACAGAGAGGAGACGTGATATCTTTAGATACTGTCTCTCCTTGGAGACGCTCAGAGACAAACATTGTTTCATACAATTGATTTATATATTTTCTCTAATGTGGACGTTAAAATGATGAATAATCATGAAGTCCTCTAGACGGAGACAGGAGGGAGAGAGTTTAAAGCCCTGAAAGTGGGTTTGAATGTGACAAGCAGAATATTATTATAGTTTACGTATGTGTACAGATTGTAAAGCCCTCTGAGGCAAATTTGAAATTCGTGACATTGAGCTATTCAAAATAAACTGAATTGAATTTACTGGCACAATGTCTTTATTATTAAAGGTGAGGTTATGGATCCTTCAGGGCTCAGTGTGCCTGAAATGAACCGTTATGGCAAAGATAAAAGCTTGCACAAAACTGGTCTTAAAAATAACCATAACATATATTTGTCTGTCTATTTTTTGGGAGTTTTTCCGGATACCATGTGAGGTCCTGGGATAGGGATGTCTATGTGTACAGATTGTAAAGCCCTCTGAGGCAAATTAGTAATTTGTGATAATGGGCTATACAAAATAAACTGAATTGAACTGAATTGAATTGATCGTTGGACGTTATCATTCATATTCAGCCCAAGACAAGCACATGCTTTTACACCTGAGATGCTCAACAGTGAGATTTTACGACAGAGTTTTGTCTCTAGTCCTGAACTTTTGGTTTTGTATTCTTTGATATTAATCACTGTTCATCACCGTCATTGTTTGTACTAGTAGTAGTAGTAGTAATTGTAGTAATAGTAGTATTTAATGGAGTAGTAGTGAGAGTGCATTTATCTGTAGATTTGACTTCCCTCTCCTCTGAGATGAAAGGCTTTGCTTCACGTTGAGAGCAGCTGGGACAACAGAGGGAGGACTGCAGTGTTTTCCTCGTGTTTCTCCAACAACAAGCCATCATGTTGTAAAAAATGATGAGGTGGTGTCGTTGTAAAAAGAAAATGGAACAGAAGTAACACGCAATAAACCTTTGCTCCGTGTGTCACCGATGCATGTAAGAACAATAACTGTGATGTAATACTCAAGCTAAGGAAGTACATGTATACAAGTAGAAACCTGAGCAACGAGAACCTTTCTTGAATATTTTTTATTTTGAATGTCACGTCGTACTCCTGATTCAGAGACAAAATATTGAATTTATGACTCCACTACTCTAAATTTAACCAAGATGTTTCATATAAAAACACATCTAGGGAAAGTATTCAGACCCTTTAAAATGTTCACTCTGTTTCTTTGCAGCCATTTGCTGAAATAAAAAAAGTTCATTTTATTTCTCACTCAGCACCACATCTTGCCAGAAAAAACATAAATGTAGAAATGTTAGGGTCTGAATACTTATTGAGTGACTGACTCTCCAGGTAACACCTGCAACACACTATTGGAATTAATTTATTAACTGCACCAATTCAACCGTGAGGCAATTTCCCTTCTATCTCGTACATAATGACGTTCTCCTTTCCGATTATTTTTCAGTTCCAACAAATTCAAATGCAATTTAAGATAAGATAAAAATAAGATAAGATAAAATAAGATAATCCTTTATTAGTCCCACAGTGGGGAAATCTAGAGGATTACAGCAGCAAAGGGATAAAGTCTACACGAGTGGCGTGTAAATGATACAGTAAAACAGTACAAAACCAGTAAAAATCTACAGTAACATTATATGTACAGACTGAATAAGAAGAAGAAGATTGACACATTTATCGTAACATTTATGAATTGAATACTGAGTAAAATGGCACAAATTCACAATTTCAAAGCAATTTACATTTAAACTTTTTATGGAATCCGGCTAAACAAGTAACATACAGAAAGTATTCAGACACCTTTAAAATGTTCACTCTTTGTTTCATTGCAGCCATTTGCTGAAATCCAAAAAGTCCAGTCCATTTCTCATTAATGTACTGGACAGAAAAAACAGAAATATAGAAATGTTTGCAAATTCATTAAAAAATAAAAACTGAAATATCACATGGTCATAAGTATTCAGACCCTAAAATGTGTTTTTTTTCTGTCTAGATGGGGTGCTGAGTGTAAATTAATGAGAAATAAAATGAACTTTGGGATTTCAGCAAATAGGTGCAATGAAACAAAAAGTGAACATGTGAAAGGGTCTGAATACTCTCCGTACCCACTGTAAGTTCTTCCTCCAGCACCGCTGAACACACGGCCGAGAAGCTGAAGCAGAAACAAGTGGATCAGGAGGAAGGAATCAGACTGAAGAAGAAACAAGTGTGTTTATGGTCCAAACAACTTTAATGATTCAGAGAATGGAGGGAGTATCACACAATTACGGAAAATGTGGGAGGCAATTCAGAAACTCAATGATAAGGCGATCCTCTGAGTGTGTGTGTGTTTGTGTGTGTGTGCTCTGCACTTTGTTCCCAGCCATTCCCAGTACATGTGTTTATCAGACACGATCACTCTCAGCAGGGAGAGTTGCCTCTGACTTGACTTCATGCTGCTGCTCTATGAAGCCATCGATCCTGACACTAAAGTTAACTTTTAATTTTTTTATTATTATTTATTAGAATCTTGCTGTTGGTTTTTTGAGAGGCAACGATGATCAGCCGCAACTTTAAGAATGTGTTGGTGGTCTCCGTCGGGTTTCTGTCTCTGTTCACGGCTTTCGGAGGGCTGCAGAGTTTACAGGTAGGTGGAAGAGTTTATTATTCATCATATGTAAGACTTAAATATTAATGGTTCACTAAAAACACCAGAATGTAGGAGTTGGACTTTAAGGGATTCGTTCAGGATTTGAGTCGTGAAGAAACACCTTCTGTGCATCATCTACCCTGACAGCGATACTTATGTCAATAATTCTTTTTTTTGGTTATTTTAAAGTATTTTTCTTTTGTAGATCTTGTAAGAACCCGTTTTATTATATTAGTATCATGAGGGCATCATAAACGTCTTTTGTGCACTGTAACAGATTCACTTACGTTCTGTATACACTCGTTCATGTGCAGACAGTAAACTTGATTGATGACGTTACAATCTTACTTAGTTTCATAATTAGAGGTAAGTGCAACTTTATTGTTCTCCTAAAATGAGGAATAATGGCTTTTCTAAAGTTTTATTGTTGGTTTCCTGTCTCCGTATCATTTCACTAGAAGGTTTGAGCCCTTAAAGGCTTTTTCCTGTTAATTTTTAATTCAAAATGCAATACCTTGTGAAGGTATGATGAAGCTCTCAGGGATTGATTGATAGGATATGGAGGAACAAATATTATAATGTCAATACAAAAATAAAAAATGAACTACTCCTTTGTGCATGACTTATAGGGTTATTGTTGTTTATTTTAAAAGACCTACTAAATTCCAAAACATAATCTTTAGTTACATTCCTTCTGAAATATTTAAATAATAATCATTTAAAGTAATTATAATGGCATTTTGTTAAATTCTTATAAAAATAAAATTAAAAAAACATACTGAGAGAGCTCATTACGATGCCACTTTTACAGAACTTCTTATGGTTCAGTGAGAATAAACCAGCCTGACCTTCCCATCACTCCCACTGGGCCTCATGCCTGAACCAGTCGTACCAGCCAGTCGTACCAGCAGGCCTCACAGAGGACAGGAATGAGAAAGTGCTCCTGCATGAGGCCCCGCCCTCCTCTGATGCGTCCCGTCCCTGTGTGTGCAGAGCAGCCTGAATGCGGAGCAGGGGATGGGCGTGGCGTCTCTGAGCGTCATCTATGCCTCCATCATCATCTCCTCCATGTTCCTGCCTCCCATCATGATCAAAAACCTGGGCTGTAAATGGACCATCGTCGCGGGCATGGCCTGCTACGTGTCCTACTCCTTTGGAAACCTCTACCCCGGATGGTAACGCCTGTTATATTAGTCGTATTGCTCATTATTTTATCATGTAGGGTAAACTATCCTTTCAAGGACTGTGGTGTATTAAAATAGGACAACATTAAAACTAATACAGTTTATATCAGCTGAAAAGATGTTAAAGTACTGAACGACTTCAAGGGATCCCTTCATAACGGCAGTGTTTCTAAAAGTAGGGTGAGGGAGTGGCACCTCTACCTCATGCATGTGTATTGTTGTGGCTTATTTAATGTTGTAAAAAACTAAAACCACACTGTGAAAATGATACATTAGAAGTAAAAGTAAGCAGAATACTTAAAGTATTAAAAGTAAAAGTAACAAACTAGTCAGTGTTTTACTATTATATACGTGATGTTTCAGGATTAATATCATTGTGTTTTGCATTGTATAGCGGTAGATGTTTCAGGTCCTTTTTATGCTGTCGGTGCTCTAATTGACAGGAATGCATCAAATTCATGACATTGAACACAATAGTCCATCCCCATTCCCCAAAGGCCTCTGCAACCCCTTCACTTCGCTGGTTTGGTTCAAACCCCAAAGACACTTTTGAAACACGTAGAGAAGAACTCAAGCAGCTGAATGAACCCCCCTTCGCCCTCTCCTGCCCACAGGTACACCCTCATCCCCACCTCCGTGATCCTGGGTCTGGGCGGCTCCCCCCTGTGGTCGGCGAAATGCACGTACCTGACCATCTCCGGGAACGCGCAGGCCGCCAGGGACGGCAAGAGAGGATCCGACGTCATCAACCAGTACTTTGGCATCTTCTTCTTCATCTTCCAGTCGTCCGCCGTGTGGGGAAACCTCATGTCGTCGCTCATCTTCGGACAGGACCTCACCATAGGTGTGTGAGAATACACCCACGCGCCTCATTACCCACACTAAGGTGATGTCCTCATCACAGCAGTACTGACCCAAACGCCCTGATATATAATACATTTATTCAAGCTATGCACTTCACTACATCTTTGACTTTACTTGAGTATTTCCATTTTCTACTCTTCTTCTTTACACTCCTTCCCGTTATTTCAGAGGGAAATGTAACGACAGGAGAGCACAATATCCTGGAATAGAACATTATGACTGAATACTTTAAAAAACATGCATAAGTACATTCTACTGTTTGATAGCTAAAAACAGCCGAAAATCCAAAACAAGCTGAAATACGATAAAATTCTTAAGTACATTTTTATATGTTGTACTTTAACTTAAGTGCACTTTGAAATACACTTTTTGTACTTCTTACTTATTGTCTTTTACACTTCGCTTTTTCTACTTTTGCTTCAGTAAAGCATGCGAGTATATTTTTTCCATTTTTGGATTCAATATTTGAAGTTGAGTTATGTGATAGTCACATTCTCTACATGAAACGTGACCTGTGATGTCACACTGAACTTCTTTTGACCCTTAACCGTTTTTTGGACCCGGTTAGTAAAAACATTTGATCACAAACTGTAAACAAAAGAGTTCTCACCGGCTGCCCACGCACTCCGGCGTGGTCAGAGTGGAGGTGTGAATCTCGTCATAGGACGGATGTGTAAAGTGATCACACCTCCGTTGGCCCAATCTCAATCTCCACCCTCGTGGACGGGTTGAGTTCTGACCCGCTGTCAGCATTGGGACTTTGGGATTGAAGCAGGAGACACACTGAACTTCCTGGAGAGCGACTCCTACTTCCTGGTCCATCTTCATTGGTGCTGCTCGAATGGGTGTAGCCAGAACACCTAACCAATAGAGCCACAGGCACGTCAAAGGTCCCGACTTTCTGCTTGTCCTGTCAAACGAAACTTCCTATTGGTTCACATCTGCAGTGATACCTCTTAATGTATCTCTTTATTATATTTTGTATTATTAATCAGTTTTGTAACTTAAGTGAAAGAATAAAGTCACAGAAAAGTGAAATACTTGAAGTACACTTTCCTCAAGAGTGCAGATTCAATCGTATCCTGTGTGGAACGAACCCTCCAGGGGTCAAACTGCTGGCTTTGACTTTTTTATGGTTTCTATTTGAAAGAGAATAAGCGAAGGTGTGTGTTTTATTGGTGTTAATGCTCTCCAGCTTGTTTATAAGTTTACATCCTTACATTAACTTGTTGAGGTGCATTTCTTGGAAGCCGAACACACAGATTGTGGGGTGAACAATATTTAGTTGCATATTTGAAGGATGTTTGTTTTTATATCTAAAATAACAGAACTATTCAGAGTTAGGTCATGCTTTGAATACACCCCTGACCCTACATCGTCTATGTAATGATGTTTTGATTATCTTTGAAATTGTTGCTAATTTATTAAAAAAGAAAAACTGAAATATCACCTGGTCATAAGTATTCAGACCCTTTGCTCAGTATTGAGAAGAAGCTAGTACGTGTGTAGGGTGTCCATAACAAAGCAGAACTAGTGGTTAGTTCTTCCATGGTGGATAGTGGAAGATATAAAAAACACAGACATAAGCCCCGCCCCTCACGAAGATTCGCAACGCTTTTGGTGTTAATGCGGCATGACAGCACATTTGTCTCCAGCTCCTTTTCGGTCTTTATTTTCTTGCTAAAGTGTCTTCATTGAAGTGAAATGCATCGTTGTTTTATTTCTTTTGTTATTCTGACAGTTTCCATCCCAGAGGAGCAGCTGCAGTCTTGTGGCGCGGCGGACTGCGGCCTCAACATCAGCGTCAACGGCACGACCACCAGACCGGCTCAGACTCTGGTGTGGACACTGGTCGGATGTTACATTGGTAACGCTCACAACGACACACTGAACAGGAAACGCTCCTCAGTCACAGAGATGGACTTCCTATGAAGTCCCCTGAACTCTAAGCAGCAGCATGTGTTTGAATTGGACTTTGGTTGGTTTATCTTTGTTTACTCACACCTGTTCATGTTTACACATTCCTGATAAACTGACTGACAGAGTAATATGTTGTCTCAATATGATCCAACCAACACCAAATATAGCCATAAACATATTGTTTGAGCAATGCCTGCTGGTATAATTCTCATGATCAGTCATCAGAGTAATAAGCAGCACGCTCTCACAGCCGTGTTCGTGCAGGTGCACTATGCCGGCTGTCTGACGGTCAGCGGTGTGGTTGTTGTGGCGCAGGTGTGGGCGTGCTGGCCATGATCATCGTGGCCGTGTTCCTGGACAACATCGACAGCGAGCAGTCCAGCAGGTTCCGTGGGAACCGGGAGCCGTTCTGCCAAACCTTCCTGGCTACGTTCCGGCTGCTGAAGGACTGGAGGCTCGTGACCCTCATCCCTCTCACCATGTACAGCGGCTTCGAGCAGAGCTTCCTCTCCGGGGAGTACACCAAGGTGAAGAGGTCGCCTCGTGGGCAGGAGGCACACGCTGTCGCACAATTACTGGTCAAGTCTTGCCGTGAAGAACGGCTCCCCTGGATTTGCTCCAAAATTGCTCCCAAAACGACCATGTACTCTTTTTTTTTTTACTCTTCCTTGACGAAATAGAAATCCCACAATGCAACCCGGCTACCGACAGTTTGGTTGGATTGTGTGATGCTGGTAATGTTGCCTCGAGGCCTCCAGTAGGACCTCAGACGTACTGGTACTTTCCGTCTCCACATCACAGGATTTCTTTTTAAAGCTTGCAGTCCACCGACGCCGACTCGAGTGACATCACCTGAGGCGTACGCAGTCGGACTCCCACGAGATCTGTAAACGGGTTGTTTTTGGAGACCGGTGACGTTACCCTTTGAATAAGCGACTAAAAGGTTGTGCCGTTATCTGCATTATGACAACTCTTATTGCCCTGTGACATCACAAGAACTGGTGGGAGGCGACATATACGAACAGATGACTGGGGTAACACGGAAAGAGAAGCTCTCACCATGTTGTATGACACCGCTACTCGTATTCACACGTGAACACGTGAAGGTTACGCCTCCTGACGTTACACCGTAGGAAGTGTGGTTGTGTCCTCTGTCGGCCATCCGCTGAAGTTAGCATCGCTCAAGTTCCCTCGACAAAAATGTATTTTGGGTAATTACAATAAATTAGCTCTGTGGCAAACATTTATACCTACACTTTTTTTTGTTCAGCGGGATAATCTTCTCAAAGGAACACTTCTTTAATATGTGTTTTGAGCGTGGATGTAATCGACAGAAGTAAACCGCACTTTCACAAACTGCACTCTCTGCACTTTTTTACAAATGTACCAACTGTCTATGTGTGAGGTATGAGAGGATTTGATTATATGTGACGTATTCTATCGATATGAATAAGTGGCTTTGTAAATCCATGTTGCGTTTCTTTGCAGAACTATGTCACGTGTGCCTTGGGGATCCACTACGTGGGCTACGTGATGATGTGCTTTGGAGCCAGCAACTCTCTTTGCTCCTTCCTGTTTGGGAGACTCGCTCGGTACACCGGCAGAGCCGCGCTCTTCCTCTTCGGTAACTTCTATTTCATACGAGATTACGAGCCGGGGAAAGTATTCACTTTGTCATCCTCACACATTTTGTTGCGGTTTTACTGAATCGAAGAGGAAGACGCTGTTAAACGGCGGCGAGAGAAGAAATCAGATATTCTACAGAAGAGAAAGTACTAATACAACAATGTATTGTAGCAGGAGGTTGGAGGAGGAGGTTGGAGGAGGAGGTTGTAGGATGAGAGTGTAGCAGGAGGTTGTAGGAGGAGACTGTAGCAGGAGGTTGTAGGAGGAGGTTGTAGGAGGAGAGTGTAGCAGGAGGTTGTAGGAGGAGACTGTAGGAGGAGGTTGTAGGAGGAGAGTGTAGCAGGAGGTTGTAGGAGGAGACTGTAGGAGGAAGTTGTAGGAGGAGACTGTAGGAGGAGGTTGTAGGAGGAGACTGTAGCAGGAGGTTGTAGGAGGAGACTGTAGCAGGAGGTTGTAGGAGGAGGTTGTAGGAGGAGACTGTAGTAGGAGGAGACTGTAGGAGGAGACTGTAGCAGGAGGTTGTAGGAGGAGGTTGTAGGAGGAGCCTGTAGCAGGAGGTTGTAGGAGGAGACTGTAGGAGGAGGTTGTAGGAGGAGAGTGTAGCAGGAGGTTGTAGGAGGAGACTGTAGGAGGAAGTTGTAGGAGGAGACTGTAGCAGGAGGTTGTAGGAGGAGGTTATAGGAGGAGACTGTAGTAGGAGGTTGTAGGAGGAGGTTGTAGGAGGAGAGTGTAGGAGGAGGTTGTAGGAGGAGGAGACTGTAGGAGGAGACTGTAGCAGGAGGTTGTAGGAGGAGGTTGTAGGAGGAGAGTGTAGCAGGAGGTTGTAGGAGGAGACTGTAGGAGGAGGTTGTAGGAGGAGAGTGTAGCAGGAGGTTGTAGGAGGAGGTTGTAGGAGGAGACTGTAGGAGGAGGTTGTAGGAGGAGAGTGTAGCAGGAGGAGACTGTAGGAGGAGGTTGTAGGAGGAGGTTGTAGGAGGAGAGTGTAGCAGGAGGTTGTAGGAGGAGGAGACTGTAGCAGGAGGTTGTAGGAGGAGACTGTAGCAGGAGGTTGTAGGAGGAGACTGTAGGAGGAGGTTGTAGGAGGAGACTGTAGGAGGAGGTTGTAGGAGGAGAGTGTAGCAGGAGGTTGTAGGAGGAGGTTGTAGGAGGAGACTGTAGCAGGAGGTTGTAGGAGGAGACTGTAGCAGGAGGTTGTAGGAGGAGAGTGTAGCAGGAGGTTGTAGGAGGAGGAGACTGTAGCAGGAGGTTGTAGGAGGAGACTGTAGCAGGAGGTTGTAGGAGGAGACTGTAGGAGGAGGTTGTAGGAGGAGGTTGTAGGAGGAGACTGTAGCAGGAGGAGACTGTAGGAGGAGACTGTAGGAGGAGGTTGTAGGAGGAGGTTGTAGCAGGAGGTTGTAGGAGGAGGTTGTAGGAGGAGACTGTAGGAGGAGGTTGTAGCAGGAGGTTGTAGGAGGAGACTGTAGCAGGAGGTTGTAGGAGGAGGTTGTAGGAGGAGAGTGTAGCAGGAGGTTGTAGGAGGAGACTGTAGGAGGAGGTTGTAGGAGGAGGTTGTAGGAGGAGGAGACTGTAGGAGGAGACTGTAGGAGGAGACTGTAGCAGGAGGTTGTAGGAGGAGACTGTAGCAGGAGGTTGTAGGAGGAGGTTGTAGGAGGAGACTGTAGCAGGAGGTTGTAGGAGGAGACTGTAGGAGGAGGTTGTAGGAGGAGAGTGTAGCAGGAGGTTGTAGGAGGAGACTGTAGCAGGAGGTTGTAGGAGGAGACTGTAGCAGGAGGTTGTAGGAGGAGAGTGTAGCAGGAGGTTGTAGGAGGAGACTGTAGCAGGAGGTTGTAGGAGGAGAGTGTAGCGGGAGGTTGTAGGAGGAGACTGTAGCAGGAGGTTGTAGGAGGAGACTGTAGGAGGAGGTTGTAGGAGGAGGTTGTAGGAGGAGACTGTAGCAGGAGGTTGTAGGAGGAGGTTGTAGGAGGAGACTGTAGTAGGAGGAGACTGTAGGAGGAGACTGTAGCAGGAGGTTGTAGGAGGAGGTTGTAGGAGGAGACTGTAGCAGGAGGTTGTAGGAGGAGACTGTAGGAGGAGGTTGTAGGAGGAGAGTGTAGCAGGAGGTTGTAGGAGGAGACTGTAGGAGGAGGTTGTAGGAGGAGGTTGTAGGAGGAGGTTGTAGGAGGAGAGTGTAGGAGGAGGTTGTAGGAGGAGGAGACTGTAGGAGGAGACTGTAGCAGGAGGTTGTAGGAGGAGACTGTAGCAGGAGGTTGTAGGAGGAGGTTGTAGGAGGAGTGTAGCAGGAGGTTGTAGGAGGAGACTGTAGGAGGAGGTTGTAGGAGGAGAGTGTAGCAGGAGGTTGTAGGAGGAGGTTGTAGGAGGAGACTGTAGGAGGAGGTTGTAGGAGGAGAGTGTAGCAGGAGGTTGTAGGAGGAGACTGTAGGAGGAGGTTGTAGGAGGAGGTTGTAGGAGGAGAGTGTAGCAGGAGGTTGTAGGAGGAGACTGTAGCAGGAGGTTGTAGGAGGAGAGTGTAGGAGGAGGTTGTAGGAGGAGAGTGTAGCAGGAGGTTGTAGGAGGAGACTGTAGGAGGAGGTTGTAGGAGGAGGTTGTAGCAGGAGGTTGTAGGAGGAGGTTGTAGGAGGAGACTGTAGCAGGAGGTTGTAGGAGGAGGTTGTAGGAGGAGAGTGTAGCAGGAGGTTGTAGGAGGAGACTGTAGGAGGAGGTTGTAGGAGGAGGTTGTAGGAGGAGGAGACTGTAGGAGGAGGTTGTAGGAGGAGGTTGTAGGAGGAGACTGTAGCAGGAGGTTGTAGGAGGAGACTGTAGCAGGAGGTTGTAGGAGGAGGTTGTAGGAGGAGACTGTAGCAGGAGGTTGTAGGAGGAGGTTGTAGGAGGAGACTGTAGCAGGAGGTTGTAGGAGGAGACTGTAGGAGGAGGTTGTAGGAGGAGAGTGTAGCAGGAGGTTGTAGGAGGAGGTTGTAGGAGGAGACTGTAGGAGGAGGTTGTAGGAGGAGAGTGTAGCAGGAGGTTGTAGGAGGAGGTTGTAGGAGGAGACTGTAGGAGGAGGTTGTAGGAGGAGAGTGTAGCAGGAGGTTGTAGGAGGAGGTTGTAGGAGGAGACTGTAGCAGGAGGTTGTAGGAGGAGGTTGTAGGAGGAGACTGTAGCAGGAGGTTGTAGGAGGAGAGTGTAGCAGGAGGTTGTAGGAGGAGGTTGTAGGAGGAGACTGTAGCAGGAGGTTGTAGGAGGAGACTGTAGCAGGAGGTTGTAGGAGGAGACTGTAGGAGGAGGTTGTAGGAGGAGAGTGTAGCAGGAGGTTGTAGGAGGAGACTGTAGGAGGAGGTTGTAGGAGGAGAGTGTAGCAGGAGGTTGTAGGAGGAGGTTGTAGGAGGAGACTGTAGGAGGAGGTTGTAGGAGGAGAGTGTAGCAGGAGGTTGTAGGAGGAGACTGTAGGAGGAGGTTGTAGGAGGAGAGTGTAGCAGGAGGTTGTAGGAGGAGGTTGTAGGAGGAGACTGTAGGAGGAGGTTGTAGGAGGAGACTGTAGCAGGAGGTTGTAGGAGGAGAGTGTAGCAGGAGGTTGTAGGAGGAGGTTGTAGGAGGAGACTGTAGGAGGAGGTTGTAGGAGGAGACTGTAGGAGGAGGTTGTAGGAGGAGACTGTAGCAGGAGGTTGTAGGAGGAGACTGTAGCAGGAGGTAGTAGGAGGAGACTGTAGCAGGAGGTTGTAGGAGGAGAGTGTAGCAGGAGGTTGTAGGAGGAGACTGTAGGAGGAGGTTGTAGGAGGAGACTGTAGCAGGAGGTTGTAGGAGGAGACTGTAGCAGGAGGTAGTAGGAGGAGACTGTAGCAGGAGGTTGTAGGAGGAGAGTGTAGCAGGAGGTTGTAGGAGGAGGTTGTAGGAGGAGAGTGTAGCAGGAGGTTGTAGGAGGAGACTGTAGCAGGAGGTTGTAGGAGGAGAGTGTAGCAGGAGGTTGTAGGAGGAGGTTGTAGGAGGAGACTGTAGGAGGAGGTTGTAGGAGGAGACTGTAGCAGGAGGTAGTAGGAGGAGACTGTAGCAGGAGGTTGTAGGAGGAGACTGTAGGAGGAGGTTGTAGGAGGAGACTGTAGCAGGAGGTAGTGTCGCTGTTCAATGACACTTCAGCACAGTAGTAAATGTATTTAGTACTTTCAGCCAATAGAAACCTGAGGTCAATTTGTCCGTTGTTCAGCTGCGCTGGCCAACGCCTCCTGCATCATAGCGCTGTTGTTCTGGAAGCCCCATCCCGACGACTTTGGTATCTTCTTTGTGTTTCCGGCTCTGTGGGGTATGGCGGACGCCATCTGGCAAACCCAGACCAACGGTAAGAAACTAAGATCACTCTCATTCTCCCCAGGGGATGAACCCTTTTCATTTGAGTCACTTGATGTAAGCTTCCCTTTAGCTTCGCCACTTGTAAAGCAAAATCCTATGTATGCAGTTTTATTCTTCCCTCTTTAACTTTAAATATTCACACATAATACACGTGGCCGTTGATCCTTCTGCTCTCCGTCCCGCAGCTCTTTACGGGATCCTCTTCCCCCGGGAAAAAGAGGCGGCATTCGCCAACTACCGGATGTGGGAGTCCCTGGGTTTCGTCATTGCCTTCGCTTACAGCACCTTCATATGTCTGGAGTATAAACTGTACATCGTGCTAGCAGTGCTGCTGCTGAGCGCCATCACTTACCCCATGGTGGAGTACCACGAACACAAGAACCCCACGCTGCCCATCGAGGAGGGGAGCTACCTCACTCACAAGACGGAAACCATCGAAAGAGACGAGAGCAACATTGTTAGCCTGACGGCCATGTAGAGCGCGAGGTTCGCTTTTTGCTTCGCTTTAAATCTCGTTCTGGTGCCTAACATCATCTGGTTGTATCATCTCTCAGGCGTTTGTATATGGATGTGTGCAAAAATGTCCCAAAGCTTTACATATTAGGGTCAATTTGAAGAGAATGCTAAATAAATGTATCACTATGTACGCTCTGTGTCAACATGAAATGTCATCTTTTAATGCTTTTGCATCAGCCCGTTGCAGCTGCTCTCGACCCTCACGGGGCTGTCGGAGGGCTTTAAATACTTTATATACTGTTGGGTACTTTGATCCATAATAAAACATCACCATTTTTCTGTTGATTTATAATCAAGTTTTAAACCAATAACATCCACAAACAAACTTGAAAGTAACCTTGAGTTGTGGGGCAAAAGTAGAGTTTCACATTTCTTTGATCATATGGAGGTTTTAGGTTTTGTGACGATTTCTTACCAGTTACAGCAGCGTACTTTTCATTTAATTGAAGTTATCAGACATAAAAAGCAATAAACATACTGGTTACGATCAAATACTGGCCTCATCATAAAAACATTTAAAAAACATAGAGCAATAAGTATATACACAATCAGTGTGGAGGGTGTCACGGTTCATGCTCACACATCTGATTGGTAAAGCCAGTTCTTCAGGTCGTGTTCAAAGGAGCGATGTGTTCTGCTTGTGCGTATATGAAGAGGAGTTTTAAAAGACTTATATCGTAACAACGGTTATGTCTCAGGTAATGATTCCTTAAATAAGTATCTGGACTTTCTAGCCATTTACCTGCAATTCATTCAATGCATTATAAACATCACCGTCATCTGCAAACGGGTTGAGGTCAACACAACCTTTAAATAAGGTGATATAATAATGTCAGGGCAGTAAAGAACACACATGGACAACATGGTGCATTTCAAATGGTGCTTTTATTGCAATGTGTTGCATTCCCACATTCATAGATGTTATAGATTTGTTAGTCAAAGCATCATTTCCTCAAGGTCGGCATCCTCACCTTGGAAACAAAATAAAAAGCAGAGGGATCAAATGCACGAGTTGTTTGTTTTGAGTGTCGTAGAGAAGTGTGTGTGTGTGTGTGTGTAAACTTGAGCAGCCGCGAACATAAGAATGAACAAACCTCCAAACTTAGACTTCCAGTCGATGCAAATAAAAAGAGTTTTTAGTTTGTCGATCAGCCTGCAGGGCTCTCACTCCCTGCAGCCACTGGACCCGGCCTGAGACTGATTGTCTACAACATTCCAAAGAAAAGGTAGATTTCTTTATATTTCACGTTACACACCTGAACAGGGGGGGGGGAGGGGGTATTGAAAGCGACAGAGAGACAGAGAGAGAAAAACTATAACATGCATAAAATTCTCCCAGATGAACATTGTCACTCATATCGTCTTGTGATAGCTGCTCCGATGCCTCTTTTAAAAACAAACCTTACATGAGTGTAATATACAAAACTGGACAAAAATGAGTAAAATTTATAATATATATTTATTTATATTAATTTGTACAAGGGAGAAAGTGGAACCTTGGTCATTTTCGCTCAAATTCTCCAGAGAAAAGCATTACCGCCCCCCCCCCCCCCCCAAAGAAAAGAAAACAACAACATAAAGTGGTGAGTTAATAACAAGCCTTCTTGTAAAGTCTCTGCATCGTATTAATGCTCAGTCCCAGAACTTAACGGATGCTGTTCACAGAGGAGAGAGCAGTTTGGGACCCCTGCAATAGGAATGAGTGGGGGACTTCAGCGGGACTCAGTTTGGACCAATGACGAGTGAGGACACTTCAGATTGTTGACGCCTTACAAAAAGAGAAAAGATAAGCAGATCAAACTGAATCCACCTTTCATTTGCAGAAACACATTTAATTTTTCTGATTGCTTTTCTATTAAGCTCTCAATTTTCTCATTTCCCCACGGGGCATTGGCCCGAGCCCGGTACCGTGGAGTCCACATGAGGCCGCACGGAGGAGACGAGCAGCAGTTAGCGTGTTGCCATTTACACGTCAGTGCGCGACTGTTTGCTAGAGAGCAGAGGTTAAGTCTCACACAACTAGACCCTTTTTAAAATTTATTCGAGTAGAAAGCGAAAGGAAGAAAAGAAAAAACATGTTGGAAGCTGCGGGAACGCGAATGTCCAGCGGCTACGGAGCGACGTGTTTGACGGCTGCTGAAACTGGGTTTGCGAGCAGGAATGTTCTGAGAGTTCAAGCGAGAGCCGTTAGGGCCCCAGATGGGGGAGGGGGGGGGCACCTGAAGAAGATTGGCATAGTATTTATACTGAGGATCGGTTGTTGTAGACAGAGAGACGTCACAGAGAAGGTAGACGGTGCGTACATTTGTTGGTCGAGGTTTGGACGTCGGGAGAACCCGAGCTGCTCGACTTCCTACATTCAGGGGACTTAATCTTTATCTGCAAATACAATACGGGTCTGATTAAGACGGTTTCTGATGGCCTTTTCACTCCAAGTAAATCTGATATAAAGTGCAAAAAATTAGATTGTATTTGCAAATTCCTGGAATAAATTTGATTAATCTATGTGTGTAAAAAAGTCATTTTAAAATACAGTCAACTTGTTTTTTGTGTGCTTTTTTATAAAGGTGAAAAAAGGTTTTTAAAAAACCCTGGTTAACAAGGTTATTATTGTTAAACAGCAAAGGAGCAACCTTCACAGCAGAAAATATATACACGAGGCACCGTAAGTTTGGTATAAAGTATTCAGTTAATGGAGAGAAACTAAACAACAACTAAGTTTCCTTTTTTCCAAGAATGAGATTAAAAGCTGAGCGAGGTCATCAGATACTAAAACTCACGAGACAAACTGAAGGGGCTCTTCTCTCGACCCATCGGTCTAAAGGAACTGGAAACTCTGCCCGTCGGGGTTTGGTGTCGCTCCAGAGTGAAGTCTCCACACCGGAGTCAACGCTCCGGTGAGGTGCATAGCGGTCGCTTTGCAATGGGTCGGTTTCTTCCTGTAAACGAGTGATTGCACTTCAGGCACACAAAAGAAAAAGAGCCTCATTGTCAAAGCGGAGACGTCTCCACGGGGACCCGATGGAGGGTCCCTCCAAGAAAAGAAACAGGACAGATCGTGGCGAGGACGTGGTGACGAGCGGAGGAGAGACGGACGGCGGCAGAACGCCGCTTAAAAACTAGACGGGGAAAAAAATGGGGGGCCGCTACATTATGTGTCGTCCGGTGATGATGAGGTTTGCATATGACATCAAACACCTCAAAGCTTTGGTCGTTTACTATTGACGAAGGCGAGAAAAGAAAAGCTACATGGGTCAGGATCAAAGAAGCAGGCAATGCTTCTCCATGAAACCAAGGCTCCACTCCCCCGGATCTGCTTCGACTTTTGAGATAATTAAATAATATGGCCGTTTTTTTGTTTTGTTTTTTGTGTGTATTTTGTTTTTTTATCAACCCGTACAAAAAAAAAAAAAAAAAGCCAGTCCACACTGCTTCTCTCTCAGTGAAATCACATTCAGCAGTCGCTAACCCATTCTCTGGCAGAGTCATCTGAAGCACCCGTGGGTGCAGGGTCCACACGGGGAAAAGAAGAAAAGAATCAAACCAGGACATCTTCCACTTTCCCATCTTGGAGAACACCAGATATACAGTATTAATCACGGACACACACATACATACGCATCACTGATAGTCATATACATACATCATGAGAAAAATAAAATAGTAGAAAATAAAAACATAAAATAAAAACGTGACGGAGGCGAGTAGTTTTTTTTTTTTTTTTTTTTACCACAAACTCGGAGCACTATTTTCTGGTTGATTCCGAACAAATAACATATTCACATTTCTCTGTTATATACATCATGTTAACATCTTGAAGCCAATGTTATAAAAAGAACCGTGTACCTGTGTGAACTGTCGGGAGGAAGGAGGGACTCGTTTTCCACTGAATGGCTGATCCATAAAAATAATAACAATACAAAATATCACATCGGTTGTATTTGGCATGTTTTTGATAAGCTGACAGTTGCTGTTCCTGCAGAGGAAACCGTTTCCATAGGAATGCCTGCTCCACGCAGAGGTGAAGAGGAAGGAGAGGGGGGGGGGGGGTCAATACTGACTGTGAAATCATCAGAGCGGATAAACAAGAGGAGGCAGACACTGGCAGAGAACTTCCACAAAACAATAACAAAAATACATTCTTCCACTTTGTGCAGCTTCTGTATTTTGTACATCGACCAAGGCATTGGCACAGGAGTGTCTGACCCGTGAGTTCACACTGTGAGGAACATGAGGAGACAAAATAAAAGAGGTCCCCCCCCCCAACGGCCAATTTGATTTCTGAGCTTCCTTTAAGTGCTGCTTAGCAACGGACAGACGGCTGGCCCTCGACTCGCCTGCCGTTTGTTGTTTTCGGGGCCGTCCGCCACGACAAGTGTAGAAATGGAACTCAGCTTCGAGGTAGAGGGAGAGTTTTTTTATCTGAGACACATTTCACAGGGACTTGCGTGTGGAGGTCAAAACCTTCAAGCGATGGTGACCTCTGGAGAGCTGGAGTCTATTTCTATTGAGAAATAAGTGCTAACGTCCACTTGATTTGATGCTTCTCGTTTCATACTCTTTACATTGAATATCTTTTGGTTTTGTAATGCTGGTCGGAACAAAAGAAAAAAAGGCCGTGAAGCAAACTGCGACGGACTTTAGAGAAACGACCGGCGGGTTTCACCCGAACCTCTGAATCCGGAAAGTTCCTGAACCACACGAGACGCTTGTGGTCACGAGGCTCACAGTGTGAAAACACGGTCCAGAGGAAAGACGATCAGAACTCCTGCCTGATGAAACAATGAGGTAATAAAAAGGTGCTCTACTGATGGGTTCTAATAAATATACGGAACACGAGAACCACGAGCCTCCTGCGTGGAGGACGCCTCGTCGTAAGAAACATCAAAGATGGCCACTGCTCCCGGGCCTCTGATTGGATACACAGTGCCGGGGATCTGCGTCTCACACACACTCAGTCACTCTCTCTCTCTCACACACACAGTCACTCTCTCTCTCTCACACACACACTCAGTCACTCTCTCACACACACACACTCAGTCACTCTCTCACACACACACTCAGTCACTCTCACACACACACTCAGTCACTCTCTCACACACACTCAGTCACTCTCTCTCTCACACACACTCAGTCACTCTCACACACACACACTCAGTCACTCTCTCTCACACACTCAGTCACTCTCTCACACACACACACACACAGTCACTCTCACTTTTACACACACACAAACACGCTCTCTCACAGTCACACACAGTCATTCTCTCTCACACACAAAAACACACTCAGTCTCTCACACTCACTCTCTCTCTCTCACACACACACACACACACACACACACACAGTCACTTTCTCTTTCACACACAGCTTTCCAGCTGAGCACAAAGTGGTCATACGTGTGGGAGGAGTTGGTGGAATGTTGACCGTGCATGCTGCCCGGCGTCTCCGCTCTCCAACAGAGGCAGAGGGAAGCCCTCGCCCTCTGGAGGAGACGCTGCCCTGAAGCGGCTGATGAGTTAGGTAGTTGCATTTACAGAATGGTTCATGTAAAAGTCCGAAAGTCTGAATGTGAGGTCAAAGCTGTGTGCAACCCCCCCCCCCCCCCCAAAAAAAACCCCACCTCTCCAGATTTCTACTACCGTCTCCAAGTATTCCACAACACGAGGGAGATGAAAACAAAAGAGAGGAACAATGAACCAAGAGCAAGCGTCCACAGCAGGTCCATCAGGTCCATTTGTGATCGATATAAAACACGACATGCCCCCCCCCCCGGCCCCCGCCCGACTGCGGTACTTATCCAAACAGTTGGGTATAGTGCGGAAGATATTTGCTATTTTTTGCATGATATTCAGATTATGTGTGTTTTACATACATTTAGCAAAGTTAATATCCAGAGGCAAAGCCCTGGCAGGTTCCCCCCCCCCCCCTCTCTCTAACGGGGAGCAGCAGCAGAGGTCTGGCTGAGCAGCGGACCCCTCCGAGTGTGTCGAGCCAGCGGAGCGACGTCTTCATCGGTTACGGTGGAGGGAGAGGATGGGTCGAGTCCCCCCCCCCGGAAACATACAGAACACCGACTAAACAGGTTTGCAGTAGAAATAAAAGAAACATGTTAAACGGCGTTTGAGACTCAACCCACCCGACAGCTTCCGAATGAATCACCGTCACGTCTTTGTTAGGAGCGTCTAATTCCTAAAAAGCCTCGACGTAAATGTCAATATATAGGAGCCACATCCGAAAAGCACGCCATTTCTTTTCTTCTCTTTTCGTTGCCGCGACGACGGGCTCGGTACCGTCGGCCTCACCGGAGGTCTCGCCGTCACGGCAACGACCACGGTTTACGTTCTCATTCTGCTTTCCTTTTTTCTTTTTTTTAATACAATGGTTACAAACACACGTCGGACGTGTTCTCTGACATGTACGTACGAAATGAAAAGAGGAGGCGAAAGCAAGAGAAGATGCTAAGATGGCTAACTAGTTCCCTGGAAACCACGAGAGAAAGCAAAGCAATTAAAAACCCAGTTCTGTTGGGTTTTTTCTTCCCGAATGTGGGAAGTGGATCTCCGAGCCGTTTCATCATCGATTGCTTTTGAAATTTCCTTTCACATTTCAGAAGATGGAATAACTTCCTCCACCGCAACACGCAAGCGATATTACAAGATCATGGTGCCACAAATTAACTGACATTATTATCAGGATCTCCGAGTAATTACACTTATTATCTTTTTAAAAAGGAAAAGCAGGGACGAGAGACGAGAGCATCCCCAAGTCTTTGTCCTTCGGTACTGTACAATACTACCCGCCTGCATGGTGCACACGGCAAACAACACTGGTAGGCCGAGAGATAGCATGAAAGACAGACACACACACAGAGAGTGAGAGAGAGAGAGAGAGAGAGAGAGAGAGAGAGAGAGAGAGAGAGAGAGAGAGAGAGAGAGAGAGACAGAGAGAACCCAACTGGGCTCTGTATTCACAGCTGCTGAGGTGAGGGGTAAAATGTGACGGACAGACAGTTAAATAATCATAACAGTCTTTTTTTCTTTCTTATACTCTGAAAAAAAAAAATATACAAAATAAAAACCTCCTCCCGGAGGGAGAAAGACATGTAAGTTCCAAACTGAGCAGCATCCCGTCTGTCTTCCATCCATCAATCCATCAATCCAATCCATTCTGGCTGTTGTCAAAGCTTGTTCTGAAGATCGTGAAGAAAATGTTAATGATGATGACGGTGAGAGCAGAAGATTTTAAACAAAAAACAATTAAACCCCCCCAAAAAATAACCAGAAGACGTTAATAGAATAATATGTAGAAGAAGCGGCTGAGGGAGAGAGGCGGTCACAGAACCAGCTGAGACGGAGCTTCTTTCCCACGATGCCACAGAGGTCTGAAACATTAACATTCCCACATCGCTGAGACAGGTAGAGGAAAAACAACAACAAACAAACAAACATATTCTTTTCTTTAAAAAAGCCAGAGGTGTTGCTGTGTGGGGAAACCCCGACACTTGAAATGATGAGCTCAGCTGTACGCTGCAACTCACGCTCCCAAGATGCACTGCTGCTGCGATGACGGCCCTGACAGAAACCGCTCCATCAGGAAAAAAGGAGAAAAAAAGAAAAGAAGAAAAAGGAGGCCGGCCCTGATTTGACAGTGACGACAACTTGGCAAATCTACAATGATGTCGCAGTTGTTGTTTTCTTGGGTCAGGAAGCAGAAAGTAGGTCACCAAGGAATGAGCAGCAAGACAACACTGCCTTTAAATAGGCTGAGGCAGACAGACAGGTTGTCAGACAGATTAGACAGGCAGGTTTAAATACACTGCTGCTCCTTCTGACTAGAGTCTTTTCTTGAAGTACTGGGCGGTAAGACAACCAGCCCCGAATCCCGCGAGCACGCACGTGGCTCGGCTGTGAAACGCCACCGACGGCCGACCCGCTCGGCGCCCGACGCGTTGCGGTCGTCCAAAACATCCAATCCATCCGTCCGAGAAGGTGAGACAGAGACAGCAATGGGGTCCGGTGCACCGGCCTCCGTGGAGGAGGCGTAGAAGTGAGAAGTTAGAGGGAGTAACGGGAGAGCTGCGGGGGGGCGTGGGCGGTCACTCGGTGAGCAGCTGCTGGAGGAGGCTCTTCTGCTGGGCCTGGTTGTTCTGGGAGCCCTGCGGCACGCCGCCGCCGGGGTCCTTCTGGGGGGACGCCGCTCCGACGGAGCCCTGGTTCAGGTACGAGTCCTCGCCCACCAGGTTCACCGTGCACTGGACGTCCGCGAATACCTGGACCTGCTGCACCTGGAGGAGCAGAGGCAACGCTGAGGCGGGGCCCGACATGGAGCCGATCGGCGCATCAGAGCCTCGTCTCCGCGCCCGACTGGTGCTGGATCAGTAAAGCCTTGGAGTCAAACTTCACACAGGATTCACACACGTGTTGACCAATGGGTGTCCAGGACCCAAATGTCCATGACCAAACATTTTGAGAAATCTCGGTGTGTAAATGAGAAAGTGAAACATGTCGTATTTAAACCAACAAGGAGAATTCCAAAGCTGAAAGTATATATAACCTTAAGTGACACAAATGAATGAGAGACTATAGTTTGATTAATAAAATATAGTTTAACCCTAAACTTAGTATGGGAGCGTATGCCTGCCTATATTTTGAGCGACTTTCTTTTAAAAACATATTAATCATTTTAAATTCAATGAAAAATATGAATATAACAAATTTCCATGACTTTTTTCAAACCATTTTTCTTTCAAGGACTTTTCTAGGCCTGGAAATAACCATTTTAAAATCCCATGACTTTTCCAGGTTTTCCATGACCGTACGGACCCTGGTTGGGAGCGTCCCGAATCATCAAGACAACCAAGTCCCGGAGCTTTGAAGCCACTAACCTGCTGGTCGGTGCACACTGAACTGACGTTGCCGAGGTTACTGTTGCCCATGCCAACCGGCTGCCCCATGGGCGACAACGAGCCGACGGCACCCGAGCCCCCGGCCATGGAGACGGTGATGCTCATGTTGTTGTACACGCCCTGCGAGCCAAAAGGCTGCGCCGCACTCTGTCCTGACTGACTGAACAGGCTGTGAGAGAGAAGAGAGAGAGAGAAGAGAGAAGAGAGAGCATTACAACGAGGACACGGGTCCATTCACATTTACCAACAGGGCGTTTTAACCCAACGGGCGCCTTTGCGACGGTGCACTTCCTAACCTGTTGCTTCCCACGCCCGTCTGTTGCCAGCTCTTCATTTCTGGTGACTGGTAGCCAGGGGGTGGGGCTTGCTGAAGCAAAGGACTCTGGGAGGTGGAGTTTTGAGGAGACAACAATGGGCTGGTGGGGCCCATCTCCGGAGGGAAAGATGCGTCTTGCTGGGAGACGGCTTTGAAAAGGGGAAAAGATGAAGACAGTTACGTCACTTTCAATGATCTCATTTACTTTGAAAAAATAGATGAAAGAGATACCTGGCAATTTTGAACTTTTCTTCTGTAAAAGAAACTTTGCTGGTAATTGGTCATTGCGTTTAATACGCCTTAAAACGTTCTACGTGAAGCTTAGCTGAGCATGTTCATCTTTGGACCAAGCTGTGGGTTCACACTCTTAAGGTGCGTTCACACCAAAAGCAAAACTATTTTTCGCGTCGCTCAAAACGCGCGAGTTTACTCGCTCGACCATTTGCCGTGTTCACGCCATGAGCGTCGAGACGCTCCGCGAGGGGCGGGGCTTATCTCCGTGTCTCGTCTCCGTAAAGACCGTTATCATCTCCTTCATCCACCAGAATAACTCACCACTAGTTCTGCTTTATATTTGTTGTGGACGTCCCACACACTAACGCCCTCGTGTTTGGGTTTATGACATCACCCGTAGGCTCACTCAGCTCGGTCACTTTCACCGATGAAGTTACTGTTACGTCTGAAAGACTTCCGCTTCCAGCGCTACGAGAGCGGAACTCAAGAGCCGATTGGCCCGAGTTGCGAATATTTCAACTCGGGGCGAAAATTGTGCCACTGTAAACGCGTCGCCCACATCGCGTCGCCCCAAACGCCCCAAACGCGCCGCCCGGAAAAATATCGCATCTATCGCAGCCACGATCTGTACGTTGACTTGATTTGGTCGCGCGAAATTTTTTTTCACTTTTGGTGTGAACGCACCTTTAGACACGGCCATCTCTCATTATTGGTACTCATAAAATGAGGTAAAGTACCCCGGTAAAGCAAATCGGGGTTTTGCGATACCTTTCCGGTATCACCGTGCAACACGAATCCGATTCCGAGTCTGGTCCCTTGTTTCCTAGAACTCACCAGACCCTCCAGACTGCTGAAACAGGCCCTGCGGCATTGTGGCGTTCACGGTGCTGCTGAACTGACCCTGCACGCCGCCCATCAGCGTCTGGCTGGTCAGTTTGTTGTCCATGGGGCTGAAGTGGCCGGGTGAGGTAGGGGATGTTCCCGTCAAAGGGTTGTACCCTGCTGGGAAGTTGAACTGTTGCTGTTGTTGAGGCGTTGGCGGCGGACCCTTCGGGGCCCTGGCCATTTCGCCGGCCCCCGCGTCTCCGGTCGGCGCGCCTGCAATGTTGTGTCTCATCAGCATGACCTTCTGCTGGAAGAGCTGGCGCTGGCGGTGCTGGATGCTGTAGAGCTCCCTCTGCCGCTGGGCCAGCATCTGGGCGTTCAGCGGCGGCTGCAGAGACACGTAGAGGATCGGTCACGGAGAACTTCCTCCCAGATACTTAAACACGCATCGCTCCTCGTGAGGTCGCGATGTCGTTAGTCAAATACACGAAGGCCGACGTCAGGAAAGAAATGTGACAAGAAAGCAAAATAAAAATGTAAATTCAGCCCTATTAAAATGTTTAGCTTTGGACACAGAAAGAAAAGTGAATTTAAATCCACACGACAATGCATCTACACAAATCACAATAGTCAAACAAATGTTCTTAATTTAGTTGCCAACTTGCTGCCTTCAAATGAAGCTACTTCTAGCTCTAACCCCAAGCTCTAAACACAATATGTGCAGATTTCTATTGGTACGTTAGCTGAACGTCGCTGAACATCTGGAGTCGCACATGATCAATGTTGAGTCATGAATATTCATTCTTCATCCATTGACTCCTGTCTGCCTCTTTACCTACTTAATGCATCGAGTGGTGGCAAACTTTAAACTTTATATTTTTGACTGAAACCTGCAGGTTAATTATTATTTTAATAATCTGGTCGGGGTGAGCCGAGATTCATCCCCTGCCCCTGGGTCTCACCTGCGAGGGCATTTGAGGTTGTTGACCCCCCTGACGGAGCCCCATGTTCACATGCTGGACTCCTCCTGGAAACGGATTGATGCTCGCCATCCTGTTCTGGAGCTGAAACAGAGATGGAGCGAAATGAGATGGGAAGAACTGGTATGATGTAAAGATTCAGGCGGACACAGAAAGCTACACGTCACCATGTTGTGCCATGACATCACAACCAGGAGGGAATTGAGCAATGGATTACAATGTTTCTTCGTCTCCTTCAAACTGTATTTAGTTACGTTTCTTGCCAAAAACTACAATTTACATGATTACATTTGAACTCATCATAACAGAGTTATAATGAAGCGTCTCCTCGTGCTCAGTTTGACTGATATCTAGCTCATTGCCATCGATGAGCCGCCTGATGGTCGCTGTGAGTAAAGTGGGTCTAGTATCTGAAAGTAGGAAAACAACTGAAGTGCTTTCTCTCGTTTGTTCATAGAAGCTACATTACGGGTTTTTTAGCAGCCTTTGAATGGTGTGAAAAAATTACACCTCTCGAGACATACGTCTCATTGCACAGGTGTGCACATTAAAGAAAAGGTGCTGCCGAAGCAAAACAAGCAGCAACGTCCTCCATCCCAAACGGAATGAAGTCGTAATGACACAATAAAATGGGGTCGGGGTCAACCCCCCCCACCCCCGTGTCCTCACCTGCTGTGGGCCCTGGACCCTCTGCTGCAGCTGCAGGCGCAGTTGGTTGGGTGGCAGTCGGAGCTGCGTGCCGACCCCCTGCGGTCTCGGCATGCCCGGCCTCAGCCCGACGCCCGTCGTCCCGCCGGGGAAAGCCCCCCGCGGGGCTCCAAACCCGAGATCCTGTTGCCCCACCAACGTGGCCAGCTCGGGAGGAAACTGGGCTTGCACGGCGGCGGCTGTAAATTGGGACGGGTACGCGTGGAGTTTAGGGTCCATGGAACCGGGGGCGGCAGTGGATTGCTGGGTTGGGAAGTCTTGGGGCTGTTGCTGAAAACAACCACCCTGTGAAGAAGCACACACACACACACAGGACAGGAATATTAATGAAAATCTAGTATGACGAAGAAGAAGAAGATATCATATAGAAGAAGATCTCCTAGAAAAGAAGAAGAAGAAGAAGAAGCTACATGCTGAATTATTGATTTTAGAAACTTTAGTTTCTATGTAAATGTGATTGCAGACGGCCCTCTTGTTGTTTGAGATCATTCTGGTCAGACTTGCAGCGCTGTAGTCGAGCAGTTTTTACCAAAAGCAGCTCTACACTGATCCACTGATCTTAAAATGTGATATGTCGTGCCCTCTCTCAACTCTCCATATGTAACGGAGTTAGAAATGCATTGTCATTTCTTGTTTTCAATGTGTTGTATTTTATTTTTGTTTGTTGTTCAACGATATTGTTGAGTGTTTGTGAATTTTATTTCAATGAGCTATTTTTATTTTGCGTTATTTTTAAAATTCTGTTTCCTGCGGAAATTGCTTTCCATCTGTTGCACTTCCTGCTCCCGAGTCCCGTCTTTCCCTCACAATGGTTTTGTATTGCTGAGGATTTTGTTGTTTTGCTTGTATAGGAAGTGGAGGTGCAAAGACGGACCAGAAGGCAATAAGTGTGTTCTGTTGTCTTCTGCAGTATAAATAAGTGCTGGGGAAAATCCACCGTCGGGAGTCAACTTCTTCCATGCCCGTTTCACATCCGTTACACATACACCTCAAGCAGGCACGTGCACAGACATTTTGGGGGGCAGGTGCTCAAACCAAAAAAAAGGGCACCCAATGGCAAAACAAAATTCTGACAGAGTTGAAGCATTAGCATCAATACACTGATGATGCTGTCCTCAACCTGCGTTTCCTCTGGCAGCATCAGACAGCTAGCTTACATTTTATTTATGAATAAAGATGAATTATTATATAGCAACAACAGAACAAGCGTTCTGATTGGCTAATGGGTCGTCATGCCAGCCACGTATTGCCCTCCTGGTCTGACACGGATCTGTACTGCCCTCTGACGTCATTTTCAAAATAAGCGATATTGATAGACATCAACAGCCAAGAGCCGTGGTCCTTAAACTAAGGCCCGCGGGCCGGATACGGCCCGCCTCCACATTTGGCCCGGCCCTCTGAACAAGAGAGGCCTTATGATTTGTTTTCAGTCTGGCCACGCAAATCCTAGACTAGCCCGTTAAATAGAACGGAATAAGAACTCTCTCTCTCTCTCTCTCTCTCTCTCTCCCGCTTCCTCTCTCTCTTTTCTCTTGAATTCTCTCTCTCTCTCTCTCTCTCTCTCTCTCTCTCTCTCTCTCTCTCTCTCTCTCTCTCTCTCTCTCTCTCTCTTTTCTCTTGAATTCTCTCTCTCCCTCTCTCTCTCTCTCTCTATTCTCTAAACATAACTAACGTCAGTAAACAGCTGGACGAGGCTTTGAAATCACGGAGTTTTTGTTTGTTTATTTTTTTAGGAACCGTCGGACCAGTTGTGACGTCATGTTTTCAGCAGCGCTAATGTTGTGGTTGATTTATCACAAAACAACGTCAGGGGACAAACACCGTCAGGTGGGTCTGGTGCTGCGGGTCAGAGGAGAAGGAGGTGCAGCCGTTCGGTGGCGCGAGGAGCACTGCGCGGAGGAGGAAGTGGAGGAGGAGGAGGAGGAGGGGGGGGAGGGGGGGGCACGTGAGCGCCACGGAGCAGGTCTAGGCGAAATTCTCACAAGAACTCAAATAAATGCCCCGTCGGATATTAAAACACATTTGGGGGGACTTGATGACAGAAAGAGTAACATTTATTCTTAAATACGGATGAATAAAAAAAATGTGTCTCCAGCAAAAAGGGCACTTTACTCATCCAGGGCAAAGGGGCTGGTGCTTGAGCACCACTAGGGCTCTATCTGTGCACGTGCCTGACCTCAAGTATCAACGTGTGTAATGGCACACTTGCCTGCACCAGCTTGTCGATGCCCAGGGCCTTGTCCAGCTCGGCCAGCTCGCTCTCGTCGGTCCCGCTGAGGAAGGAGACGAGCTGCTCCAGCAGAGCATTCTCATCGTTGCGGCCCTCGGGCATGGTCGGGGGGCCGAGCACTTCATCCAGCGTACAGGGCACACACTGCCTGCTCACACAGAGAGACACCGCACATCGTCAACGGCACCGCGCTGGAGGGCGGAGTCAAACTCTTCAACAGCTTTCTGTTGATGTCGTGACTCGGGCCTCATTCATACAGTTTAATTATTTGCAGAATTAGATTCCAGTGGTGGTAAATATCCAAGGTTCAGGCGGGCGGCTCAGAGTAAGTCATCAATAACGTTTAGAAACAATTGTGCTGATATAAGGCATGAAGTTAGTGTTCTGCTGGTCGGTTGATTAACGACTCATATGGTCCGGTGGGTGCAGGTACTACTAAAACCTGACCCGTGCATCATCACTGCATTGGATCGTTTCTGACTTGTGTGAATAACATGTTTCACATTGCATAAGCTAAAAAATAAATAAATAGTTTCCAAAATTCCCTATTAGCTTTTTATCCGAAGAGATATTTTTCAGTTGGCGTTTAACTTCTTCAAAAACAAGTTTCACTGCGTTTCTTTTCGTGCTCGCCGCACGCAAAGAAAGGAACGTCGTTGTATTGATGCAGCGGTCCGTCAGCAATCCAAGAGAACCATAACGGACCTTTCTATAATTATGATGACCGACATTCAAAGCTTCATGTAAGAGACAAGAGCTCGGGGTGTGGAGAGTGCAGCGATGCTTACTCTTGCGGCGATGCCAGGGGAGCTTGTAAAGGTGTTCCGAGGCCATCGAAGGTGAAGGTGTCGGACAGAGACAGGAACAGAGACTCTCCCACATCCATCTTGGATAGGCCTGAATGAATTGAACACGGTTTTATTGCAACACCATAGAAGAAAAAACGTAGGAAAAAAAAAAACTAGACTTAAATGATAATGATATGCATTACATTACATTACATGTCATTTAGCAGACGCTTTTATCCAAAGCGACTTACAATAAGTGCATTCAACCTAGAGTACAAACCAAGAACAACAAGAACACAGGAAGCAACACTTCCTCAACTCAGTCGAACCACAAAAGCACCACAATAAGTGCCATCCCAGTGCCACTGAAGTGCAAATCTGCGTTTTAATCCAGATATAGTCGGAAAAGATGTGTTTTCAGTCTCAGGCGAAATATGTAGAGACTTTCTGTTGTCCTGATGTCAGTGGGGATTGCATTTACAGTATTTAGCACATTGCTATATTTAAAAAGGACTTTAGCATTGGCTGCTTTTGAAGAAATTGTTTACATTTTCTCCAATAACTTGGCCCCGTGCTTCTCGCTTCTACAGTATACATCAAAGTTATATCATGAGGTCATACATGTAACAGGATGCGGTCTGACCACACCCAATGAGGTTCAGTGTGGTCAGCTCAACAATGCTTCACTGCTACTGAAGATGTAGTGTCACGTTTCTACCTGACAGTCTTTCCCACAGTGGTCATATTTCTGAACATTGTTCACACATTTTCTCTGACTAACTGTTTGTGTGCGAGTGTGTTCTGTCCGCTCGCATACCGACGCTTGAACTGAAAGGGTTGATGACTTCAGCCTCTGGGAAGATGCTGCTGTCCATGGGGGTCTGGAAGGGGTCTTCCTGTCTCTGCTGCTGTGTGTGGCTTGGAGTGGGGGAACTGGAGAAATCAAAGGAGGACGGACTCTGGAGGTTGCAGCCGGAGGGTGGGCCACCATCACCGAGTCCTGGGAAACACACAAACGCACGTAGAAAAATAGGGAAAACTACTTTTTAAAAACAGTCATGCATAAACCTCTATTATTTAATATTGAAACAGTCTCCAACGTGATGCACTGTTGAACTGTGTGGTGATTTTCTGCAATGCATTACATTGCAATGCCTCCAACAGCCACGACGGGGCACACATACCAAGTCTCTGTAGGTAAATACATTCATAAAGTAAGGTTTCTGGGACATACACCTATACTTGATATTACTACTAATTATGAGAAAAATTAGGAGGCTGGTTCTTTTTCTCACATGTTCAGAACAAAATGTTGAAATAAAGTTAAAATATTTTTTTTTAGGAAATATTCAGAATAGTTGGACTCTACTTTTTTTCTTGATGTGCAAAATACTTCAAAACAAAATGTATCTGCCTCTTCTCATTTTTTACCCACGTGCTTGGACCTAATAGTCTTTCGTACCATTCTCACAGGTTGTGTGTAGGTCATTTTCTATTATTCCCTCTTCTGCATGACCACCCTCCCCCTTCCTGCCAGGTTGAAACTTTACCTCTGTTAGGAGTGCCGGAAGCCCCTCTCTTCACATTTACATTGCGGGGAGTGCTGGCCTCACAGGGCTGGAGCTGAGTGGGGGACTGCAGTTGGAGCTGGGGAGAAGGGGAGTGGAGACGGGGTGACGGCGACTGCAAATGGGGAAGGGACTGGGACAGGGGGGACTGGATCTGAGGCAGAGGGGACTGGATCTGAGGCAGGGGGGACTGAAGCTGGGGCAAGGGGGACTGGCGCTGAGGCAGAGGGGACTGGCGTTGAAGCTGGGGGGACTGGAGCTGAGCTGGGGGCTGAGAGGCTGGAGAGTGGAGTTGGGGGCCTCCTCCAAGGGTTGTTGAATCCTCACTGCCCTGTTTAGCCCCACTTGGGCCTCTCGGGCCAGGCAGCAGCTGGGTGAGAGGGTCCAAGTCAACAGCGCCACCAGACATCTGAGGGACAGGAAATGGAGAAACGCATGAAAAGTGATCGCGATGAGGGAAAAGACAGGACGGAAGAATGAATGGCGTGGAAGGGTAAAGGAGGAAAAAAGAGTGGGGTGTCGGACGATCGGCGACAGAGAGACATAAAGGTCGGATGCCAGTGAGCTTCAAAGGCTGCGGCTGGTCGCCGAGCCTGCAGTCCGGACAAAGTCCAAGAACATAAACATTTAACATGATTTACAGTGGCTGCCAACGCAGGAGCAAAGCTCAAGAGAAGAAAACCCCGACGCTTGGAGTCTTCTTTCTCAGAGCGTCGGTGTAAACGGCAACCGTGACGCCTCGTGACGCCCGTTTAAATCATCGGAGTTGTGATTCGGGTGTCATGGCGGTGACGGGCAATTAACACAACGCTGCCGTCACAGGTGTCACACGACGACTCACTCCGACTCACTACTGTCGTCACAGAACGGCGTTGCCGGCAGCCGTACCGTGGAGTCTCGGCTGTCCCTGCGGCCGACGCGGCGCTTCTCTCCGACGGAGCTCGATTTGGGGCTGCCGCTCGCCGAGCTGCTGCACGGTCCCGCCGGTTTGGATGCCCCTCCCGCTGCTACAGTGGACCCGGGACAGGCCACTCTGTCCATGCTGGTTCTCTTCTCCATTTTTACCCTCACAGACTGCAGGCTGAGAGCAGATGGCGGTGGCAGGTCTCCCAAGTCCTTTGAAAACACACAGTGCTTTTCCGTTAGCAGCTTTCATGGCATCATAATGACTCTTGGAGACCAATTATATGGGATTTACAGGGCCGACGCCTATGGGGATGTATACATTATTAAGTTATTGAGCCCGAAATACATACAAATTCACCTTTTCGTCTGTGTCCAGGAGAAAACGGAGTAGTTGATGGTCCTGTGGCTCTTTGGCGGTGGACTTGGGCGGAGCTGCGGTCAGAGCCGGACTACTGGCTGGCGTCTCCCTCTTGATCTCATCGCTTTTGTTTCCTCCCTCCTCAGTGGGGGTGCACGCATCGTTGGTGTCCTGGAGCAGCCGGTGCAGGATCTTATGCCGCTCTGTTAGCGTACTGTGAGAGGCAGGGCACTGAGGGCCAGGGGGAGGTTTAGGAGGATGAGGTGCTGAGGTGCAGTGGATTCTGTTGTTGTTGTTGTTAGTTTCAACTCCTCTACCATTGCTTTCCAGGAGCTGATTGAGTCTGGGGTTACCCAGCTGTGAAACAGAAGGAAGAGGGGCTTTAACAGAGTCCTCTCCCCCTCCTTCTCCTCCCTCTGGCGGCTTTGATGATGGAGACTGAGTAGAGGGCGCGGTGGGCGTACTGGTTTGTCTCTGAAGGACCGGAGGGGACAGAGAGAAGGACCCCATTGACCCGCCGCTACCATCCCCGCCAGACTGCTGCCTGTTGAGGCTGCCTCCACTACTTAGTTCCCCGGCTGGGGGGTGGAGGCCTGCTGTGGAAGGAGAGAAGGGGTTCCCCGGTACCCGAGGGCTTCCACCTAACCCAGGGCTGCCTCGTGGCACCCTGGGTGACATAAAAGAGGTAGGGGTTGCTGTGAGTGGGCTGTTCAAAGGGGGAGGGCTGCCGACCTGCTGGAGACAGGTCCGACTGGGTGTCAGGTAGCCTGTGGGTGTGGCTGGATTATGTCCGTGTGGGGAGGCGTTGGTGTTGTTGGGCTGAAGGCCCGGGGTGGAGAGGCCTGAGCCTTGGGTCCAGTTGCTGCCGGGAGGAAGGGAAGGGGAGCGGGGCGGAGCTTGGACAAGGCTGCCAACGGTCGGTGGAAGGCTGGGGTTAGTGTTTTCCTGAGAGCTAGCAGTGTTGTGTTCCCTGGAACAAAAGAAAGAAGAACTGTGACCCGATGTGACCTGATGGGGTCGAGCATACAGTGAAACACAAATCTGCGACGAAAGAAGGGGATCGTACCTGTCAATAGTGTGAATGCCCATAATGAAGGGCTGAACGTCAGGGTTGGGGGGGCAGCAGAACTTGCAGCGGGTCTGAGCGCTGAGCGGGGTGCCGTCGCTTAACGTGAAATGGTACAGCGGGCTGATGGCGGTGCCGTGGGTCATCACTGATGAGGAAACGCACGCACACACGGCTTAGGCTGCTCATTTGATTTCTTTGTTCCTTTCGTGTGGATTATCAGATCCACACGTGATGTAAACATTTAAAAACTGCAACTTCAGAACAAAGGACGTTGATAGTGTTGCAGTGCAGATGACGGCTCACATTTAAATGACCATATTATAATGCTCGGGAAGTACAATGTGCTTCTGGTGACCGCGGTTCAGGTGATTAACTGCTTACGTGGATCAAAACGCTTGGGACGGAATAATTCCTCGCGGAATGCCGTTTAAATAGTTTGACTAAAACAATCAAGTAGCCCTCTTTCAGGGTTCATTCAGGGTCTTTATGACACAACATTTGAAATCTACAAAAGCTAACTCGAATAATATGTCTGCTTTGTTTTGATCCTGAACTGGGTCCGTGCCACCGCAGCGCAGGCAGCACATGCAGATGGACCACCTCCCTCCGTGCCGCTCACCGGGCGTGCGAGGGCGCCACTCATCTGCATGCAACGCTCGCACTGAAGTGACATTGAGCCGACCAAAAACCAGCTCCGCCTCCCCCAATGCGAGCTCTTCGGGACTGGTAGAGGAATTGACCAGCAGCTAGTGAAGCTGTTTTTGAATTCACGACAACAAAAAACAGAATCGGGTCCAATCGCCATCCGCTTGTTGTTGACCGGGACAGATGTGATCACGATAAGCCGTTCTCACTGGAGCAGCTGGAACTCTGGTAACCATGGCAACGCTGGCAGCGAGCCCGTCAATGATTTCCAGGAGTGAGGCTGAACAATCAATCGCGGCCACTCACCCTCATGCAGCAGCTTCTTGGCGTGGGAGGGCTCTTTGCCCTGCGTCTGAAAGAAAGCGTAGATGCACTTCCTGACCAGGTCCTCCCAGCCAGGCCGGCCCGTCGCTCGCAAAGCACTGGTTTCTATGGAGATGATCTTCCCTGGAGGAGAGCACACGCACAGACACAGACGGTCAGTTTACACCGATGGTCGACACAGATTTCCACATCTGCAGTCGCCCGGGGCAACGGGAGGTGGATCTGTGTTTACAACGCTGATGCTCGGTGCTCTCACAGTCAAACTTGATGAACAGTTATTATCTGAAGCAGAACTTGTAATATGCATGATGATGTCGGCTTTATTATCAGACCAGATAATTAATTTTTCGCTGCTGTTTGCATCCTTCCTGATGCAAGTCAAAAAGGCTGCAAGCCTGTTGTGCATAAAGACAATAAATGCCCCGCGGACCCTTACCTGTGGGGTCCTGCTTGGTGATGAACGACTCAGTGCTGAAAGGCTGGGCGCGTGGTATCCGACAGGCAATACAGATCAGGCAGCTCTGCAGGTCTGAGCAAAGAAAAGGACACAAGTAATGAGAGGTGTGTGTGTATGTGTGTGTTTGTGTGTTCCCAAACAAAAAAGAAAGAAGACTATGGATCAAAAGGAAGACGATGGATAAGTACCTCATACAACCAGCGCTCATCTTTAAGTGAACGCGGCATGATGTCACCTGGGCAGATCTTACCTCAAACACACCAAGTACTAAATGTATACATCTATGTAATATCCCACGCAGATTCACGCAGGCAGAAAAAACGATAAAAAACCAGGACAACCTGTCAAAACTCAATAATCTGATCTTTCCAGCTGTTTGAAGCTGTATCAGCCAATCAGAGCTGGGGATTGTGTCGTGCGAAGAACAGATGCTTGGACTCAAAATCAACACCGAAATAGAATGTCGACGGCTACTGCGAGTGCAATTCCACAATCCACGAGGGCCGGGCCTTATCGAAATGAATAAAAGCAGGCAGAGCTCGACGGCACGGTAAATCGACAACGCCGGAACGACAGCGAACTTTGGTATCAAGGCCATTGCACCGACTCCCGAAATCAATATGAACATGTCCAGCTGGTCAGATGGAGGCAGTTATGACCTGAAAATAAATATATTTATGAACTATTTAACACCTTTACTGTATTACAAAAATATATATTCTGTCTTTTATTCTATAAATATATACAGTGTTTTCATAAACAGGGCATTTTCAGAGGCAAAAGGCGAAACAAAAGCAAACGATGTAAAGATATCATATTACATACATAATGAGCTTCTCCTGCCTTTAAATCCTCCGTATCGATATATAGGATTGAATAACTACTCGAGCTGAAGCCTGTGCACACGGTGTACTCATTGTGTGTTCGCATGTACCCTCTCCCTCCTCCTGCATGATGGGCCGTGGTTGGGACACGGTGAAACACTGCATGATCTCATACTGCTGCCGGGCCTCCGGGTTTTCGGAATCCAACTCGTCCGGTGGCCTCTTCAGCATGCGACAGTTAAAGGTGTGGCTGTTCCTCCGGCTCGGCTCCTGCGGCCACTGCACGCCGTTAACTGGACGGGAAGGACGACAAAACGCCAGAGTTTAGAATCGATGAGAACGATTCACTGCTGTAATGAACGGGAGAAATAAATAAACCCCCTTGGGAATATGTTGACGGTGCCATGTGGCACCACAATTGGAACAACATTTTTGTAAATGTTTTACGAGAGGATGTGGAGGTATTGTACATTTTTAAGAACACAATAAACTATTTAATGTGATATCTTGATATGTATCAAGTTAACAAGACCACGGCCCCAATAAACAGATTTCAAAGAAAAAAAGAAAACATGTTGGAAAGACATTTTCTGCCATTAACAATTTCTTTGCACGAGAATCTTTCTGGGTTCCTTTGAAAAAGAAAGAAAGTGTGACACGATCTAGTTTCTTCTCGCGCTGGTTTTAAGAACAATTCACTCGCAATCCATGCACAAGCTTATAAAAGCCCCGAAGGACTCGCAGATGCACCGTGGGTCGTGTGGCTGACCCCGTCGGCGTCTAACCAACGCTGACAAATGGCTTTGGCGAGACGGGTACCTGTCGCACTGGGAAAGCTCACCGTGCCCACACAGCTCCTCATAAATCCCCTCTTGCTTCTCTGTGTTTTGTTTCTTTCTATTTGTTCCCAAGGTGCCCGTCTAGTGGAGTGAGTAATCACTCCTGGAGCAAACCGAATGCAACAGATTTGCAGAAGTTACACAAAATGTTCTTTTCCTCAGTTTGCCCATTCAAATCTTTGAGTTGTTATAGCCCTGAAGACACACCCAGGTTTACTGAAGGACCCTCCAGAAGGAGTGATATATATGTGTGGTTTAACTTTTATTTGTATATAGTTTGTCTATTAGAGTGAGTCTTAAAGATCTCCCTTTCTGAAAATACAACCGCTCAACCGTGTCGCCGTCTGCTCTCCTTTATCTAATGTCCTCATACGATCCCCACAGGCGCTTCTCAAGGTTGCAGATAAAAATGAACACAACATCATCACGGGGAAGAAGTTGCCAGTGTTTCACTCATCCCTCGCTCCTCAAACTCCCCCACACATGCTCTCATAGTACACGTCTGAGAAGAGCACTTCAATGTGAAAGCATTCAAGCTGTCCATAGTTCATCACACTGTCTCTTCAGGGCACTTCAACTGCCGCTTTAGCGTCAGTAATTATCCGTAGTTAGGACTGTGTTCTGAGGTCGCTGCCAATACATGTCTCCTGAATGGGTTTCATCGGCATTGAAACTGTCCAAATTTGAAAACACTGAAAATGCGATTACCAAATATCTAAAATATATATATATATATATATATTTTTATGTTGTCGTCCTAAACCGACGATATGAAGTGTCCCAAGTCCCAGCTCGCTCACCCAGGCTTTTGGGCAGCAGATTGCGAACAAATTCATTGTGGTCTCCCACATGCAGCATGCTGTACACGCTCGAGGTCATCAGCTCGCCCTGGGCGTATCCGAGGTAACTCGTCACGTTCTCCGAAACAAAGACGATGCGGCCCTCCCGGTTGACGACGAAGAAGAACCCGTCGAGGGCCTGAATGAGGACGAGGAGGAGGAGGACACAAAAACACAAATACAAATCAGACAGTGTGCGTCGAGTCTGAGTTACCTCAGCAGTGGTGGTGGTGAGGAAATGTGTGATTGTGTGTGTGTGTGTTGTTCACCTCAAGCAGCATGGGCCCCAGCGCCTCTTTCTCCACCAGCCCCTGGCTGCTGGAGGAGATGTCGCTCTTCTGCACCTCATCATCTGGAGACAGAAGAGCTTTCTCTGTCACGGGTAAACAAACACAAGTCAGAAAACATTTGGAGAGACCGCAGGCACAACACATCCATCGGCGACACACGTTTCTGGAGCGCAGCGAATCTCAAGCATGCAAACGTCTTCAGGGCAGAACACTTGGTGAAGCCTTTCGCAAATGAATCCATCGTGTGTGTGTGTGTGTGTGTGTGTGTGTGTTCTCACCCTGGTCACGCCGTTTCATCTGCTGGATTTGGTCCACAGTCGTCTTGAGGATGTGGCACTTGTCGGGCTTGGAACTGAGACTGGCAATGTCGCCCATGTTGGATGACAGCAGCTCAGCCAGCTCCTCGATGTATCGACACTCCAGCTCCCGTCTCCGCTTGTCCACGCTGCGAAGAAAGACGGCACGGAGTTCACTCGCCTGGCGACAGACGGAGAGAGACAGACAAACGTCTCCCCCCCCCCGGCGCAAAGCATAACAATCATGTGATCAGGGTGTTTAATAAATCTTTGTGACAGGGAGAATTTTCTCTCACCTAGTCATTTTGAGGACTTGTGATTATCTTTCTGCTCGTAACTGACATTCTTAAAATGAGTGACTATAGGAGTTGAGAAATAATAAGTAGGTGGTGTTTATGATCAGTTTAAGAAATGTAAGTCACGCCACAATGTGCCGTATAAGTGCTCTGGTTTTCCAACCAGAGGCCAGTAAATTGTTTCTGTGATATGTAAACAAGTAAGTTTCCAAGGAAAAAAATAATAGGGCAACTTAAATCTGCCTTTAGCGTGAGCGCGTTCAGAGTCCACGCACAGCCGTAACCTTACTCTGCAGAGTCAATAAAATACTCTCAACCGACGAGCAAGGTATGTGGTAAACGTGGAAAAAAAGGAATGTGTGTGTGTGAGAGTGAGTGCGAGTGTGTGAGAGACAACAGAAAAAGTAGGTCAGTGCATTGGCCTGCCAGAAGACACAGGCGTGGTGACCGAGGGGGAGGGGGAGGGGGGCTGCTGTGTGAATGTGCAGGTCAGGAGCTGCTGTAGGAATGCTATCTGGGCTGTTACACCAGCTATTGGGCCTTATGGTCGGTCACACACACACACACACACACAAGTCAAAGCACTAATACCACGCTGTAGGAAATCCTCTGTTACAAGTAAAAGTCCTGCATTGAAAATAGCACGTTAGTATAATCAGGAACAAATTGTTAAAGGACAAACATTTCTCCTGTGACATTTCTCATAATTCAGGGGACTGATTTATTTACCCTAACCCCTTAAAAATTTTATGACCATGTGATATTATAGTTTTTCTTTTTTAATAAATAACATTTCTACATTTCTGTTTTGTACTGTCAAGATAGGGCTCTGAGGCTGGGGTACATTAATGAGAAATAAAATGAACCTTTTTGATTTTAGCAAATGGCTGTAATGAAACAAAGAGTGAATCATTTAAAGGGGTCTAAATACTTTCCCGTACCCACTGTATGCATGTTTGAGTAGTTTTTAACAACTTTGTATTTGGGCTCGACGGGTGTCTATATCGTACCCGAAGGAACATTTAAATTCACGTTAGAGTTGTATTTCTGCTTCTTGGCCGGTGACCGTAACAGAACACGCGTGTGGCTGGGTCTTTACCTTTGGCCTGAGGTGTCACATGGGGGGCCCTTCCTCTTGCGTGACTCTGGCGTGGCGGGCTCCAGGGGGTTCTCCCCTACGGCACTCATTTTCAGCTTTAACTGACCTGTAGAGGAAGAAAAACAAGGTCACTTTTCCCCCCCCATTTTGTTTGAACAAGCACTTCAGCGGTTTTCCCAAAACCTGACACACGGGTGTTGGGTGTGAAACCGCCACGACTCTTTACATGAAACTGCACAGCAGGCTTTGGTGGGCAGTCATCACCCACATAACAGCGGTTACTGCCAGACAGAAATTACTATGGCATTTTATTATATGGCATAATGTTCGTGGTGAGGTTCACATAATTCACAGCTCATATGAACTTTGGTTTGTGGTCACAGTTCAGCAGAACAGAAACAGAGACGCAGAAGATAACACCTTTTTTTAAAGGGTTGTAAACAGTTGAACGTTGACCACAACTTTAAAATATCTAAATGAAAGACAAACAAACGATCACAGAAATCTCCATAGTTGAAAAGGAAAAAAAAACATTGGAGAAAAATGAACTGGATGAAGCAGCAAATAATAAATAAAAGCCATCGTTCACGAGGAGAAGCAGACCAAATACAAACTCAAGAGTTCCTCTAGCTGTTGGTCAAGACAGGATTCTTTTATTTTCTTTCTTGGGGCTCGACCAAATAGTTTAAAGCTTCTGGAATATTTGTAGCATTAGATTTCAGCTGCATTAATTCTGACTTCTGACTGGGATCCAAACGTTTCCAATGACTCCAGTGCGTTGTAAAGTGTGAAATATTTATATATACATATATATATATATATATATACACATACACACATACATATATTATATGTATATATATATATATATATAAACACACATTTATATCTACATACATTATATATATACATATATATATATATAAATACATACATATATATATATACACTACCGTTCAAAAGTTTGGGGTCACTTAGAAATGTCTTTATTTTTCAAAGAAAAGCACTGTTTTTTCAAAAAAGATAACATTAATCAAAAATACACACTATACATTGTTAATGTGGTAAATGACTATTCTAGGTGGAAACGTCTGGTTTCTAATGAAATATCTCCATAGGTGTATAGAGGCCCATTTCCATCAACTATCACTCCAGTGTTCTAATGGTACATTGTGTTTGCTAATCGCCTTAGAAGACTAATATCTGATTAGAAAACCCTTGTGCAATTATGTTAGCACAGCTGAAAACAGTTATGCTGGTGATATAAGCTATACAACTGACCTTCCTTTGAGCTTGAAGTTTTCTAACCTTGTCCATGTCTTGACTATATTTTCTATTCAATTTTCAATTCATTTGATAAATAAAAGTGAGTTTTCATGGAAGACATGAAATTGTCTGGATGACCCCAAACTTTTATAAGGTAGTGTATATTACAAAAATAAAAGGATATTCACACCATGTTTTTATCCAACAACATATTCTGGTTCAATTCATTGTTGTTGGCATTTAGCCTTTCAAAACAACATTTAAGGCCAAAGCACAAAAAACCAAAACATGTTTAGGGTGGTGACATTGTATAATACGATGACAGATGAGGCTTCAGTTAAAAACCACAATAGATGACATTTGCTACAACCCTGTGCGTAACATTTAAACTGCATTTTAATGTTCTTGGCCTTGTGATGAAAACATAAGGGATGCAAAACATTACATATCATATATCATATGGTAAATTCCATTACAGCTCTGCAACACACCTGATGCTGCCACTGCTTCGCTTCTATAGAGATCTCTTCAACACTTTAATTTGGGGTAATACCGTCTTTGATTTGCATTATATTATTAAAAAAGCCCTTGTAATATTGTGTCTTTTATATCTCCAATATTCCTCTTCCGTCTGCCTCCATGGACTCGGCTGCACCTCTCTCGCTGCATCAGGAGGATAACTATAGCAACAGGCAACATTTGATGAAGCACACCGAGTAAAGAGGGAGAGTTAACCGGGTTCCTGCAGGAGGTTTTAAGTTTAAACCCTTTTCACGGTATCACAAATGTAAATAAAGACTACTCTATTGATCTGTACACGGCGACAAAAGCATTAAAGGATGTGAATTTCTGTCCCAACTGTTGAGACAGGCAGGTTTGTTATTTTATAACTCGCCTTTTGTTGACTAAAAAAAAATCTGGTTTCTAAAAGATTTTCAGTGAGATTAATGCATCTGAAACGTCGTCTTGAGCACTGCACACATTGAGATGGGCTCAAGTCCCTTAATGTGTAAAACCACTTCCTCGCTGCATCTTTATAATAATCTGCTAATCACGGACATGCACGACAACTACAGACGCACACAAAGTGGATTAACCGCAAAGAAAACAAGCAGCCATTGTCACGGTGTCGGGCGCTGCCGCCGCTCACAAGACGCTAATCTTTCCCGACTAGCCCCGTTTACATTTCACCTCAAATCACCCCTCTCTCTCTCTCTCTCTCCTCCTCCTCCTCCTCGAGCTGCTGACACGCAGCACATGAAAAGATCCATCCGCCACAGTGAGAAGCGAGAACTCGGCTGCACATCAATGGAAACACAAATTAGCCCGGGTTCTGAGAAACTGAGTTCAGCACCGACTTAAATACCAGCTGAAACAGTCAAATTACTGCCCGACGGATTCAAACCGACGGATTCATCAAAACACGCTTGGCAGGAAGCACCACACATCTTAAATTGAAAGAAACAAGACCACTCGGTACTTCTTGTGTGTGCGTGCAGATTTCCCGGCCTGCGTTCCCCCGCTGAAGTGTTTTTTAATCAATTGCAGCGGAACATAAAGAGATAATCAGCTCCACGTTTCATTAAACCAACGGTTGTTTGGGTAAGTGGCGAGAACAACACGAGCCACGCAGTTTAGCAACGTCCCAGTCGACCCTCGTCATAATCCGTCGACAAAACTCGGTTTTCTTTCGCCGACTTCAATTCGATATTTATTTCGATGCATTTCTTTGCACGCCGCTGTGACGGCCGCTCCGCTGTTCTCGTGCTTCCTCCGAGTTCCTTTCCGCACGCCGCCGACGAGGCGCCGTTCAAAGAGTTCTGAAGAGAAGCGGAAGTGGCGAGCTAATGAACTGATCTGTCATTCATTTGCTTTGTTAATGGTTCATAAAATGTTTGCAGACGAAGAAATAAAAAGATTACCATTATCTTTCTTGGCGCGCCGGGCGACACCAACCGCTGCACTCTGACCCCGTCAGTGATTTGGCGCCGCCGCAGATACGGCAAACGGTCCACTTTCCCCCGAAGCGACGAGGGGAAACCTGCCGAATGGCGTGCGTGTGGTCGATAACTTCGCCGGCGGTCAGCATCGTTTTTCTGAGTTTTGCCAGTTTCCCAAACCGGTGCGATAATGTCAAGGGAAACGAGTGTGTGTGTGTGTGTGTGTGTAAGCAAATGTTCGACCAATACAAGTCTATTGGGATCCCCCCCCCGTCGCCCGCTAAGTGTCTATGATCGAGTCGTTAGGCGTGATGGTAGCCAGCGTTGCTTTCCGCGTCTCGACCGTGCAAAAAGCAGTTTGGATAACATACACGACGGGTCAACTTGAGGAACTCTTTAACTGCAGAGGACACAGCTGGAGCATCGCGGCTCAATCGCCATAAAGCGCCCCTTTGTTCACCCAACGCTCAATCATCTTAGTGGGTTCCCTCCTGATGTGATACACTACATGCTGAGAACCATAATTTGTTATTAATTTTAAACTTTGGTGTAAGCTAAAATATCATTATTTTATTTGTCTATGTGTGGTGAAAAATGTAAATTCAATGAATGTGTTCCAGTAAAATACAGATTAAGATGGATTATATTTGTGTTACCGTGATGCAGCAGCTCTGTCAATGTGTGTGTCAGATTGGACCGGGCAGCTTTCTCTAAAACCAAGAAGCTTGTTTTTAACTTGGGACGGCACCGATACCTGGCTGAGCCTCTGGCTACTCGTCGTTAGCTTCATTATGTAAACTTCTGCTGTCGTATGTCTCTTCTTACTCACAAGGCGGCACAGGCTCTGGTCATTTCACGCCTATTCCACTGTAACTCCCTCCTGCTCAGGCCATCCTGAGCCTCGGGCCCCGTCTACATCCAGGATATGGTCAAGCCTTCACCCCAGAGCGTTCACTCCGCTTGGGATCAACCAATCGAGTCACAAGTCGATTGATTGATCCAGAGCGGTTGTTGTTCTGGCTCCTCATTGGTGGAACGAGCTCCCCACTGACATCAGGACAGCAGGAAGTGCCAACATCCTCCGCCGGAGACTAGAAACACATCTTTTACGACTTTACAGATTAGCACTTGAATGGCCCTCACTCATGGTTATATTTATGGTATTACTCATGGTATTACTCATGGTATCACTCATGGTATTTTTGTAGTTTGGCTTTCTTGAAGAAATGTTACTTTCTTGATTCTAGTTTGACAGGATGAGCACATTTACTCAAAAAAAAGTATCCACACCTCAAAAACCGGAAAAGATGACTTAATTGACGCAGCTAACGCTGCATTAATAACTGGCGTCGAGACCGCTCACACCCCTGCTGCTTCACATCTCCGCCTCTTGAAGAGTTCTCTGAGACGTGCTTCAGTAGAAGCTGTGCTAAGGTTGAGGAAGGCTCAAATAAAAAGTTTTCAAACAATTTCTTAGTTTTCAAGGTACACAAATGAATCGTTTTGCAATGTAGTGCAAATCTAGCGTATTAAAAACCTCCGACGGTATCGCCGTGGGTTCAAGGGACTGAAGTGTCGGCGTTCCCCATACCTAACTTTGCTCAAGCTGCTGGGAAAAAAACCTAAAACACGACGTAAGCCGTCGGGGGCTTAAAGATAAATGTGTTTACACTTCCAGCTGCATTAATTCGCTCCCTGCAGCCTGTGAATAATGTAGCATCATGTATTGGTTACCCGCTGCCTGCAGTCCCTCACACAACACTGACACTGGGAGATGCCCCGCTGGGTTTGAGTTCTGCGCCGGTCGTTTGCTGCGGTCGGCCATTGTTCACGGCATCCCATGAAACACGTATAAATGCAAAAGCACAAATGCGTCCTTAATGGGAACGCAGCGGTCGGTCTTCCTCGTGAAACCTCGTTGGCTGAAGTGCCGACAGTAAACTACACGCGAGTCGCAGGCGGAGTTGTGAAGTCGCTCACCTCTTCACACGGCACCGGGTCACCTCCTGCCCCATTCTGACCCGCAAACGGTCTCACTTTGAAAATCGCAGTCGGCCGTCTTGAAACTTGGGTCGAATTCTGAATCCTTCAGCGTTGGAAAGAAATGTCAAATTTACACCGATTTATTTTTGCTCCATTTTCGAGATTGTGGAAAAGTCACTTTCTAAATCGTCTGTATGCGTAATCCAAATCTATCTCGAGCAAATAAAACCAATTCCGTTTGAAGAGGGCTTCCTCCGCTACCGCCGAAGTAAACAAGCAGCCTCTGTGGTACTTTATTTAACTGCTTGCACATTGTTTCGTCGATAGATCCCGACAGCGGAGACGGGGCTGCATTTTCCACTTCTGTGCATTTTGACAGCGAAAAAACAAAACACCTCCAACAAGACACAGCTGCAGCTGTGTGTGTTCTGTGGTGTTGGAGTTTTACCCATAATCCACATCAAAAACAAATGTCCATTTATCTTGCAATGGACAACTCTGTTTCTCTCAATCTGAACCAAACAAACCTCGAGCTGCTGAGTCACCGTCGGCCACAATGCGGCTGCAACGTAATCCCACACTGCTGCGTGCAGTATATGTATTCAGGAGAACGGAGATTCAAAATTCTGATCTGGCCGACAACCAACAACCAACAAATCAATTAGGCCAAATTAAACTACCACAAAATCCAGCGTGGATTATTTAGAAAGCATTTGGTATGCATTGAAACTCTCGCACCGCTGACATCATTGGCAGTATTTTAAACCGCTGCCAGTCACTTTAATGGCTCCACCACTGCCTCACCTTGACATGTTATTGTTGTGTATTAATCAAGATGCGGCAGCATGCACGTGAAGAAACTATTGCAAGCCTAAATTAGGGCTGCCACTTTCTTTGTAAATGATTCGGTTACATCAGAAACTAGTGAAAAGTTTCCATCACGATTAGGGCTGCAGCTAATTTACTGCAATAATTTTTTAATTATTATCGATAAAAGCTACGATAAACGCTACACACAATTCCTAAAAGCAAAAGTTGAGGTCTTTAAATTACTATTATAAAACACAGAGATGTTTAATTTCAAAACAATGCAAGCCAAGTTATCATGCTTACGAGGGTGGAACATACACATATGTGATCCATCATATTTAAAAGGGAACCCAAGTTATAATCTTCAAATAAATCTTCATATTTTTGCTTTTAAAAATGATCAATTAGCAATAAATAATAGTTCCCAAGTACTTTTTTGACGACTGACAAATCTCTTTAGCTCTCTCTTTAGCTGTGGTCTTTTCAATGTGACTTCTGTCAAACCATCGTGCCAGGACGCATGAACTGGGACTGAGCCGGCATCGGGATCCGATCTGCCACATGCATCTCATGTGGGCACAGCCCAGACCGTTCATCAAACACCCATCATGGGTAACTTCTCACTCTGGCCTTTAAAAGCAGATTTGCATACCGTGACATTCAAAAGAAGCAGACAGCGGGGTGGAAAATGTTAGAAACACTACGGAACACGGTGGAAATTGGGCAGTGGGAAATGCACGTGTGTTAGGAATGGATCTGTAAAACGCTGCGGTCGTCCTCCAAGAGTCATCCCCACGAAAAGAACCTTTCAATTTCCAGTCCATTGTCTCCCACCATCTGTGTACAGAATAGTGTATAGAATATATAGCCAGAAAAGTGAGCTCTCGCATAATATACAAGGAAAATGATCCTTCATAAATAATGCAATACATACTTTTATATATATATATATATAAATATATATCCAAAAGTCTTTACAATACAAAAAGTACCCTCTAAACCCTCTTTATAGAAATAAATATATACCCATAAATATATATGTATATATTCTTTTCAAATAACTTGCTTGTGTGAAGTCATCCGTTCATCTGCCTCCCTCCGTGTGTCACTGCTCACCTTGTTTTTCACAGTCTTTTCGATCTCAAACACTTTCACTGCCAGACCGATAATTCATCCATGAATATTCATCATTTATTGAACTCCCCTGGTCTCTCTGTGATTTAAAGTGTGAGTGTCCTCACTTCAACTCGAGGAAAGGTCTGACGTGATGGGATGCGCAGAGCCGTGAGGACGATTTGGGCGCTCGAGTCTCAAAGAGAGCACAGCGCCGCGGGATAATGCAAAGAAAAGGCCAGAGAGAGAGCGAGAGAGAGAGAGAGACAGAGACAGAGAAATATATCTCTTGACTATCAATGTTGGCCTCGACCAATTGGCCCTCTTAAAAATGTAATTGATATACCATTAAGTCTTTGATGGGACAGTTTTAAATGCAGCCAATTATACACTCGGTGTTGAGTACTGAATAAAACAATAAGACACTAACTCATAGTTTTTGTTTCATGACTATTGAAAAATAATGTTAAACTGTAGATTTTAACACATCATCAATTACCTCTGCAAATCACATACAGGGACAAAATAATGGCCAACAGTAAAACTAAATGTCAACAAAATTAGTCCCTTCAAATCCAGAACTCGCACTGCATTTTCATGCATGAGCAGTTTTTATGACATTTCAAGAAGCGAGGATACCTTTTATGTACTTCCCAGTCATGATTCCGATGCTTAAACGTGTGCACCTACCAAGCGTTAAAAACTAAAACAGAGAGGGACAACAAGCTCCATTTCGGAAAAGTCAATCTGGAAATATCTCCAAAGACCGAGGCCGAAAGCTTAAGACAAAACAATTCAGAGGGGCTGTTATTTTTTCTTTTGCTTAATCGAAATAGACAGTTACAGGTCAGTGCGGTAGTTAGTTGCAGCCTCACTTAGCAACACTACCAAACAAGCCTGGAACACGGCCAGAGACGGAGTGCACATTAAGTCCCCGGCTTATTTTCAACTTATTGACCTCTGCTCACCGTCAACATCTTCGCCGTCCTGCAAGCGGGGCCTCATTCAGCCTTTGTGTGAAGCTAAAATAATAATACCTGTATTTCCCCGTCGAAGTAAATAACACGATAATAGCTTTTCAGGAATGTTCAGAGGGCTCAAAATACACGCCCGGCCGTGAGAGGCAACATGGTGTTCACCTGCGGCTCAACAGTGACACGTGCGGCAGCCATTCTTCACTCACTTGATCTAGGGCTCCAGTGGGCGAGTCATGTGGTTGGATGTGGTTGGCCTGGTCCAGGGCTCAGAGCAAGGGGAGGAAGGGGAGGCTGGGGTGGTGGTGGTATCGGGAGAGGTGCAGGGTGGGTAAACGGCTTGAAGTGGGGTTGATGGAGCAGCGGTGGTGGAGGTGGTGGTGGGCTTATGGCTGCACGGCCGCTCTGTCACATGGCAACATCTCAGGTGCAGGGAGAAGTCTGTTGGCCTCCGACTGGAAGGAGAGAGAACAACAACGTTGGTATCAATGCACCATTCGTACGAGTTCATTTAGCGTTCACTTTTCTTTTCCTTAAGTCCGTCCTCCCCCCACCTTTTATTATTTTGTTTAATTCTTTAAGACCTATTCCCGCATCTTGAGCCGTGGATCACGAAGAGGCGTGCGAGAAATACAAAGTTGTCCTCGAGCATTTAAGGTTACTCGGGTAATGGGTATATTTTTTAATAAATCCAAAATAGCAGATACAACTCGGCACGCAACGCTGAAATTGGCCAGAGTGACCAAAATCAGCCGGCCACCCTCATCACAAGTATCAGATGAGGATGAGACTCGCTCCAGATGTGGAGTGTGGACCGCCAGCATCTGTCCCCCTCTAGATGGTGGTGCATTGAACGGCCCGTCCAGCCGCGGTCCCGGCTACGGTCGCCCTGTTTTCAGAACAGCGCTTGTAAATAAAAGTACAAGGACTACATGACCAACGGTGCAGATGTGGAAAGGTCACCCGGCGTACACAAGCACACGTCTTTAGCCAGAAGGTCAAAGAGAGAGTTGAAATAAGAGGTTTGCTCTATTTAAACCGCCCAATAGTCAGTGTGTCGTATGCTTAAGCCCTCGTAAACACAGTTCTGCTCTCACACCTTATTATGGAACAGAAACAATGGCAATAAACACACCTTTAAGAAAACCTGATTGATCAGCTGTTTGTTTAAAACATATAACCCGCTGCATTTTATATACTTGCCTTGATCTACCGGCAGCTAGAGTATGAAAGAGAGCTTCAGAAGTAAAGTTTATTTATATTGCACTTATCACAGCCATCGAGTGTCACAAAGTGTAGTACAGTAGTCAATTAAAACAATTTGGCAATAACGGGGGCCAGAACATGTCAACAGTTAAAAGGTTAAAGTACAATACACAGCAAATGGTATGCAATAAAATAAATAAACAGAGAAGATAAAAAGCAGGACATGGAATATTCAAATCAACCAAGTGCCAGTGTAAACAGGGATGTTTTGAGATGGAGTTTAAATGACAGTCTTGAATCTGAAGACTTTCGGGGTGCAGGCAGAGCAGAGGAGCTCAGCAGTGATGTTTAACTCTGCATTCGGTTTGCAGACAGTCAAAGTGCTCTTAATTTAAATCAATCACAAAGCCCACAGATGCCTGTGAAGCCCCGAGGTCGACGTGCATCGGCGTCGTTTCCCCCGCGACATGAATAATCTGCGTGAATCCAACACGTGTGACCGTTTCCTCGTCGTCTCAGGCGGCTGCAAATTACACGTTGATCCCCGGCCGGCTCCGCGAGACGCTCGTTCACTCCAGGCGACTTTCTTGGAACGCGACAGCCTCAATCACGCCGTGTTTGATTACGGCTAATTGCCGGTTGTCTGGCGCAGTAATTGCAGCCCGATGAGTTCCACGATGCAGGAGGTTTGCCTCCTTCAGGGACGCGAGACCGAAGCGGCCTTATCTTTTAACATTTGTTTGTTTAGATACGGCACCTGGCGCACGATGTGCTGCAAAGATTCTTTTAAACACGAGTACACACAAACCAAACGGCACTGTCCGTCTGTCTGTGAGGGGTGCAATTTAAAAAGACACACCTTGGAATGTACCTTTCTAAAAGTGACAACGTCCTGCTTCATTTCTAGACTCTCAGTTAAACTCAGTTTCAATTAGTGCCGTCTTCATTCTTCCAGGTTAGAATCTGTTTTTTTCACTGCGTGGAAATGAAAGGGGATTATTCGTCGACGTGTAACCGTTTAATTAGTTATACATTTTATTAGGAGACTGATATTCATTTTGGACTTGTGTAGATTTTAATGATAATGTTTTTAAAAGGTTAATGAAATTGTGCGCTGTTAAAAGATAAAAAACAACAATTAGTCGATTGATAGAGAATGAATCCGCAACGGTTTTGCTCATCCATTCATAATTCCAGTAATTTTTCGAGCGGAATTCCCAAAATGTTTGCTTCAACAATATTTTGGGATTGCTGGGTCGGACAAACAAGCAATATATCTGAGAAATGTGAGCAATTTCCCCTATTTCTTCTCATATATAAAAACTCAAAGCAATTAGTTATTAATTGCTGAATCATCAACATTGCAATGTCATCTGTAGTATAAAAAAAAAAAGCTCATTAGTATGCAGCCCTAAGGAAGGCATTAATATCTGATTGATGACCTGCTCAGTGTTGGCAAAATAAAATGAATTGGGAATGGCGTGTCACGGTTTTGTTTGAGAACACATATTGAACAAACTTGAGAAAGCTGCATGCTCTTCATCTGAACTCCAGATGTTCTCGACCTCAACTCCTCACCGCTGCATGCCGGACAACAGAGACGTGGCGAGCGGACGCGTGTTGACGTTTCACCTCCATCAGGCGATCTAAACACAGCGCGCCAGGGAGACACAGACGATGGTGTAATCCAATGTGCAGACGACCAAGACGGGATGCTCCCGTTGGGTTAGAATGCTCACATCATAACGCACAGGCACCGTGTCTTTAGCCTCGTACAATCAAGGTCCAAAGGACAAATTCAAGAACACGGTGGGAGGAAACGGAGAAGCAACTCACCGAAGGAGCGTCAAATAACGATCAGGAAAACACCGGATCCCTCCACGTCCTTATTTGAGAGAGTAAGTTACTTTCCTGCGAGCAGCGAGAGACATGATTCCCTTTGTGTAGACACTGCCGTCCTCATTAGAGTCGTCGCTAAACCAGTTTTTCTGTAACGCATATTTACTCGTCAGGTGCAGCCAAAATATGTGTGGGTCTGGCGCCGCCTCAGTGACCTGTCGGGCAGCCGAATGGGCCGCGGGGGAAGGAGCACGGGAGGGTGGGCCAGAGGAATAAGAGAAGCTGGGTAGGTATCACCAGAGGGAAGTGGAGCAGACCGGGGCTACCCACTGAAGCCTGGATACGGAAGACTCCAGCACGACATAAAAACAACACAGTGCATCGACTACATCGATAAAATTGAAATGCACTTCTGTCCATGTGTTCATTTTAGCTTTCGTTAAGTGGGGAAAAAGAGGCGACCAAAGCAAATATGTTGAATCTCAGTCACCAGAAAAAGAGCACCAGTCGACAGGCGAGCGAGCGGCTCTGTGAGGAGGAACTTTTACCATCTTAGTTAAGAGCGGCATAACATTTGCCGAGCTGCAGCGCTGTCATTCTTGTATATTTTCCGGGAGATAATTGAGATAAATTCTATTTGTTGTTATTTCAACACTATCTATCTAAAAATACAAGTATACCCTCAGGAATGTCTAACTGACAAACTTTCTAATTAAATTTACAAAAGACACACAACCAAAATAATCATTTCTTAATTGGACTCTTGGGCTCTGTAAACAAATATGCACCATGTCTGTACAATGCAGAGAACTGATTTTAGTATTGAAACACATGTAAACGCAGGAGGCCATTCGAAAGGTAAGCAATCATAATCAAGGTCATGTTGAATATCGAATAATATGTCTATAATATAATTAACGGGCCAACCAATTGGCACCAAACTCCACAGACAGTTGAGACTGTAGTATCGGACAAGTGACCTCGTATAGTACCAATGTTGAGCCAATTCATCTTGTAATCTTTGTACCAAATCGACTGGCTGACCGGTTAAATAGAAACATCTTTGATGGGCATCCGCCCTAACAAACCTGTATTATTCAGGCACTACAACAACAACAAAAATCTTTATTTTCCCTGAACTGACAACGGGACCTCAGGCGGACATGAAGTATAGCAAAGTGCAAACCAGCCTTTTCACACCACCTCTGGTTTTATTTATTATTTAACGGTTAGGCTGCAAAACCATTCGGGGAAAGCCCTTTCCATTTAGACACCTGCATGTGTCCATACAGGTGTTTGTGAAGGAGTTTTACAAAAACAATAACTGGAGCTAGGATCTCGGTCTGTAACACCGTGAGTGGGTGGACAGATATCATGGACTGGAACGACGTCCACTAAAAAAAAAAAACATAAACAGCCACAACTTCGGTGTGAAAGCCTCCGTGATGTGTCACGAGGCTGCGAGGCCTCAGCCGGTGTTTGAGCATCCAGCCCACAAACAGCAGATATTTGAGCCGCGCTCCAAAACAAGACCACTTCCTCAGTGCCTCGCTTCCCTCCACCGATAGCCACAGTCTAGACCAGTGGTTCTCAACTGGTCTTCAGTGCTGTACCACCTGTGATTTCTTTTCCAAGTCGTAATACAGAGCGCTGTGCCACCAGTGTCTGATTTATTTAACTATAGAAACTGAAGATGGCATTGTTGCATCGAGTGCTTTTGCACTTAAGTGACAAACTTGTGCGGAAGATCTTTGTCAGTCTTGGAGGCGACTCCTGTGATCATCTCTTCTCCAGACACCATCTGGTTCTCTGCTTTGTTTTGATCAGTCGCTGCAGAGAAGGAGGCCGTACGCAAATATGTGGAGGCAAAGGGGAGTCGCTGCTCCGAAGCTTCCCGTCGCGGGTCCGGGTGCTCCCGCTCCACGCAAAGCTGTGACAGTGTGGATGTGGCAAACTTCATCTGGAGGGTCACATGACAGGCGACAGGTAGCTTGCTTGGGACAGAATAAATGGGGTTCTCACCCAATCCTGCTCTGCAGATTTATCCTCCAGGTCAGGAAAGTCGGAATGAAACTCTTTAAATCAAGGTCAAATGTCCCAGGATGAGCGACCGGAGCCCCGTCCACATGCTCACTGGAGCGAGGTGAACTCCCCCCCGTGCGGAGGACCTTCTGCACAGCTCGGCTTTCTTCAGGAATCCTCCCACCTTGTCAAACAGGTTTAAAATGCTGGCGTCCTCGCCCTGCAGAGACACATTCAGTGCGTTCAGTTTGCTGAATACATCTGCTAGATAGCTTTGCAAACCAGTCTGTGTCCTGGAACAAGGTGGCATGAGGAGATCTGTGCTGCGTTGCGTGGCCTTGACTTTATGAAGTTGACGCTGTCGGTCAAAGCGCCACGCAGCACGGGGCTCGTGTTCCGAGCGAGTCCACTTCACGGCAGAGTTTACGCAACGACTCCTCCCATTGGGTCCGTGCAGACGCGGCTGCAGGATTTCCAGCTCGTGCCGTCGTGACTAGGCATCGTGTCTTGGGATGAGCTGAATTCAGAAATGTTCCTTTCAAAAACAATGATTTGCATGTGTGGTCTTGCGAGCTTCATGCTACTGTTGGCTAACCTTCCTCCACATGAAGGCTGGGTTGCAACTGGTGTACGTGAATCATATTAAAACATAGTCGTCTGAAAACTGACGGGATTTTGCCGGCTCTGGTTCCGCCGGCTTTGGCACTCGTCTCTCCGTGTTTTCAGCAGCTTCCTCTACGACTCCATTGATGAAGTTTTCAAGGTGGCAGTGATTGGCAGGGGATGACAGGTGGTGTGTGCCAGGTTGGGTCAAACCATCCCGATATGGGAGGGAAACTGGCTTTTGAGGATAATTACTTAAAATAGCCTGCTTAATATAAAATGAAGTCTATGAAGTGACATCTTTTTGTTATTGATTATTTTTGAAATACCTATTTAAGGATTTTTGAATAGATGCCAGTTAAAAAAAATCTTACGTACCCCCTGGAGTGCCTTCAGGTACCCCCAGGGGTACGCGAACCCCCATTTGAGAACCACGGGTCTAGACAACACCGATGCAATCGGTGCGCTGCTGTGCAATAATTCAGACTCGGGAGAGAGGCCTTAATAAGTCCTGACGCACATTATTTTGAATAAAGCTTTGAATAATGCCATTTGCCATAATTATTGAAGCCGTCACCCTAAAAAGAAATAAAATGGGGAAACTAGGATGGTTATGTTGCTTTATGGTGCCGTTAGATTGCGAGACCACCTCGATAACGCTGCTGCTGCGAGAACGTTTTAACTGCAGTGGAAATCTTGTTTTTGATATGCCAACAAATATGAAGTGAAGCAAAAATATTTAAGCAGATACATACCCATGCATATATACACACACACATCACATTCAGTATATATACACACACATCACATACAGTATATATACACACACACATATATATATATATACAGTATACACACAAATATATATATACACACACATATATATACAGTATATACACACACATACATACACATACACACACACACTCTCTAGACCTCTGAACCATCTGTGGGGAAAGCTCTGTCCATTAAGCTGAATTATGTGTTTGTTCATTACAATATGTAAAGAGATTTGAGAGCCTTCTGGTCACATTTATTTCTCACAGGGAAATTAATTAAAACATTATGCGAATTCTGGAAATGATCATTACATCCAATCTTTTTTTAAATACATTTCGACAAAGACCGAGACAAGGAGGCGCCTCGCTCGCTGTGAGTGAGACAGTTTCAGTAAGTAACCTATAATATATCAAAGTTATGAATTAATTAATTACAATTATTTGGGAGAGGCCTAGTTATGGATGCGATGTTGAAGAAGAGATAATAATGTTCAGAACATGATGTCATATTGAAGCATGGACAGACTATTAAAAGATAGCCTTTGATTTAACAGAAGATACATTCATGATAAATATTATTTTTTTAAATGCTTAGTTGAATGCTTGTAAAGCCCTCTGATGCAAATGTGTAATTTGTAATAATGGGCCATACAAAATGAACTGAAAAGATATTTTTAATCAAATGTCACTGTTTCTTCACTAGGGTTGGGTACCGAAAACCGGTGCCAATATGGCATTGGTTTTCTCATGCAACGCATGCCACCCGTTTGAAAGTGGGGATGAGCCAATTGTGATGCAAAAATTAACCAAGTAAGCAACTTCAAAAGAGACCCCTGAATGCACAAGGGTCCGCCAACACACTTTGAAGCTGCAGTGTGGAAAACTACCCAGAGAACATCTTATCAATGTGTCACGGTGAGCTGTAATTTCCATTATTAACTGCAGATAAGTAACACCTGTATTTGAGTACCTTGCCGGTAAAATGGGGAAGTAAGAATGCAGTCAAATCAATCATGTCTTATCTGATTTATCATGGCAACACCTGCACATTTCTTGGATCAAGCAAACACCAATAAATGAAGGCACAAAATATATATATGTATGTATGTATATATATATATATACAGTGTTTTTCCTGCATAGAGAACATTTGGGCGCCTAAGCCGTTTTCCCGGCAAAAAAAAGTCTGCGATGAAAAAAAAAAAAACCTGTGTTCATCACGTGCACGTCAGCGAATATGTTCTCAATAGTATGTTTCAAGTAGGCTACAGCCGAACCCTCGTTCTGTTTTGATCAATAGTAATCGAGTTGATAAGCGTGTCTTCTTGTCTGATCAATACGCAACTGTGAGGTGTGCGAATGGACAGAGAAACACAGACCGTGCGCAATTTTTTTTTTGGGGAGCACTGAAGACCCATTTTGACCGAGGAAAAACCCTGATATATATATATATATATTAGGGATGCAACGATCTGATCGGCGCCGATCCATATCGGCCGATATTCCCATTATCGGGTTTGATCGGCGTTCTCAAAACGGCTGATCAGATAACGTAACATCTGCGAGAACTATCAGACGTTTCAATCGCCGCGCACCGCAACGGAGACGATGCGCCCGGCGAGGGCCGCAGAGTAAGAGGTCAGAGGGGATCCTCACGCACCGAGCGGCGTCCCCGTCCCCCGAGTTGAATCTCTGGGTCGACTCAGCCGACTCACATGTCTGAGCCCCTATACACTGTCGCTCACGGTAAACACATTCGATCAGGAGCGAGCGAGGGTTTTGATAAAGTTAGCGGAAGGATTTAAGTGACAACATCCGGTTTTGCAAAGTTAGCGGAAAGAACCACGTGAAACAACATCCGTTTATCAAAATAAAATGTCGACAAATCATACACTATTACATATAAAAGTAAACAATGAACTGATTTTGTATCTTTATAGATCGTTTCTGAGATTTAGCTTAAATTATGCTAACATTAAAACATTTTTACTGTACCAAGGAAGAGTTTATAAAAATAAGTCAGACTTTTGTATGTTAAAAAAAGTCCTGTATATAGATTTCCCCAAGAGTTCCAGGAAATGAATGATGCAGATGTGTTCCATACATATCTGAAATCCCCTACAATAACAATCAAACAATTTTAATGTATCAATTAGGACATTTTTCAAAGTAAAAGTCCTAAATGTTTCAAGAAATCTGTAATTTCTTTAATGTTTGAGGTGCTTTATATTTGTATTTCCTCATAGTCCTAGGCAATAATGATACACAATAAATAGAATGCTTCAATCGACACCGTGATCGGTGATCGGTATTATCGGATCGGCAGATACTGATTTCAGTGATCGGCACCAAAAACCTGATCGGTGCATCTCTAATATATATACACATACATACACACACACACATATATATATATATATATATATATACACACACACATACACACATACACAAATCTCACTTTCATCTCCTCAAAATCATACATCTAAATGTTGATTTGAAAGACACCATGACACCAAGTGAATAAGTTTGGGTTTTTTGTTCAAAGCATCGACTGGCATCAAAACATTGCTCAACGAGATGAATATTCTTCTTTAGATGTTTTCTTTGTTCGGCTCCAACAGCTAAAATACCTCCCTGGCTTCATCTCGTCACCTGAATGTCATTCTCCATCGTCCTTTGGAAAAAAACAAAAACATGCTGGCATTTGAACCCATGTGCCGTACACAAAAAGCCTTTGAGGGGAAGCCAAATCTAATTTCAAATTACGGAAACAGGAAGCCTCGTGCCCGTTATCCACTTTAGCGTTTCGGTAATAAATACGACATACCACAAGAACAACGAAAAAGGTGAGCGGGATGCCAAGTTCAAACAATCTCAAGTGCAGAAACAACAAATATGCGAGTCGACCTGAAGTGCGGGCCGAAACTCTGGAAGTATCTCAACGCCCACCCGTTTAAAAAGCCAGGCGCGCAAACACCTTTGAGCCAAAGGTGTTCCCAGCACCACCGTGACCACACGCCGTTCATCTCGCATCGAAGAAGCGCCGATAAACTTCCTCTAATTCACTCGACAGCGTCGAGACGCATCCGGTCACTTTAAGGAAGGATAACGGGGCCTCAAAAAAAAAAAATTTCTCCATCGCTTTTCATCACTTCATGTTATTATACATGGTGAACACCGACCAGATCCACACAGGAGAGAGAAATCTATGGTTCCAGTCTTCTTGTTGTGGCCGACCTGCTGCAGAAGACTCGAGGCTCGACTGTTACGCAATCACAACAACCAGTTTCCTCGCTCGCTCGTTCCTCCTGGATGTGGTTTCCGTTTCTCTCATTCTTCCACCTCTACCTTTCCTCTTCCCTCCATTTCCTCCCCAACGCTCCCAAATTCACACAGTCTGCTGCACAAGCCCCTCCTTCTTCCTCCTCCTCTTCCTCCTCCTCCTGCTGCTACGGGGAGACGAGCCACAGTGAGGATTTAAGAGGTGCTGCAGAGCTCACGGGCAGACACGGGCCTCCTCCACCCCGGGGCCTCCTCCACCCCGGGCCTCCTCCAACCCGGGCCTCCTCCAACCCGGGCCTCCTTCATCCCGGGCCTCCCCACGGCGACCTGCAGTCGATCATTGATTGCCGTTCATGGTTTTGAAACTGCGTCGCACCAACCGAGGCTGTAGATGATTGATGGGAAACACTGGATGATCGAGTCATGGAAACAAGAAGCGTGCCAGTTTCCGCTTCATATCGAGCAAATACAAAGAAGCCGCAGCGCGACCTGTGTGGGTTAATCTGCCGACATCACACATCCTGCAACGCGACTGATGTCGGGTCTTGAGCTCTGCGGAGATCGCATGGCGCCGATATGATCTTTTTGTTTTTGTTTCCCTACACACTGCAAGCGAAACACACCAAATCAAACAGACCCAGTGATCGGATCGGCCCATAGTGCGTCTAGTGGTCCGACCCAGAAATGCTGATCTGAGAGCCCTAAATCAAAGATAATGGGAAAATCTGTATTTTTACCTTCGCATTGAAGATGCGGAAGGTTATGTTTTGATCGCCGTGTATTTGTATGCGTGTTATTCGCATAACAAAAAAAGTTTTAAACCAAATTGCATGAAATTTGGTGGGATGATTGGTTATTATCCGGGGGCCATTTGATTAGATTTTGGGATCAATCGGGTCAAAGGTCAAGGTCATGGAAGGGTCAAAATCTTCTTTTTACCATAGCACGGTCAATTTTTATCCAATTGGCATGCAACTAATACCAAAATGTTCATAATTCAATGCCCAATCTTGTGATATGCGAAGGTATGCGCTCTACCGAGTGCCCGTTCTAGTTTAAATTGTTTTATTTTTATTTATCACTCACCTGCATTTAAGCCACCAAATGTTCAGTCGCACGTTTCTAAAAACATTCAGAAATCAAGGCAGCACCGAGTGATTTTCTTTCAATCGGTCGACACGTGGGACGAGTGTGTCCAGCGGGGTCAAAGGGTCAGAACACCGTTGCAAACAAGTCCCGCACACATCGGGCTGAGTGTCGCTCCTTCCTGGAGAACTTCCCTCTGGGCTTTCTTGGGACCTCGGTGTTAATAGTTTTACTGATAATGGGTTTACATCAAAAGGTTTGGAGTACTCTCACTATGTCACTTTGTTCCTTTGTAATATTCTCATGCAGGACGGGAACCATTTGGATTCCCAATATGTGGTCATTTCATCCAAGGCCTGTTTGGAAATGTGTTGCGATCGTTTTTGGGGCGCCTGGCCGCCGCTGGGCACGCTCCAGTGACCCCACGGTGTGAACGGTCTTCTGTTGGCAACACACGCATACTTCAAAACACACCCGCGGGACTCCGAGGGCGTCATCGCGTTTCACCGTCTGGGAATCATTGTCTACACAAATGTTGGCGACGGTCCAAGAAGTAAAAGGTTAAATAAATTAGCCTCGCGGCTCTTAGATTGAGAACGTCGATTTGAAGTGACGACTGATAACGGGGGGAAAAAAACGTTGAACGCTCGATAACGCCGAGCGCTCGAGTGAGGGCGAGAAGTAAACTTGCGTGCCGAGCCGCCGTCGGCCTGCGACGAGCCGTTTCCAGTTTGCCGAGCCGAGAGAGCCCGACATCGAAATATTAAAAATGTGCGGCGATCATAAGAAGCCGCAAAGCTTCAAAACTGAGCCGCGTTCAACCCGACGTCATCGACATCACACATACAGAACATAAATCCGTCTGTGTGCTGCAATGTACAAACATAACGTTGCCACACAGCTGGCATGCCCATCAGAGGGTCGATCTTCAAACGACACGAAACCCCCCCCCAGCGGCAGGTGAGCCTGAACTGATCCGTCGGCCACCGTCAGTATCCACTGGGTATTCTGACTCTTGGGTATTCTGAAAACATCACTGAGATTTCCACAGGCTGGTTGCAGGTGTCCTTGAGAGAGAGAGAGGGGGGGGGGGGGCGGGAGAGAGGGGCGATGGGGGTGTCGAAACAAACAGCGTGGAAACGTACGACAGCCCCGGCAGCAGAACGCTGTGACAGTGGCAGCCGGGCTGCAGCGTTTCCGAGTGCTAAAATGGCTGCTCCTTCTCCACACACACAGAGCTGGGAGGAAGGAGGGCTCCCGCTCCGACCTCTCCGCCTCATCCCCGACGCGCGGGGCCGATAACGGCGTCGCTATTGTGCAATAAGCACGACGCGCGCCGGATGCTCCGCTAATCGCCCGGCGGCGGCGGCGACATCCGCCCTCATCAGCCTCATCAGTATGCACCAACCCTCCCCGATTCACCAGGGAGACGACGGTAACCATGGCGCTCACCGGCGTGTCACCGCGCAGCGACGAGATCCGGTTCAGGGTCCTCGTCTCTTCTTCGAGTTACGGCTGCGCGAAAGGGAAAGTCCACCCGGCATTAGTCGGTGTGCGTTCGCGTGCATCGTCTGATCTGCGAGAGAGAAAACAAGTCGTCCCGGGTCTCCCGTTTGAAGTCGGACAAAGCGGTAAAGGGAATCCTGATTATTGTAGACTTCTTTGTTTCGATGTTTTCGTCCCGTGTCGTTTCCAGTTGGGACGTCCTCGCACGGCCAGCAGCGCTACATTGAACTCTACATCCTGGCCCCCTCATCTGGCCTACATCTCACCCTAAAGAGGCCCAGCTACAACCTCCGACACCAATACCACACAAACAAGCTGCCTGCCATCCCCGTGCACGCCCCGGCCAAACACAGCAGTCGCTTGCAACATGATTTGACGTGAATATTTCATTTATGACATATCTAAGTATCCGATGAGTCACAGCACGACTCAAAACAGTGTGTGCTAATCTCCACTTATCAAATCGTGGTAGCTGTGGCGTCCGGGCCTTCCCCCATCCTTACATAATTGTAACGAGTAAAAGATTTGCCTCTCTTTGTAAGATATATAAATATAACCGACCTGACTTCACTTCGCAGAAGCTCAAACGGCTCCGAGATGCCGTTGTTGCAGTTGCTTGGCACACGGGGTTCACAAGTCTGAACGCAGTGAAGTGGAAAAGCTTTAAAGAAACTTCACCGCGCCGCAACGGGTTCGACTCGAATACCTTCTCCCCTCCGCAGCAGACGGACGTATTTATGTCGCTTCGGCCTGAATATCGGATTTCTGTTTACATGTTGAAGACAGAAGTCTTCACATGCGGCATTATCAGAATCCAAAGCAGCTCATCGTCAAGTCGGTTACACCTACAAGGAATTTGACTTTGAGACTGGTGTGTGACAAGGATCACAGTGCAACAATAAAAGACATCTAAAAATAGAAAAATGGCCACTAAAATATGATAAACAAGTAAAGAGAACGATATACGTGTCCACCATTTACCCCAAACCGGTCTGCAGTGTCACCGAAGTCGGACACGCTCTGTGGAAACTCACACAACACATCACATCGTCCCTCTAGAAAGGGCCCGTGTGCAGCATTTTTGAGGGATCTATTTGCAGAGAGAGAATGTAATATTCAGAGCTGTGTTTTCATCATATAGACCCGAGACTAACGAGTGTCGTGTTTTCTTTAGCTTAGAAGGATCTTCAGTCCCGTCGGGACACACCGCCATGAAGCCCAAATACCGGCGCTTGCTGTACCTGAATGTCGCTGCAGTTCTCGGACAGGCTTGAGGAACTAAGATAACACGAGCATCAGACTGCAAGGCCCTCTCGATTTCCATTGCTCCGATAGCCACGGGTTGGAACTGGGCACCTTTACTGTGTAAAGTCTTGGAAAGGGGGAGGGGGTCTGCAGCCGCGCTACACTGTCCCTTTAAGATGTTTTTATTACGCAACACTGTTAATTACCAAAACAGACCATTTCTTTACCTTTTTCTACCGTTCAATAACAATGCAATAAACCAAAATATACACAATCCGTTGATCGACCCGCCTCCTCCGTGTAGTTTTAAGGACGCATTCACTTGATCGCGGCTGTTAATACATGTTTAATGCTGCTGTTTTGATGAAAAAACTAATTGTTATTTTTGTCAGATGACTAAGATTTTAGATTACGGTGGAATAACTTTAGAGAATGTCTGCAGGACCGCGAACCACCGGGACCGGGAACATAAACAACAGCGAGGTCAACTCGGGTGAACCGTCCCCCGTTATCCCGAGGGCAGCGCGCCGCGGATCCGCTTCAAAGTCGGGTTTTCAACACCGAGTTATCAACAAACACGAGCACGGCACGACGAGAGGTCAGTTGGCTTCACACGAAGAGGTCACGCTTTGTTTTTTGGGGTCTCGGGTCAATCGAAACGAACTGCGACGACACCTTGAGGCCGCTCGCCCAGTCTTACGTAAGCAGCAGCCCGCTGTGCTTTCTATGCAGGTGGCGAAGCACCGACAACCGTCCCCCCCCCGCACAAGCTCCGGGAGACGCGGTCGGTGCCTTTTGTGAGCGAGGGTCGTGTGCAGAGAGAACTCAAAAACAACACAATGAGTCGGTGCTGTTCGGAGGCCCTGGAGCACATCCTCCGCTGCAGCGGCCAGTTCAATCGTGGCGTGCGTGCGTGTGTGCGGGGATGACATGGAGTCACGCGTAAACCGTTCACGGCTGCGATTCTCCGGTGGCTTACCTGGTGTGCGTCGTCCGCTTGTAAATAAAAAGGTCCTGCCCACGAGGTCCACGCTGCACCCCGTCACGCCGGAGGATCGATCCCCACGCAGTTGGCTAACTTTAGCATAGCCAGCGGAACTAACCGCTCGCTCGCGTCAGACGTCTTCGGTGTGCGCGTGTTTTTTTATTTTTCCTCTTTTCCACACGGTTACTCTGGATTCATAACGTTGCGGTGGTCCGTGGCGACCGAGTCGCGAACTGCGGCGGGGTGTGTGGTCTTGGCAAACTGGGAGGCAGAAAAGTTGCGTGTCCGCTGGCTCGCTGTCAGTCCGTCCGTGTTGACAAACAAGTCCGCGGAGCTGGACTCCGACGGCTCCTCGCGGCTAGCTAACGCCAGGCTGCTAGCACGGTTAGCTTACCCCCGCTAACCAGCTCGCGAAATCCAAACCTCGTACCGAAAAAAAGCTTCCCTTTGTCTCCGCTGCGTCCGACTCTCGTCCCATCGGGAGAGGAGCGGGGAACCCGCGGGGGAAACCGCGAGAAAATCTCTCGTGGGCGCGAAGCTTTCCGCGCGTCTCAGTGAGGGAGCACTCGCGTCCGCAAGCCCGAGTTATCGCTTTGGTCTCTGCTCTCCGCCATTTCCAAATCTCTCAACACAAACAAACAGGGGCTGCTGCTGCTCGTGCGCACGGAAAACGTCGATGCGCGTTCACGACGAACGGCCGCGAGCAGAGAGGCTCCCGCTGTGTCGGACCTGGACGTGTTGTTAACGAGACGTTTCCGTCGATGGGATACGGGAAATGGATCGGTGCGCGCGTGGGGACGAAGCCACGCAGGAGTGCGTTGACTCGTGCGTGTGTCGCGTGACGCACTGTTGAAAGTAGAGGCCTCCTGCGGCTGTGTGTACGTGTGCGCGCGTGCGTTGGTGCACCGTGCAGAATCCATAGTGTCTGGTCCAGAGTGATGCATAGCGTGATGTTAGCTGCACGAGGGCACAGCATGTGTATGGCCGTTTACTGAACAGCAAACATAAAACATACTAACTAATAATAGACAATGAGACATAAATACAGTTTTTAACTAGAGCTCACTCTCAGGTCATGTCCTCTGGTTTCTGTTTTTCTGTGAATTTGGAGTGTAAGCCACATGTCGGGATGTTTCTTCAGTTAACATGATGAATATTTATCAGGAAGATTGTTTTATTTTCAGTGTTTTTGTACATTAGTATTCCCCCCCTGGTAAAGTTGGATTTAGGGGAGTATTTACTTGTAGATCCTGATTTGTGGGACATAAAAGAGCAATAGCCTACTTTGATTTCAGAAATGTATTAATAATTTAATGTGAATGCATTTTCTTGTATATAACTATCATCTGGTATTTGGCAAATAAAATGAGTTAGCTCATCAAATTTTGAAGAGCTGCTGCTTTTTTCTGCTTTTATGGCGTCATATAATAAGTTCATGATGAGAAAAGGAAGAGGAGCCATATAGAGGATGCATTTAATATTCTTATACATTTGGCATGAACAGCTAAGACAAGTATTCGTCGCTGATTATTTTTGTTTGTGTATTGTTGTGTAGTTATTACTTTCCCCTTTAAAGCTCAAATGATGTCGCTGGATACTCTACTAGCATCACATCACTGGACTACATTCACCATCATCTCTGACTGGACAACCTCATAAAAGGTGGAAAGTTTTCCTTTTTTTTGTTGCTTTGTCATATAATGATGTCATTGCAAAAGAAAAGTTTGATGGGAATGATTAAAGCGATATAAAAAAAGGCCTAAAACCCAAATTACGAGCTGAAAAGGAGGACAACACGGGTGATGATTCATCATTACAATATGTAACTTCCACATTATTTGAACTATATCAAATATTGATTGTTGCAGCTTTAATGCCAACCCCCTGGTATAATTTTGGAGACCCCCCACCCACACCCACCCACCAAGAGCTTGGCTGTCAGCACATGGGCCTCCTGCTCATTACATAACATGAAGAATATCTTATTGCTGTATAGAAGTCTGCTTCTCGTGCGCACCTCACCGCCGGCCTTGTGGCGACACTACCTTTGAGAAGGAGAGTGTAGCGTGAGTGTGTGAGGTATTCTGGGAAATACTCTTGAGAAGTAATTACATTGTGTGTAATAAGTAGATCGGGCACTTGCATTCCTTTTAGAGGAGTCTTGATTCAACGTTGAAGGCTCGTGAACGCAGACATTTGGATCCATGGAGATTCAGATTATTGTTTGTTTGGGCTCTCTACTGGTTTATTTCTCTCTTTCTCTCCTTTCTTTCAAATGTAATACGTGTTGGTAACACCTCATTGAAGCTGAAGATGAGTCACCCGTGCATGCAGGATCATTTAAAAGTAACTGCCCATATTTACTATGTGAATGGCGGCAGGCGTATCCACAATATGACAATTACCCCCCCCCCCCCTCCCACCCAATGAATGTGCTGTAATCACAGTTGGCTTCCTTCCCAGATATTATGTCACAGCCAAGACAACAAGGAGACTCCAAAGATTACCCCGTGTAGCGGCCTGGTCCTCGATCCCTTTCTGGATCGTGGACCAGGCCGCTACCAACTATTCATACACTCTGTCATACTCATTGCATGTGTTGTAACTCTGTAATGATTCCTTCTGGTCACATGACATCTATTGTTCTGTCCATCCTGGAGAGGGATCCTCCTCTGTTGCCCTCCTGAAGGTTTCTTCCCTTTTTTCCCCGTGAAAGGGTTTTTCCTATTTCTTGGGAGTTTTTCATGATCCGATGTGAGGTCAAAGGTCAGGGATGTCGTATGTGTACAGACTGTAAAGCCCCCGGAGGCAAATTCGTAATTTGTGATAGTGGGCTACACAAAATAATCTGAATTGAATTTAAAAAAACAGCAAATTGGTCAAACAAATCCTCAAAATTAACAGGAATTACAATTCAAGCGTCAACATTTTTATTGCAGCAAAAAATGAGTCCGAATTTAAACAGGAATCAAAAATCATGTCTCATGTATATGGTAAAATAATATGGTCGAATAGATCGCTCCGATATCGGTATTGGTGCATCCCAAATAAATACATGCTCTGGCAGAGAAGTCGTTGTTTTCTTTTGACAAAGCAAAGTGCAGTCGAACCGAAATAACAATCACTCATCAGCTCTTCCACAGCTTTTCCTTTTCTTACATCAACCTCATCACTGAATTAAATCCAGTTAATGTTGAGATGAAAATAACTACTTTCTAGACAGAGGAATGAAGAGTGCAGTTACCCTGCTGGTCCCACATACAGGAGATGATTGGAAAGGCTGGAACGGACGTCAGTTGACGCCCTTTTTTTGGGAATTACCCCCTTTCAAAACACTCATATATATCGTATATGGTGATAATAGTTTTGACACATAATCATCTTATCAGAAGAAAACTGGAGATTCCAGTTCACAGGTAAACCAGTTCAGTGCTGACTGTATTCCAGGAGATGCATTCAAGGTCACTTCCTGCATTAGACTTGATGATGATAAGCTCGTACGTGTCACACTGTGGAAACATGTAATCCTCCTTAAAACACAGATCCACCCATTTAGCAACGTCATGTTGCAGCTGCAGCCGACTGGTCCTCATTAAACTGCTCGTGTTCGGGACTCAGACCTCATCATTGTGCCGGTCCTTTGTGTAACAGGATTCCTGTGGAGGTCACGCTACATGTTAAACCACTCGGCAAATGTGAAACTATTTGCGTAACTATATATTTGTCAAGTAAAATGCATATTTTTGTTTTACATTGATAGGGTTATCATGTTGTGTTCACACAAATGTGACTAGATTATTAAAAATGAGATGCTTTACTAACATAATTGCAAAAACAAATTGTCCCTTTCTGTTTTTTCTTCTTCTCCCTTTCCACCTGAACAAAGTAATCCAGAAAACTCCTTCATTTTTCCCCGACTTTAATCTTGCACATTACAGGCGTTTGGATTCGACGAGATGAAGAGAACAACTTTTTATTTAGATGTTCTCCTTTTTAAAAGATAGTACGGGTCCCTGACGCGCTCAGCCGGCCGATGCCTCTCACGGGAGTCATTTGAAGAGCTTGAACTTGCGCAGCAGCGGCTGCACCGCCTCCTTCGGACACGGCTTCAGAGCCAGGCAGGTGGGGGTGTTCTCCGGTTGCTCCACCCAAAGCTTGTGGGCCACGCCGGCCTGTGTAAGAACGTCCGACAGGCTGCAGAGGGCGGCCTCATCTGGAGCCTGGAGAGAAAAAACAATTACAAACGCAGTGTCAGACAACTCAACGTCAAAGTCCCCCGGTCGCCATGACGACACATCTCACTGCAGCGCTCCATGTGCCAAATAAGGTTTGATATTTAAACCTCTCCAGGAAATAATCAACTCTTTTTCTTTACTCCAGTAATTATTCAGTAGTTGGAACAGTAAATTGTTCCATGTCCTATTTGGCTGGGATTTATTATGTGGGTATTAGTTGTTCATCTTATACATTATACTTTTTGATATAATTTGAATTATCCATCCATCCATATTATTAGTATTAGTTGGTCATCTCATAATAGATTATACATTTCTATATAATTCGAATTATCCACCCTTCCATCCATATTATTAGTATTAGTTGTTCATCTTATAATACATTATACATTTTGATATAATTCGAATGATATCAACTCTAAATAACTCATATTCAATATATTTATCTAATATTGAGTTGTTCTAACATTACAGTTAGATAAGTGATATAAATTCAATAATTAATGTCCTCATTAGCACACAACTATACCAGCAAGAAGACCAATAAACACCATGATATATTATATTATTATCGATCAGAAATTGACCATTTTATAGAGTTTTAGTTTAGCCGAATGCTCCAGCTTAGCAGAAAGGTTATTGACGCGTTATTACACACGTTGTGAGACACGACATAAGCTTCGCTCACCCCCAGCACCACTTTGTGCATGGAGTCCAGCTCGGCGAGGTACCGCTGTGTGTCCGGGTCCTCGTAGTGCAGGTGGATGGCGGCGGTGGCGGCGTGGCAGGCCTGAGTTATCACGGCCCCCAGGGGCCACGACAGCTTGTGGACCAGGTCCGACCGGACCACGACGTACTGGACCAAGCGGTTCGGAGACCCGGCTCCCGCGGCCGCCATTGTTAAGCAGAAACCGATGCAGAGGGAAGGTTTGTTTATCTTCCGGTTCAGCCGATGTGCCGTTTGTTATTATAATAAAAACGCGACTGCCCTCTACTGGTGGCTTTGAGAACTTCACGTTAAAAACAGACTGCGGTCGTGAGTTAGCGAGTAAACTACAGGTCCCTCGAAATATCCCCCCCAAAAAAAATCAAAATATCATTTAAATAAATGCACGGTGGTTTTATACGTTGTTGAAACATTTGGAAAATATAGTAAATATGTCTGCTCTCAAATGAAAATAGAATATTAGGACATAAACCACTTACTTGAGGCCATGTCTTAAACACCTGGGTGAAGCCCTGAAGACTTATTTCTTCTCACCTCCTCCTCCTCCTCTCCTTCGACTGGTTCTTCTTCTTCATCCATGCTTCTCTTAGTTTTGCTCTGGGAGTCTCAAAATCTTTCTTTTCAATCACCTCTATATATATATATATATATATATATATATATATATATATATATATATATATATATATATATATATAGACGTCTGAGAGAAACCCTATCACTGCAATCAACCCGGAGAGATTTACTCACATGGGTGACATGTAAAATACACACACACACACTTTATATAAAATAAATAAAATAAATAATAGCAAATATATATATATATAAACATAGAGATTATATGCCTACTATGAACTATTCATACACTGTCACATTCATTGAATGTATTTTAACTCTAAATCTGTCCTTCTGTACACATTACATCTATTGCACCTGTCCATCCTGGAGAGGGATCCTCCTCTGTTGCTCTCCTGAAGGTTTCTTCCCTCCCCCCCCCCCCCCCCCCCACCCTGAAGGGTTATTTGGGAGTTTTTCCTGGTCCGATGCGAGGTTTTGGGGCAGGGATGTCTATGTGTAAAGCACTCTGAGACAAATTTGTAATTTGTGAAATTGGGCTATACAAATAAACTGAATTGAATTGAATATACATACATACATACATATATGAGGAAATCTGAGAGAAACCCTATCACTGCAATTAACCTGGAGAGGTCTTCACTCACTATAATATTTTGGAAAAGGGGGCTCAGTGTATTGTATTGTATTACTGTGGATTGACAGTGGCTTTAACTCTTTTAATAAATAACTCAACCGGAAGAGGAGTGGAAGTTTAATGGAGACAAAACTATTGAGCGAGCGCGAGAGAAGCTGCGAGTTATGGGTTTGAGGACATTCAGATTTACAGGTTAAAATCCCTCGAAAATAAATGAAATGTAAACCGCAGATACGTTCAAATAAACGACAAACACACACAAGTAAATGTCACAATAATTATTTATTAAGCATACACATTATAATATAAATATAAAATATGCTATTTTTGTTTTTAAAATTGGTGAGACATCATTATATCTGTGTTGAGACAGACAACCATACAAACAGGTTTTTAATATTCTACCAAAATCTGCTATGCAGCTGTAACAAACTTGCCATGATGGTGACGTCCTAAAATCAGAGCCTGTGTTCATGGAGCATGTCAGAGGAGTCAGACTGATCTAGGATCAGGTCCCATGTAAATGTCGCCACAAATGAGGAGGCAAGCTGGTCTTAGATCAGCGCTCCTAGTCTAAGATACTGAATGCAGTGGGCCCACAGAGAGAGAGAGAGAGAAAGAAAGAGCACAATAGCCTACCGTTTATTTCTTTATATAGATATATTTCTTACTGTAGTCCAACAATGGCAATTAGCAGCATGAAAATGCATCACTGGTTTATTTCCTAGTTCCGAGAAACCGCAAAACAAGTTAGGAAGTCAAGAAATCAAATAAACATCGAACATACTGATGATCATCGTCACAAGAGAGGAACTCGTCCACAGTGAAACAATCAGAGATAATCAAACAATCAATCAGATCCGACCCGAGTGGTGACGTCTGACGGCCGGGTCTCACCCCGCGGACCACAGCTTCAGTTGACGGACCACAAAGTGAATTGACGCCCCCCCCCCCCACAAAAAACCTCTCAACGCAATAAAAAAACAAATAGTTTTAAACACTTTTTTCTCTTTGTCTTTTTTGTTTGTTTAGTTCTTGACGTTTTGGTCGACATGCTGGATCCTCGTGTCTGCAGCTTCGTGGCCGATCAGAAGGAAAAGTATTGAGCGAACCACTCCTGGCGCTGGGCCTCCGGGGAGTCGATGGACGGGTCCTTCGTCTCAGGAGGGCTTCAGAGCACATCACATCACCATGACAACGAAATACAAAAGGACAAATAAAGACAGGAAAAGAAAAGACAAGTCAGGGAAGAAGCCAGAGAAGAAGATAAATACTTACACCACACCGAAGGACGCAGCCGTGTCAGAACACCGTGCAGATTTTTATTAGACCTCATCTCTGTCTGTGTTGTTGTTGTTGTTATTATTGTTGTTGTTTTTGTCGCTCAATGCATGTTATTTACACACAGAACTGAACTGCTGTTTTGATTCAGCTGGGCTCATACAAACAGCAATATCCCTGACCTGAAGGTTTAAAGGTGGTTTGAATGAAGATGCAATGCACCTGTCTGTCCACCAGGGGGCAGCACCGCCTGTGTGAGGATTCATTGAGCTACAGCCAAGGAGAGAAACACCTCTGTCCCAATTCCATACGACATATTACTTATAATAAATATATATATTACTTATAATATATATATATATATATATAAAAAATAGTAAACTATTTTTTTGTAATTAATAGCACATTTACTTGTAATAATGTTGAGGTTTGTTGTGAGGGCATCACGTTGGGCTCCTGGTCGTTGAGGCAACATTCCTCACTATTTTCTGATTATTTCAAAAATAAATAAAGTAATAATCAGCAGATCGATTACAAATGAAACTAATCATTCTTTTATAGTTCCACCTTAACCAATTACAATGGCAGGACCCTGGTTCATCATTAATGCATTGAGTAATAATACTTTTATTACGATAGCATAGTATGATATTAACAGTCACAGGGAACTTTTTTTTATAATTTTCATAATTTAAGTACATTTTCATGCTTATACTCACATACCAAGGTAACATTTTAGACCTTTAATTACAAGAGACCATTTCAACGTGTGGTATTAGTACTTTTACTGCAGAGACTCTGTGATGCAGGACACACACAACCTCTCCCACACATCAGGAACTATATGGAGTGTTTAGTTCTTCACAGGAAAATGTCAACACTTCCTGGAGCTCTCTCTGCTTTCTTAAATGGCTCCTTATTAAACAAACAGTCCCATAACCCCGGGGGCAATATTAAAGATTTGGGAGGGGTGTCATTGCTTTTTGTGTTGTTGTTGTTTTTGTTTAAGCTTGAAAGTCAATTACTTCCCAGAAGGCGTAGTATTTGTGCAGCATGATAAATCATGTTTATACTTTGCGTGGTCAGACTTAACAGATTCAGTTTTAATGCCATGAAATATGAATCGTAAAACACGACCACCATCAACTGTCTGCTGACAACAGGAAGTGGCCGAGAGGTCGGAGCAAGCTCAAATAAGTTGGGTTGCGACAGAACTTTTAAAGTGTTCATTAAAAAAAAGATTAAGGGACAAACAAGTGCATAACATTTTAAAGATGTCTCCAATAAAAACAAAAAAACCTCACAAGACTATGAACACAACCGATGAGGAAGAGCAGAACTGTTTGTTATCTGCTAACCCCATCAGAGCTGCAGTAAAAATGAATATTTATGTTGGTCACATGGGGAAGGAAATGTGATGAGAGGACATGCAGAGAGGATGAGGAAGGTGAGGAAGAAGCACTAAGATGAGAGGGATGATTACTGTCATCACACGTCTCTGGCTCTACAGTCCCATCAGGATCAGGACGGGACAAACAATTATATTTCTGCATCATCCTGACCAATCCAGATGAAACCCGTGGATCAGGTGCAATCACAGACCCGACACCAAGGGGAGACCTTTAGGGTTCTGCAGGAATCGGGCAGAACGCCGCTCCGCTTTCTATCGGCCTGTTTGGATTCAGCTAATCGAAGCAGTGGGGTCAGCGTCCGGTCACCGCTAGAGGTCACAGGCAGAGGTCCCTATTCAGCAGAGGACACGACTCAAGACTCGAACTTTAACGGCAGTAACTGGTGACGTCACCTGGACTTGAGCCGTTTTGTAAATACTTGACATCTCCACTTCTGCTCTTGAGCATTGAGGAACAAGAGTATTCATATTCACGGTTAAAGTCCCTTCAGCGGAGGTTTGTTGTCTCATAAAAGTCTCTTTAAGCTATGAATACGTAAAAGACGACTTAGAGGGGTCGGATTTACAACTTGCCGCCCGGCGCTGAAGTCGAGCGGAGGGCGAGGAGAGACGGAGCGTTTAATGGAGTCTGAAGAATCTCAAAGCAGATCCCTAATATCTGACCTCATACTGTCAGCTCTGGGCTCTGTCGTGTGTGTGTGTGTGTGTGTTTCTGTGTGTGTGTGTTTCTGTGTGTGTGTGTGTGCGCTGCTGCCTTCCCATAACAACAGGTTTGTCCCAAAGCAGCCACCATATCTCATTCTTTACATGAACAGCAGCTACAACATACAGCGAGATCCCCCCCGCCCACACACACACACACACACACACACACACACACACACACACACACACACACACACACACACACACACACACACACACACACACACACACACACACACACACACACACACACACACACACACACACACACAGGGGCCAGTCCATGATGGCGGAAGACAATATCTACTTGGTTACGAACTCGTGTAGCAAATCCTTTTATTCACAAAAAAAGACAAAAAAGTGCATGTTGAAATTGAAATGAAGATGAGATGATGAAAAAACCCTAAAAAACAGATACCGACACCACGTTTGACAACATAAAAACAAAACCTGTTGGCATGCGCACAGCGACCACGGTCAGACTGACGCACAACGTGGAGGGACAGAGACGTAACCACAGAAACGGAACAACACGCCCCTTTTGCATTCCCAGGCCATTCTGTCACGCTTCGGTCGGCTTTCATGTCCTCTCTAAATATCCATGTTATTTATATTTATTGAAGCCGAATGCAGTCAGGTCTTCCCAACAGCAGGTGTGACTCGTTCCACACTGTGATACGAGGACCACGTGCGTACTTAAGATCCCTTCACGGGTTTCGTGTGACAGCAAACGCCATGAAGCCGTTTTCCACCGACTCATCGTGCTAACGTTAGCGCAGTTAGCTCGCTGATTAACTCCGCCGACCGCAGTCATCAGTCAAATTAACGGCGGCTATATTTGGGCACAGCGGCAGAGCTGGCGATTAGCGAGAGGTGACAGACATTCAGAGCGCGTTGAGCTCGTGGTGACGATGACTTCATGCTCCGGGTGGTTTATGAACAGTGGAAATGTGAAGCAGCACTTATTGTCCCGCTGTTTGTCTGAGGCCTTAAAGCCTCAGGCTATGAGTCGACTCATCGAAAATGCTTTCGTCACTTTAACCAGCGGGGTTTATTTTTTTCTCAATTAAACCGCGGCCTGTGATTGGATGATTGATGCGTGGATTGACCAGCCGCTGCCCGTCGGGGCTGAAAAGGTCTCACCTCATGAATTTCTTGGGTTCGGTGGGAGGAGGGGTCGGCGGGGGAAGAGGTTTGTTGGAGTTGAGTTCAAGGTGGTGGAGGGGGGAGTTGGGGAGGGGCTCTAGGCGGCTGGGCTGGGCTGGGGGCGGGGGTGGGGGCAGTGGGGGCTGCCCACTTCCTGAACCTGCCACGCCCATACCGGCTGCCTCCAGAGCCCTGACATTGGGAGAGCTGCTGAATCGGCTGGCGGCTGTTTTCTCATTCTTTTTCCTTTGCTACACAGACAAAAAAAAGAAAAGGAGGGGAGGGGGAGGGGGGAAGGGGGTCAAAAAAGGGAGCAACAGGGAAGTTGGAAAGAAAATAAGAGGAAACGGATAAGAAGAAATGGAGTGCAGGGAGAGCCCCTCCGGAGGTGGAAACGGTCCGTCCAGGGAGAGAGAGAGAGAGAGAGACGGCGCGCTAACCCGATGCGACGCAAAGGTTGATCGAAGAACAGACTGAACGGATCAATCTGAAGGCGCCGCCCGCTCTTCAGGAGCAGCATTCGCTCTGAGCAGAATGGAAGTTGGAGATGAGGAGGGACGTGTCGGAGCAGGAAACATCTCACGCTAACAAATGGCTTGGAAAGCAAAGGAGAGCTGGAGGGGGAAAAGTCAGGGAGAACAATCGAATCGGGCGGAAACCACGACACGACACACACATGTACAGGTATGTGGGGGGGAACCAAAGACATGTGACAGGAACGGAAAACACTGGAAGTCGTAGGAAACCCGAGAGATGGTGTGACGGTGGCGCACTGGTCATGCGGCGGGGACGTTCAACGCAACGAGAGACGCCGTTCTCCAGGAGCAGCGACCGGATCCTGCATGAACACACACTCTGGGACATTTAACTCCCCTCCGACCAACAGAGGGATTTAAATCTGGGGAGTCCAGAGATCCCGTTCTTGAACTGCGACACCTTTACGTTTAATTGCTGTAAAGAAATGAGACCTTGGGAGGCGCGACTGTTGGCCTCCTTTTCATGCTCGCGGTGCTAAAAGAAAGAATAAAAACACACCACGTCTCCTGGTAATCGCTTCGCTTTCAACGCCCTTGATGACTTTGTTTGCGGCGAAAAGAAGAAAAAAACGTGTTCAAATTGATTTCCACCCTTTTTATCGCCTGCCGTTTGTTGTCCACGCCGACTGGAACGCCGTCATCGTGTCAAACGACCCGCTCAGGTGGAGCCCGACAGTCGCCTCAACGCGGTCTCATTTGTTCCAGCGCTTGGTGTAATGTGAATGACGTGACGGAGGAGATGGAGAGGATATCATCTTTGCCATGTGCTGAGATCCAGCAGGGCCCCTGTGTGTGTGTGTGTGTGTGTGTTACAGGACAGCAGGGCCTACCTTAATGAGCGGGTTGATGACTCCTACGTTGGGGCTGGCGTTGAACACTTTGTTGAAGTTGGTCTCCCTGTTGACCAGCTCCAGCTGGTAGAACTTCTTATCGTCCTGCAGGAGGGGAAAAAAAAAACCCCCACGTTAGCCGAGGTGAAGACCCGGGGGGGGGGGGGGGGGGATGGAAAGGAGTCGTTTACATCCAGTCTGTCGGAAAGCGAAAAACAAGTCGCACTCCGTCCTGCAGCGTTACCTACCACCAGCTTCTTGACCAGAGACTCTCTCTCAGACACCATGGCCCTCAGCTCGGCAATGACCTTCAGGTCCTCGTGGCGACTCTCCCTGTTCCTGAACTTGTCCTCGGTTCCCTCCAGCCTGTGAGACACAAACAGAGATGTTCTGCACCAGAGACCCACTGACCTCCACCAGAGACCCACTGACCTCCACCAGAGACCCGCCTCCTCCACCCGGGCCTGGTGGAGGAGGCGGGCCGAGAACATCCACTTTAAGGAGCGTCGTTAAGTACGAGTTTGAGGTTCATACTTCTACAACCGCTGCATCTCAGATGCAAGTTTTCTCGTGCACTATCTGTATCCGGCAGCTTAACTTTTCATATTTTAAGATGTCACACCCCTTACTGCCCGAGGAAAGTACGTACAGAAAAAAGAAAGAAAAATACTTGATATTCTTAGTTGTATTTTATATTTCCATGTGCACGAACAAGGTACGGTACAATTTGCCGACACAGTCCAACTTTGAAAGATGAATATGTTTGTGAATTGTGTAGTGAGAACATTCTCCGACTTCCTAGGTGAAATAAACTCTTCGAAAAGCGACTTCAAAAACGGCCGACTCGTGAGAAGATGACTTTTTGAGAACATGTGATGATGATCATACTCCAGTGAGGAGAGGACCTGTTGACAGCACGATGCAACATAAACATTCACACTTCACTGCACAATGAGGACTTACACTTTTAATACTTTTAGTATAATTTACTAAAATACTTTTACTGCAGTAAGATTTTGAATGCAGGACTTTTGACGTGCGTTGGAGCATTTTCACAGTGTGGTATTTGTACTTCTCCTAAAGTAAAGAATCTGAATACTTCTTCCACCACCAATGTCACACACTCAAAGCTTCCTCCTGTGTGTGTGTGTGTGTGTGTGTGTGTATTAGATGGAACAATTTACGAGTTACGGGAATAAAAGGTGTGAGAGAGAGAGAGATAAAAAAGATGAGGGAACAGGCTTTGCTTTTTCATTAGCTCTTGATCAATAAAGCAGTAATTGTCCCGGTGTCTCGCCTCTCTCGTCTCCTCTCATTACAGAAACCATCAAGTAGTGGAGAAAAAAAAAAGTTTCTCTAGAGGTTGTTTTAGTTCTGAGAGTTCTGAGAACAGAAAAGACTTTAAAAAGAATTTTTTGTTGTTGTTATTTCTCAAAGAAATCATCACAGGTGACACTGTTGTCCATTTTGTCGCATGTAGAATTGAACTTATGCACTTTTAAATGTCACCAATAATCGAGCTGTAATGCAAGTCCTTAGTTGCCACATGATCAACCGTATCATTGGTTACGTTACGTGTTCTCCTGAGTGTGTACTGAGCACTGTGCCTGTTCATGATTATAATAACATATTTTCGAGTAAAAATCTAATGGATAATTTGGAGGATGCTAAAAATGGACCTGTACCTGAAGAGCACTTTCCTCGTCTTTTGACCACTCACAGCGCTTTAACAGTTAATGACATCATTCACCCATTCACACACTGATGGGAGGAGCCACCGGCCCATCAGGACTAACTAACATTCACACACCGTATAACAGCCACGGGAGCGATGCTGGGGTTCGGTGTCTTGCCCAAGGAGACGTCGACATGGGGATCGAACCGCCGATCCTCCGGCTCCCCCGGATGTGCATGACGTGCTCCGTTTGATGGCGTTGTCCTTCACAGTGACTTTGGCCATGAATCTGACAGCACGATCTGAGGCTTTATTTTTCAGCCAACTCCTCTGAGAGCAATAATATCTTTTCTGGTGGAGTTCATGATCCGATCCAATGATTGTATTTTTTATTTACCACTGGCCGGTTGAACCCAATTCCCTCTGGGCAGGAGCACACCGAGGCCAAATGTTTGGTGTACAGCTATTTTACGCCTGACTGCCGCAGCATCAGCAACCCTCCACTGGGCGGGGAGACCCCGTGTGTGTCAGGGAGTCCCGTGTCACCCGTGGCATTTGTCGTATTTTGGGGTGTTTTTGTCGATGAGCACACGAAGGGAATATTTTCAGATGCACCTGCTGTTGCTCGGCTTATACACACGCCATCAGACCGATTCACGTCAATACAACCTGCAGGGCGGGATACATCCACATCCACCCGCTGCATGCTGAACAGACGCTCCGGTCTAAAAACATCGTAAAGCTGAACCAAGACGGGGTTTCTCTGGGAGTCGTATATTCTTTGGTGAAGGTGGTGTCTGTGATAAGATGACGATTTGGAGTCTTCACTGCTCTGGACTTTAATAAAACCCCAAACTGACATGACTGATGGTCAAGAGGAAGCGTTGTAATTAAAGTGTTGCACTTATCTCCCCTACCTTCTGGCCGAGCTGTGCCATCTCCTAGCACGAGCTAACTCACCGAATGTTATATTTAATAATTCTCCAGCACCTAACTGTAAGGACACTTTCCGTGGTGAGGAAGAACCTACAGAAGCATACATTGTGTGTGAAGATTTTCCCTTTAATTAACTGACTGGAGGTGTTCGGATATAAAAAGTGATTGAGCAACTGTCCCTCGCTAAGTCATTTGTTTTCTTGTATTAAAAAGACTCATTATGCATAATCACTTAAGGGGATGATTATCATAGGACATAATGGTGAAAGACAAAGGAAGACGATTAGCAAATGGAGGACAGAAAGTTAATATAATGCTTTAAAAGTGTACGTCGACAACGGCCTGTGTAGAGACTGTGAAGGCGGCACAGTGTTATCTACACATGCCAGAGACAGCTACGTCCTTTAAAAGTGATGTGTGAGGATTTCTGCGGTGGGACATTAAGCTTCAGAAATTTCCAACCCTCCTCCCTCACTTTCTTTGTCGTGATGTATTTCAGCTCTTGGACTTTGCCATGTGCTCCTGAGTGCTGCTTGGTTCCAGATATGGAGGACAGAAAATTAATTAAGTATAAATACATTTGAGAAATGCATGAATTAATATAGGAATAAATAAATAAATGCTTAAATAAATGTATACATAATTAAATAAATACCGGAATAAATAAATGCTTAAATAAATGTAGACATAATTAAATAAATACAGGAATAAATAAATGCTTAAATAAATGTATACATAATTAAATAAATACAGGAATAAATAAGTAAATGCTTAAATAAATGTATAAATAAATATATACAGGAATAAATAATACAATAAATAAATTGTCCATACAAGGACACATAAATGTCACGCATAAATAAATGAAGAAATACGTGTGGAGACATAAATAGAGACATAAATAAATGAAGAAATACGGAAATGTAGGAATATATTTATTTAATGATGTCCTGTTTAGGTATAACTTATTTTGATTTATTCCTGTATTTATTTATTTAAGCATGTATTTATTTATTCCTGTATATATTTATACATGACGACTGACTGCATCTCTACCTGTAACACACAGACGTGCTTTAAAAAAAAACTCCCCATAGAATCAATAAGGCACAGGCGTAGGACAACATATTTAAATATTCATGAGATGAGCCTTCACAGTGGGTGTTTTTTTAGCGAGACGGATTTGTAGTGAGGGACGGTGATTAATTAGGAGGGAAAGGACAAGGCTGGTGGTTAAGACAGATCTGTGTTTTAGATAATTAGACAGAAGGCGGTGGATTATCTCTGAGGAGTGAGGACACAGAAATGCCTCCTCTGTGGCTAAAGTGAGGAAACAGCCAGAAAAACCAAACAACCTGCTGACTGATAAAGTACATTTGTCCCAGATAACTGGTCAAAACCACACAGGAAGTAGATTACGTTTCCTCTGTAAAGTTAATTCACTTTAAAAGACTGTAACTTGATGATGGCGCGACATGAGAAGTTAAGTGGTCAACAGAGTTATTAAGATTGGTGCAAAGGGAGACATGAATGTCTAAAACTAATTTCATGGCCATCCATCTGATATCTGAAAGAGATTTCCCCCTCAACCATTCAATGGTCTCATGGTGGTACGAGATCAAAAGTCAGGGGATCATCAAAGTTGCATCCCCTGGAGACCATGAATGTTTAAAAAAATCATGGAAATATATCCAACAGTTGTGAACTGACCAACCGACCGACTGGCATTGCCATCTCTCACAACGACGAGAGAAAGAAGGAAAATACTCTAACATGGTTGAGAAATTGCCAAAGTCTATTCAAATTAAAAAACGGCAAAAAAGATAAAAATATACTCCAATGTAATTCCATTCTCTGATAAAGACTTTGAAATAAGGTTGAAATGTCCTTAACAAGCTAGTTTGTGGACCTTGAGGTGTCGGCAATTTAAAAAATAATCTTTAGTCAGCAATAGCTCGACTAAAAAGTAAAACTAGGCATCATTTTATATTTTAATCTCTTCCAGGCGATGATGTACTTGGCCCTGTGTGTGTGTGTGTGTGTGTGTGTGTGTGTGTGTATCTCTGTCTGTCCATGGCTAATCTGCTGGCCCTCTTGTGGATGCAGTGATTCACACTTTCTATTATTTCCGCTATTAATTACTCCTCTCTCGATTTGAATGCCTGGTAGGACAATGCATGATTGTGTGTATGTACGTATGTATGTATGTATATATGTATGTGTGTATATATGTATGTGTGTATATATGTATGTATCTCCGTATAACTATCGCTCAGCAAATGACAAACTGAACTGAGAGCTGGCTACAGAGAAGCGCCTCATGTCCACACGACTGCATACACATGAGGACGCTCTGTTCTCAGAAAGCTTTAAAGTTTAACCAGCCGACTCAAAGCTTTACCACGTAAATTGCAGTTTAGCCGCACAGAGCCGGGCCGACAGCCGCGTAGATTAAGCTGTTGTGTGAGTGGAGAACATGCCCGATACACTTTGAGACAGTTGTGGTTTGAACTCGTCGGTTGCGGACGCACCTGGCCGAGCTGCTCGTTTAGGATGAGCTGCACGAGCCGAGGGGTCCGTGAGCTGTCTCCTGTCAGATCTTGTAGATTTGATTTTTTGTTTTTCATTTGCATTTTTAGATCTTCATGAAATCAGGATCGGTCCGACTGTCCTTGCATCTGACGTCCCGCTTACTGTGTGCGCTGACAAAGCGTCTCCATGAGGCCTCTTCACAGCCAATAGATGCACATCCTCTCCCGTCCAGCAGGCGGCGCTTTGCTCTCAGCTGACAAACCAAAAGGAGGTCAGCTCTGAACACACACACAGACACACACACACTCACACACACACATTAGGGTTTTCCATTTGGCTTTTTCTGAATATCTTTCTCTGGTTTCGGTTCATTGCCCTCCCGACGTGACGTCCTCCGCTGCCCACCAGCAAACCGCACCATTCAACTCCCGTCGTTAATTTCTTTCCTCCCTCCATCCTCTGCTGCGAATCGCTGCCTCCCCCCCCCCCCCCCCCCCACAGTCCTGCAGGTCACATCTCACCCACACTCTCCTTCTCTTAACCTCGTCATGCTATCAACACACTGCAGCGTGTGATCCACTTCTTCAGACCTACTCACTGCATGTCATCCATTATATTAATTCCCCACTTCATAGTCAGCAAAAAGGAAAGAGAAGCCATCACTACTCGCTGAGCTAAATACTACTACTACTAATAATATTATTATTATAAATGTCCTCGATCTTTATTTCATGTGTATAGAAGTCGTTTTTGATCCCTGCAAGGTCGACTACACCTGAGGATGTTGTAAGTGTATCCAAGGCAACCATTACCACCCAACAGAGAGCTTATTACACCATCGTTTAGCAATGAAGCTTTATAATAAATCCTCCTCAAACTGATCGTCAGTAAACCTTGCACCGATTTAGAGACACTGTATAAACATTCATTTTTACATATTTAATTTTATTCTTAAATGTAATATCCCCGACAGTTTTATTTTATTGTATATGTAAATTTTTTTTTGCTCCTGGGATGAATAAAGTCAAATGTAATTTAATCTAAATCAGACACGCCAACCAGTCCAATGACCACGCAGCACACTGGAGCTGACCCACAGCCGATCACACCACGGTCTGACAATTTGGGGGGGGAGGGGGGATTAAAGGACGGCACCATTATTTAATTATTTAGTTGCTTCTTGAGGTTTTTTATCTCATTCTGTAGCTTACATGTGGTGTTTCTATACACATTGAAATCTAAACATTCGTATGTTTTGGCCCTCTCCGTCTCTGCTCGATGACGCGTTGTAATACAGCAACTCCCAGTTCGGAGAAGCAGGATTAACGGCACAGAAGCGGTGGGCGCCGCCGCGTTGGTTGGGATACGAAGATCCCACAATAACAATAACACAAACTACGGCGGTCGACCGGCTTTGAAGAGTAAAGGGCTTCCTGACAGAGGCATTGAAATGGGATTTGAGGAGGTATAATTACATCGTTTGACAGCTAAATGTATTTTTCTTGTTCCGGTTAAGTTTTTCATTTCATGCTTCATGATTTAGTTTATGCAACAGACTCATACTGCATTATTTTACTCACAAAATGAAAGCCTTTCCTTTATAATGTGTGTATAAAGTTGGCTTCAGTCTTCTGAAAAACACAAACTTGTCAAACAAGCGTGAAAAGAGTTTTGAAAATCAAACACTGCAGAACCCGCGTGAGAGAGCGAGCATAAAGGGCCATTACGCCTCATGAATATGGATCCAGGAGCACGAGGCGAGAACAACGTATTCATTCGTGTTCCTTCTTTCTTAAAATGTCATGCAGCCTTTGTTCTGCAAATGGAAAACACATTGTTTCCAGAGGAGTGCGGCTCAGGTACATTCTGAGGGGCGATGAATCTCTCTCGCTGCTGCTTTTCATGGCGAGCCAGTTTGGCCGCGCACCGCCGGGCTCGCCGCAGCTGTTCATAACGTACGACACGAGCATTACGAAGAATTCAATTCATCGCAGTCGCCTCCGATTTCGACTTTACTTCATCTGACGCATAAAAAAATACATTTTGGCAACCTTTAATGCCATATCTTTTTAATCTGCTAATGTTGCCGACTGAATGAGACACATCTGGCCCTCTGTCCTCATCTGTCGGACTAACTGTAACTAAACCTAAATACTTAACTTTAGTTTTACAATATTGTACTACGCAAACTGTGAAAGAATATGAAGGCCATGGGTGGGGTGGGTCTGTGGGTGGGTGTTTCATTATTCATTATTACCTTCGCATTGAAAATGCAGAAGGTAATGTTTTGATCGCCGTGTATTTGTATGCGTGCGTGCGTGTTATTCGCATCAGTAAAAAAGTATTAAACCGAAACGCATGAAATTTGGTGGGATGATTGGTTATTATCCGGGGACCATTTGATTAGATTTTGGGTCGGGATCGGGTCAAAGGTCAAGGTCATGAAAAGGTCAAAATCTTCTTTTTACCAGAGCGCGGTCAATTTCTATCAAATTGGCATGCAACTAATGCCAAACTGTTCATAATTCAATGCCCAATCTTGTGATATGCGAAGGTATGCGCTCTACCGAGTGCCCGTTCTAGTTTATTAATGTTTCCTGTTTTCCTCTTTACAATTGTAATCTGATTGAAACATACACACAAACAATGTAAATACTTGTTATTTGATCACTGTATATCATATTGTGCATTATCAATAAAGTATATTTTAAAAAAATCATAAAAAAACCAAACGTTTTTAAAGAACAGATCGTCTGCATTGATGCGTTCTGCTCGTGTTTGTTTACTTATGCCCTGATTTCTACCGTGCAGAGTCTGAATATGTTATTATCATGTGGCGAAAAAAAAAAAAACACAACATGTGATGATTTTGTCCCGCATTCGATCATCTGCTCGACTGGAAGATAAAAAGAGTTAAGAGGCAGCTGTGAATCATGTGCTACTCTCCCCGGAGTAAACCTGTCTGTTGCTTTAAACCTCCACTTGGCACCTGCCAGCACTCAATTACATTATCGAGGGCGAATGGGTTGGCCGGCGCACGCGGCAATCACGAATTAGGAAATGCTGAAGCGGGATTCCTCTGCGCCCACAAGATCGCACAAGCACACACACACACAAGTGTGTTTACGGCGCGTACATACAGTATCTGAAGGGCGGAGATCTTGTCCTTGAGCACTTCCTGGGCTTTGTTGAAGTCCGACAGCATGTTCTGCGTCTCCCGGCTGTGGATGGCGTTCATTTCGGCGAGCTCTCTCTCGTGCCTCTTCGTCAACTCTTGTTCGTGAGCCCTGAAGGAGAGAGAAGCGTGGACACTCAGCTTTTTCATGTTGGCGCTGGTCTGGGTGCACCTCAAGTTACACACTGTCGGTTCAATTAACTGGACAGCATTGCATCATGGTTAATGTGCTTGTGTTACAGGTTTACGAAATGATATCTTTATCTGTCGATGAATATAGCTGTAAGAAGATTCTATTGAGGGAAACATAGAGAGGAAGATAATCAACTGACGGGCCGCAGACAAACCATCCTCCCTTTGAATGAAGCCACACCAGTAAGACCAGTAACAGTCACAATTCAAGCGTGAAGCATGTTAAAACCCCCATGGCGGCTCAGGAATAACAATTTTCTATGCATTTTTTTAAATGGTTGACATTTCCCTTCAAGACATAATCAGGACCCGCAGCCTCTCCACCAGGAGAAACAGACGCAATGGAAGCTGTCGGTGAGATTAAAAAAGGGAGAGAGATGCACAGAAGGAATTAGATGTACTTAACGGCTTGAAAACTCACTACCAATGTCATTATAATAGAAATATGCGACTTTTTGGAGTTTGCGCAAAATAACGGCGGAGCACTATCAGATAATGTGAAAGAGTTCGGTGTGACACGATGTACGACATAATGCAGAGAGCGCGTGTCCTCGACTCTCCGGCTTATCGGAAATGTTCAGGGTTTTGCTCTGAGAGGAAATGAGCTAAAGAAAGAGGAGGACGGGAAATGGGAAGAGAAGACGATAATAATTAAATGAGCGTGAACAAAAAAACGAGGCCCGATGAAAGGGATGCGAGAGATGAAGGACGATGTCTGTCAGCCTCTCACTCCGACTGGGCCGACTCTCCCCGAGGGCCGCACATCTTATCTCTCCCCGCTTCCCCTTTATTTATTCATCTATTGGCCTATTTTTAATCCCTGTGACCAGGATTCAGATGGAGAGTTACGTAACGGAGGGGAGAAATGTGTGGCGCATGGGCCTGCCAGCAGAGAGAGAGAGGGAGAGAGAGAGAGAGAGAGAGAGAGAGAGAGAGAGAGAGGGAGAGAGAGAGAGAGAGAGAGAGAGAGAGAGAGAGAGAGAGAGAGAGAGGGAGAGAGAACGAGGACGCATATATATGAAGTCTAATAACCATTAAGAAGGAAGCACCATGGGAACATCAACCAAACACACATGGAGAAAAGTCTTTAAACACACGCACACGCACAGACACACACACACAACATGTTAGTCTATGATTGGCTAATGAGTAGCTGGGCCACATTAGCCATGGAGCACTTTATTTATAACACGCTGCAGGGAACAACATGATTATAGATTCCACTTTGGTTTCACCCTAAATAACCTTCACAATAATCAATAACTCCTGACACTGCGAGCAGAGAGAGAGAGCGAGCGAGCGAGAGACCGTTTTGCCTGGTCGGGCTTTTCTTCCCTCTTTCATCCCGCTGTGCGTTCACGAGGACCGGAGTGCGGTTGCAGAAACGATCCTCATGCGACTCTCATAAGTCACATTCAGCCACATGATTACGGAGGTTCAGAGTCGAGCGTGGGCGCTTCTGTGTGTTTCTGAAACACGCTTTCCTGAAACGTGATGATGTTGCTACTCTGTTCGGATTCACCGTATAATAATAACAATCATTCAACCTTTTGGGGAATAGTCTAATTAACTTTGCGTTTTCCCGAAAGCGAGAAGAGAAGACGGATAGCGCTCCTGTGCCTAGACGCTCAGGTGTGGATCCAGGAGGTGACGAGCTGAGCTGAGCATACAGACTGAACGGCTCTGCCCACAGTTTGCTCGATGAATCCTGGATGAAGGAGAACACACATCCGAAGCGTTCACCGGCGAGCTCCACGACGTGCTCGGACAGGACGCGCAGCAGGTGGTCCAGAGCCTGTTGATTTGCCTCCAGCAGCCAACAGCAGAGCGACTCACCAGACACGTTGTGTTTACTTTCCTCCAGTCTGATTCAATTCTTCTCTCATCTCTCCAAGGATATGAACCAGATTCACAAAGCCTCTCCACATTCGTTTGTTTCGTGTTCGGCATCCCAGGTCAATTTGAGTTGCTCTTAATCTCATCTTTCCGTTGACACTCATTGCACTCGCGCCACTACGCACTCGATCAGAGGCGTTTTTTAACCTTCAGATACAGCAAAGCCGGCACTTCCGGTCTTTATGCCGAGCTAAGCTAAACGCCTCTGAGCTCCAGCTCTGTACGCGAGGTACAAACACGACGGTGGCGTCAATCTTCTCAGCTAACTTTATGAACCGAGAGTGAATACGAGGATTTCCCAGAACGATTAAGTATTTCTTTAACGGAACTAATTCAATTTAGGTTCGCCAATAGTGGATTTTTAAAGGTTGGTGTCATAAAAAATTGAAAAAGCAGAAAATCGGTTAATTGTCCGATCTTGTATTGTCGACTTGAAACTGATAAATTCTACATTGAAATATGTAAATCTTTAACTCAACCAAACCGATTAATCGGGATTAAAAATGTCATCACAGAACCTAAAAAACCATTTCATACACGCTCAGATCACTCTGATGCTCGGCACCCTGTTGCCAGGTTACAGCGTATTTCTATACACTGCATTGTGAGCTCACTGGTCCAGTAAGACTCCAACGATGAATATTTCAGAAACTCAATCTGAGACACAGAAAAGAAGATGCATCTTGTTTCGGTCTTGTATTCGGAAAAAAAGTCAGTTTGTGCTGTTTTTTAAAAAAGGATACGAAGAGTTGTCAATCTTCTAACATAAACACACATTATTCACACCAATCTGTACTTTCAATTACAATAACTTCAACTTGACATGTATAAAACAAAATGGCTGCCGTCGCATTATAGTTTCAGGCTAATCTCACGGCTGCTCCGGGTGCCGAGTCATACCTGATCTGCTGATTGGCTTCGCTGCGGATCTTGAGCACCTCCTTGCCCTTCAGCTCCAGCTCTTTAGTCAGAGTGCTGATGTTTTCGTTGAGCGTGTGGATCTGGTGGTCCAGCTGAGCGATGTGGTTCTTCCTCCTGGAGACCTCCTCCTGCAGCTCGGCGATCCGGCCCAACAGCTCCCGCTCCTAAGGAAGGGGAAGGAGGAAACCTGGCTTCATGTTCACGGCTTAATGAGGCGATCTCCCCACAGTGTCGTTTGTTCACTCGTGTTTTTTTAAATTTCTTCTTCGCAAACAAAAGGTAAATCCAAAGACACAGTAATTTACCTGTCTCATTTTTTTTCCATCTTTACATAAACTGAGACGCTCCGTCTCTCTGTGGTGAACAGTATGACATATTAATGCTGAAGGTATTGCCAGGAATATTAAACCCTCGAGACCAGGGACACTGAATATGTGTACAATGTCTTTGTGACATGTACAGTATATGTATATGAAAAGCTTAAAAAACATGGGAGTGCAAGGCTGTTCTGGTTGGTTTTACTGGGTGTACAGTGACTTTGACTTTTGTCTCTACTGGTATTATGAACTATATCAACATAGAAGAGTATTAAGAGTGGGCTATTGCTAAATGCCCTATCTCGCCATGTTAACCAAAGTGAACAGTAATCTGTGTATGAACTGACAGTGACAGTAACAACGATTATTACTCACTGTCCAATCATGAATTGGAAGCATAAATACCAACGTGAAGACTCTCGCCACTCTTGCTGTTACCCTGAATGGTTCCTATATGAATTACCACGGCACTTGACTTTATTACTGAAGGGGCTCTTTAGAAACGGCTTTGATAGAACGCAAGTGACAGATAGAGAAGTTATGTGTAGAGGGAGCGTTGTATCCTGTAAAGCAAACTCACGTGTCAAAAAACATTTCATCTCATTCTCAAGATGTTCATTTCAATCAACACCAGCTGACATGGTCTGGGATTCTGTGTCTTGTTTCCGGTTTTATTTTGAAGTCCTTGTCTCTTGTGTCCTCTGTTCCCCTGCACTTCCGGTCCCTGTGATTGTCTGCCCTGTCCCTGATTGTTCATTCCCTTCACCTGCCCTCGGCCGCTCCTCTGCCTCCTGTTTGATTGCAAGCCCCGCCCTCATTGTTTCCACCTGTGTCTCGTTGCCCTGCGTATCTAGTCTGTGTCTACTCCTCGTTCTGGGCCAGATCGTCTTTCGTTCTTCCCGCTTGTTCCTCGTCCTCTCGAGACTTTTTTGCAAGCAAAGGAGATTTTTTTTCTTCCCTCACCTCGACTCCCACGTGTTCCTCTGCTCCTGAGTCTCTGCCACTGCCCTTCGGAAACGTTACAGAACGATCTGACCAAGACCGACTCGGCGGAGGAACAGCACAAACTGTTCAACGTGGACTCAGCGGACTCTGGTTCCCCTCCAGGCTCTGGCCTCCCGATGCGCTCTCGTGGGCCAACACGACAGACTTCTCCTGGACGCGATGGAGTCCTCCCAGACATTTTTGCGGCCATTAAAATTGCGTTTTTTTTAACTGAGCTGATTGTTGCAACATTGGACTGCAAGCAGCCGCTTTAGGAAATGCCTGAGCATTCTTTTGAAAGGTGGAACTAGACATACAGGACTTAAAGATGCAGGGACCAGTGGGGCTTGGGGCCACCATGATGCTTTAAGATGACCGTACTGAGTCCAAGGGCTGAACTGATGGTAATAAAGAGATGTTGATCCGATCCACCAGCAACAAAGTTCATTTTTTATATAATTCAAATGTTATCACAAAGATCTAAACAGCTACATCTTCACATTATGATCGACAGCCAGCAACACGCGAAGCTGCCAAGTTTGGTGTTAAAAGCCCCTTCCTGACGGGGAGCAGCGACAGCCTTGTTTGCCAAATTGATCATTATGATTAGAGACTTGAATGAAGAGGCGAAGCCGCGATCTGAAGACTCCCAAAAGAGGGCCACTCAACTCCACCAAATCAGATTAAATATTGTCACGTTATTGCTCACTAATGATTTGTGGGGCAAAAAAAAAAAGCCATCACAATTTATTCCAAGGGCTGTGTTCCTATATCCAAAAGCCATAATTTGTTATCACCGGCCCATGGTCACAACCTCCTGCCTCACTATCGGTCTCCATCTGAGTCTCCCTCAACATCTTGATTTTAATGTCATTGGCAGATTCTTTGCTGTCCGTAAACCTGGCGGCGCAATTCAACACAATGAGGACGGGGCAGATTAATCTGTTAATGACTCATTTACTCATTTCACTCATCTTGTCAAACTCCCGGCTTCATTGTGAAGCGAGAAAGGCAGGAGCCCCCAGCCCCCAACAAACCAACAGGAAGGGGAAGAAAAACAATGAAAGGAACAAATATCAAAAATACATTTAGGTATTTATTGCGTGAGGATTTAAAACTTTTTTTAAAAGGCTCATCTAATCAAATTACAGCAGATTCACCATGTTTGATGTTCACATTCATTGCAGGCCGCCGAGCTCGACTTCATCTCTCGCTACCATCTCTCCCCCCCTCCCCCCACGCTGAAGAAATTGGTTAAATGAAGGCGTAAATGTGCACCATCTTTTTCTGCCGGCCGCCCTCTCTCTTTTTATCCTCATTTTTAAGTCCTTGAAAAATAAATAGGTTCTTTAATTTTGTTTTATTCATTTTTTGATGTGAATCATATTATCCCCCGCCAGGTCATTTCATTTTGACCCGATTCAATGTTTCACCTTTCTTTTATATTTTATTTTTTTTATTATTTTTTTTTTTGGGTTTAATTTGCAATTAAAATTAAAAAATTAAAATATTTATTATTATTTTTTTTTAAGTTGAGTGTTTTATACTTGTGTTTATTGATGTTTGAAAGAAAGAACCGACAACATAAAATGGGGGAAAAATAAATCAAAGGCGGGGAGGGTAGATATTGATTCGGGTCAAAATGACCCTAAGGCAACACAAGGGTTAAACATTCATCAGGCGAGACGTTAGCCGGACAAATCTCCTGAATCTTACTCAAAATGGAAAAATGTATTAAAGATGACGGGTGGGCATTTCTCGGGCGGTATCATCCATCCAGTCTGACAGACAGAATATTATGCAATGAACTGCTTCTTTATAGAATACCATTATTGTGAACCTGTTATTGCATTCAGATTGTGATTGTTATCCTTTGTTTTAATGGGCAATTATAGCGACGCACTGTCAACGCCGACGTGTCCGCAACTCTGGAGACCCAAATCCGGATAAGCCTCCTCTGTAAATCACGAGAAGGGTGGATTTGTGAGTGGCCATTTTTTATGTCAGTTTCACATCTTATGAATCACCTCGACTAAACGAGCCATTTTTAAGAGTAATAAACAATCACAACTTGAACATTCAGGCATCTCATGCGGGTCAAAGGTTGACTGCAGATATGCATGTTGAATAAAATACTTTGGGGGAATTTCTACAACATGATTTATTCCCCAGAATGAAAGTTCACTGGCCTCAACAGGAGAATGAACAACCCGCTGGCTTGAACTTGGTCCAATGTAAAAATGTATATTTTCAATCTTACTCAGTGTGAATGATGGCGTCAGACATAAAGAGGAGAGGGATTCTCCTCTGAGGCTCTCCTGAAGGTTTATTACCTTTTTTCGCTGTGAAAGGTTTTTATTCTTCTATTTTCTTGGGAGTTGTTCCTGATCCAATGTGAGGTCAAAGGTCAGGGATGTCGTATTTGTACAGTATGTAAAGCCCTCTGAGGCAAATTCGTAATTTTTGATATTGGGCTACATAAAATAAACTGATTTGAGCTGAATTGAATAAACTATCATACATGTTCTGTCAAAGTTAGAGCACTTTTGGTTAGTTCATATTCAACAATTGTGTATTTGAAGTCGGTGAGGATTTAGAGGACCTTTGTGCCTCTGGAGCTACTAAACGGTTATCTCTCCCTTCTCATTGGAGGCTGAGAGCGAGACGCCACTCAGGGCCGACATGAGCACCACCTCCTCTACATTATTTCAGCTAAAATAATGATTCAGATATATTTAAAAGAAATATGATTTTAGCTTAGAGGCTTTAAAGTTACTGGAGATTAATACTTCATTAATATCAGGTCTGACTTTAATTAAACAACTGGATCCAAATCACAACTTTGCATTTGACAGAAAAAAAGAAGAGGAAAGTAAAATAATATGAACTTATTCAAATGGATTGGGATGAAAGAGCCACCAGAGAACATGACAGCACTCCTGAGATACTTTATGTATCCTGATGAAAAAAGAATAACTTAAGTAAGTTCAGACAGAAAGAAGCACTTTGTGAAAAACACTAAAAGCTAAAAAATTGACCGATAACAATGAAATATAACAGAAAAGACATTTAATGTCAAGAGATGCTGATGATGTGATAATTGATCAGACAGCTCGGTTAGATCGAACAAGTCAAGTATCACCATGGAGACTGATGACTATGTGTACACCCTGTACTCCATCAGCCCCCCCCCCCTCCCCCATCTGATGTCTGTTCACTAATTGGAGGAATACAAAAAACAACATTGAGCACAGCGTGACGGCTGTCTGCAGCTGGGCTCAACTCAGGAACTTTCTGTGAGCCATTAGAGCTCCGCAAACAGACATTAATGGAATCACAAACTCTCTGAGTTCCTGTGTCTGAATTTGCACAGGCAGCATAATATCCCGAAACCCGAAGGAATATTTTAAAGCCGAGGGAGGTAACAGCAGATGGTGAAAGCACAGAAAGGATGCAGCCTCCTTTAAATTGGGGTAGCCAAATAGTGATTCTCTCTCTCTCTCCCTCTCTCTCTCTCTCCCTCTCTCTCTCTCTTTCCCCCTCTCTCTCTCACTCCCATCACATTTGATGTCTGATTCTCTGCTGTGCCCAATCGAGATATTAATGCCCAAAAAGTTATCTTTAAAAAAATGAAAAGAGGGGGGAAGTATTTAAAGCACCAGAGCTTGAGCTGGTTTGTGATGTGTATGGTAGGGATTGAGATGTGCTTGCATGAGAAAAATAGCCAGAAGCCATCACTAGAGCTTATTTATTTAACATTTAAACCAATTGCATTCTTTCTTGGCTGATTCCCAGGTGAGACTCTACTCTGGCGTCAGAGAGCAGTTTGTGTGCTGCAGCAGCGACTGAAATACAAACTGTTTCCACTGCAGACTTGTGACTGACAGGCGGCTCAGACTGTAATACTGAACTATTAGCTTTCATTGCCCCCGATTGCCTTGGCCACGAAAGATAAGAGGGACTGATGTTGGAGTGTGTGTGTGTGTGTGTGTGTGTGTGCGCGTGCGTGTGTGGATATTGAAGACAACCAGCTGTGCGTCTCTGCTGGGTCATCTGCATCACAAGGCAATGAGATGGTGTTTGGGGTAATTAGTAAGATTTACAAGGAGATAGTAAGAGGTAGCCTGCCGGCTGGTGTGTGTGTGTGTGTGTGTGTGTGAGTCTGCGGCGGGTGTTATTTTAGGCACACCAGCTAATGTAATTTCTGTGTGAGAGCTGGCAAGAAACCTGAATAATGTAAATATTTAAACTACTTTCCCGGTCAGTTAAATTTCTCGGTGTATTTGTGATCAATATATTAATTGTGTTGTCATCAAAATGCCAGAAAATAGTCAAAACTGTCCATCACAATTTTAGATAAAGATATAAAAAATGATTGTTGATTAGTTTTCTATTGATCAATCACTTAATAATCATGAATATTTGAATTAAATCAAACCCTGCCTTCACACAGGAAACAATGCAGCACGTCATCACGGTTCACCTTTACGCCGTGTCAGCGTTGTATTCGTGGAAACCCAAAGCTTCCTGTTACTCCTTCACATTAAAAGCATTCAACTGGCAAAACATTGGGTTGCATTGATTGTGAATTGATTGTCACTGAAAACACAAATCAACTAAATCAACCAGGACTGAAATTTTATGAATTATAAGCAATAAAATATCAATAAGCTATTCATTCATTGCAAGCATATTGGCATACATTTCTAATCAGTAAAGCCTGAATTACAGGGCATATATTCCACTGAAACTGATATCGATTTTTTTTTTAGGTCCACAGCAAGACATTGCTTTGCAGCTGAGCTCCTTTCTATTTTTAAATCCACTGTAGGTATGACATTGACTATGAATAACTAACTAATACAATCCCACTTGAAAACACCCAAACTATCCCTTTAAGTGTGTATTATTTAGATTTATTTTCCAGGATTAGTGCTAGAATAGCTTCCTTGGAGACTGAGTATGAATGTGTTGGTAGAGGTAGTAATAGTGTGTAAGAGAGACCCTGAACGCCTCACGGGTGGATTTATTGGAATCAATCTCCTATTTGACATGTCATTCATCACAGTAGCTATATGTTTATTTCATATTATTATTTATGAAGGCCCCCCAACAGATCCAGATGCATCCATAGGAGACTGGTCTCCTACCTGTGTCCGGTTGTTCTCCAGGGTTTTCTCCAGCTCCAGCTTGGCAGCAGCTGACTCCTGTTGGTGGGTTTGTCTCAGGTGTTCGATGGCCGACGCGTGGATGTGGTTCAACTCTGATCGCAGAGAGGCTGACGGGGAAAAAAACCGGAAGAAAAGGACATATTTAATTTGTACAGAGAAGATCACACATATGGAGCTGGTTGTCCAGTGATTTTAGAGCTCTTTGGAAAAGCTTACAACTTTTAGTCTGCTGGCAAAAACAGTGCTCAATAATGGCAAAAGCATTTTTTAAAAGAAAATTAATAAATAAATGTTTTTTCACGCGCACGGACAAGATAAAGATATGGAGGACAGAAAATGAAATAGGTACAAATAAAGAAATAAATAAATGCATGAATACATACAGCTCATTTGCATACAAAGACACATAAATGTCACGCATAAGGTTAAGAAATACGTTTGGACACATACATAGAGACATAAATAAATGAATAAATAAGGAAGTGTAGAAATAGATTTATTCAATGACGTCCTGTTGAGGTATAACTTATATTTATTTATTCCTGTATTTATTTATTAATATACTTATTTAAGCATTTATTTATTTCTGTATTTATCTATTTATTTATACATTTATTTAAGCATTGATTTATTTATTCCTGTATTTATTTATACATTTATTTAAGCATTTTTTCCCCCTGTATTTATTCATGCATTCATTTATTTATACTTAATTCATTTTCTGTCCTCCATATAAAGAAACAAGGGCGAGAAATTAAGAGAAAAAAAGGGTTATAAAAGGATGTCAGGATGTGGGAGGTGAGAGACAGATGGGAGCAGCTCTCCGGTGTCAGGACCGTGACATGAAGGTTAATGGCGACCGTTCATCACCACACCGCATGACAGCTGGCTAAAGATAGAGGTCTTCCTGCACTGTCCAACAACGTCGCTCTGTCTCCCATTTTCTGCCGATCTTGTCCATGTTTTACTTGTACATCACATTTTTGTCCATACAATAACATGTCTCCAAAAAAAGAAAGGACGCCATTTCTTGTGACCACGTTGCAGTAATAGGAACGGCCATACTTTCCCACCTCAACGCTATCGCTGTCCCAGCCTGAGGCACCGTTTAGGAATCAAGGGAGCTGTCCTGCAGCCTGGTCTGAGGTGATCAGGACAGGTTTTATTTCTAAGAATCTTTTATTTCTCAGTATCTTTTATCAGTTTGACTCCAGTTTCTACGGTTAAATCTGTGCACAGTGTGACAAAGAAAACAAAACCTCTGTGCATTCAGAAGTCATTTTGTTAAAAAGGAAAATATACCAAAGGGTCATGGGAGTACACACACACACTGAGCCCTTACCCAGCATGGCTTTGCCCTCGTCCTCCAGTTCAAAGCGGAGTGTTTGCAGCTCTTGTTCCGACTGCTGTTTGAGAGTCTCGATGCTCTGGCGGTGAGCCTCTCTGAGAGACTGCAGTTCTGCGTGGTGATGATGGCGGAGGCGCACTTCCAACTCCTGATGGAGAGATGAGAGTGTGGGGGGGGGGGGGGAATCAAGGGAGGATGGGAAAGGATAACAGAAAGGGACAAAGAGGTACAGAAAAGTAGTGAGAAACAGGAACACAGGGAGTTGGAGGACCAGAGAGAGAGAGTGGCGGGGAATAGAGGAGTAGAGTAGGGTGGATGAAAAAAGTGAGACAGGGAGAGAAAGGGAAGTAGTTAAGCATCATGTATAATCCTCCAGAAGGGCTGAAGGAGAAACTGGCCAATCATCACACTGACTTAAGTTGTACGGAAACACCGGCTAAGAAGAGCAAAGTAGAGATGAGATCTCTTGTCAAAATGCATCAAGACAATTCTGGAAGTCTCGTAGAAACTTAAAAGCTTTGCGGATAATTGTGCAGAACGACCTTGACTGTGAAGAACCATTGAAAAGACTCTATGGTAGAGTTTTTGAGAAAAAAAAGGTAACTTGCTTCTATTTCTAGGCTACAGTTATTGTAAAAAAACAAACAATTAAATAACTAACAAATAAAGTTTCTTGAGCTACAGAGTAAAACCAAAAGTGTTGGCACAGAAGACCTAAGGGACTTGAACACTAAGGATTTCATGATAATTAGGTGTATTATGAAAAGGTGTTAATCACCATTTTGTACTAAGTGTCCTAAAAGACAGAAAGGTCGAGACAGACGTGTCCTGTGTGTACAAACGGTCATTAATAATTCTATGTGTGGAGGGAACAGCAGTCTAACTGTTTCTTTCTATGTTAATTGACAATTTATGTAAATGAGGGGATTCATTAAATTGTGTTCCTTCTATCTTCATTCAGCTGTTGATGATTGTGTGTTTGCTTCATTACAAGATGTTTACAAACATATAAGAATATGAGCAAAGAAAACTGACAAGCTCTTATTTACACAGTATTAGCATCAGGCATTAGCAATGCTGAATGGAGGGATACACACACACACACACACACACACACACACACACACACACACACACACACACACACACACACACACACACACACTGCTGGCAGTCGCACACTCACTCTGGCAGAAGGAGCTGTTGATGTGTGAGGAGCCATATTTTGTGCCCGAGTGTTGATAGGAAATATAAAATATTACTTTGAGGGAAACAAATGAATAATTATCGATGGTTCTGTCGACTCGATCAACGATTCGAGAGACGTTTGTTGTGTTTGTCTTTTTCCAGTGAGCTCATCAATGTGACAGAGTTGGCTTTCAGTGAATATGAAACCAATATTACATTTGACCACCAACAGACATTTTTTAATTAATTTTTTACTGTAAACATGCTGACAGTTTTTATAATCGATAAATGAGTTTTTTCAAACTTTCAGCCCAAAGATACAGAAGTCAGAAAGATATTTGACTGCTGGAGCTATAAAGTTCTCGTGCACTTTTCTTTTGGTTAGTTCCGAAGACTGAAAGTTTCCTTTAGTTCCTATTGCTGAATGTAGCACTGTGTGTTGTTTTCCTGTCTACCAACACGAGCTTTAATAACTCGATCTCGAGGCTCAACTTGTATTTCACCGTGACCACAGATTTGGTCCGTCACCATACACCAAAAACATCTCGTTACGTTACATTTAGCTGACGCTTTTTATCCAAAGCAACTTATAATCCTGTTATTATCATACACCGTAGACGCAGCTACAGGAAGCAATTTAGGGTGAAGTGTCTTGCTCAAGGACACATCGACTAGGGTGGGGATTGAACCTCCAATCCGTGATTGAAAGACAGACCTGCTACCCGCTGACCCACAGTCGCCCCCTCGCTGCCCTCTGAGAACTCTGAAGGCCTTCGTTAAACATATAGATCACCGGGGATATTGACATTTAAATAAACAGGTGAATAACGATGATGAAGGATGATGGTGAGAATAATAGTTAAAGTTCACGTGAAATATTGCGATTTGATTCCACATATTTATGTATTTATGTATTAAATATTGTAAACCGCCCTCTCTCACATGCCTCAAAGAAGTGTTTTCCAACTTTGTACTCGAGAATGCATCGAACATAATATCCAGATAAATCATTTAAATATAATCTAACTCTTAACTATTAGCATATTCTATTAGCATTGGTGACCTAGAATAATAAGGGCTAATAGAATATAACAGACCATCGTTTTGTATTATTCCACAAAGCCCTGAAGGCACACCAAGAACACTGCTGTTCACACTCAGTGAACCCATCTTCTTTACTCAGTCAAATATTGAGATGCCATTTTGAAAATTACGAGACCCCACGAACAAGGAACATTTAAAATGGTATTCATGGGAGGTTGACGGCAACATCTGTGGCATTTTAATTCGCCTCAGGGAAATGAATCACGGAACAAAGAGAGCTCTGAATATTCAAATGAACCTCGCTCCGAGGTGGCGGACGACAGTCCCGGCTTCCGAGTGTTTGACGAGGCACTCGCGATGTTTTTGTGGCGACACTTGAAACGAAACGGTTCATTCATGACGTTGTGAGGGAGCGGACAACAATGATGTTAAGGCTGTATTCCGCTGTGTACACGCTCAAACTGGCACCAAGGAGCTAGCCTCCTCTGTCTCACTGTATTGTCACTAATACACCATTCGGTAGTCACAGTGGATTCCTCCCCCTCAGCACCCCCGGACCTCCACAGCCACCTGCTGGTAAACCCGGATGACCGGCTCCCCGGTACCCAGGGTGCACACACATGCTGACCAATGGATGTCCAGGAATTTAAACTACATTTCCATGACCAAACATTTTTTAAAATCTGGGTGCATACATGAATAAGTGAGAAAATGTCGTATTTAAACTAACAATGAGAATACCAAAGCATACAGTATATAACCTTACATGACACAAATGAATGAGATACAATAGTTTGATTACAAGAATAAACATTTATGTCTTTTCAGTTAAGGTTCGAGTATGCTGGCTTATATTTTGATCGTTCTTTTAAAAGCTTATTCATTATGTAAAACTCAGCGTAAATGCACATATGATTATAACAAATTTCCATGACTTCTCCAACATTTTAGGGATTTTTTTTTCAGGACTTTTATCAGCTTGGAAAAAAACATTTAAAGATTCTGTGACTTTTCACGGTTTTCCATGACCGTCGACCCTGAGGACAGTCAATACACAGCTATCCCTCAGCCTCGATGCAGCGGGTAGGGGGTAGGGGGTGGTTCAAGGACCGGTGCCGAGACGAGGTCTCATCGGCATCAGCTGGTGTTGAGGATCAATAAGCCCCAGCTGTAATTAATCTGTCTGTCTGTCTGCGTGTGTGTGTGTGTGTGCGTATCTCTTCTCTATAAAGAGCACCACCAGCAGGTGGAGGAGGAGCTTGGGTGAGAGGTCTCATCCGATCGCCAGTGATATATGTTCAATAAAAGGTTTTGTGAAAAACACAACACTCCGTGTTGCCGCCTCCACACACAGGATGACAGAGAAAGCTGTTACAGGTGTGTTGCGGTTGGGAATGAGTCACTCCCCCAGGCGAGGGAGTTCAAGTATCTCGTGGTTTTGTTAACGAGTCGGGGTAAAGTGGCGGTTCGGTGGAGTATCGGCGGTGATGCAGGTGTGGTGTTGCACCATCGTGGTGAAGACAGAGCCGGGCCGGAAGTCAAAACTCTCGATATACCAGTCTACCTCAGTCCAACCCTCACCTATGATCATGAGCTTTGAACTCGTTTCACAACAGAAGGATGACATGTGTGGACAAAAGGAGGTTCCTTTGTCGAGGGTCCGGGCTCCGCCTCCCAGAGGGGGACGGGGGGCTCACATACAGAGGGAGCTGCTCCCTCTTGTTGAAAGTGTCCAGTTGAGGTTGTTTGATCAGGATCCTCCTGGACGCCTCCCTTTAGAGGCACGTCCAACTAGTAAGTTGTGATCCCGTTGAGTTATCTCTTTTATAAATGCCAAATCAAAACGGGGGGAAAACTTAAATGTATCCAATCAAACGGGATTTCGGGAGACTAGCAACTAAACCGCATTTGACCTCCAGCTTGTGATAAATCGTAGCTATCGGAGTAACGTAATACTGGGAGGTTTGATGCGTTTTGATGTCAGATGGCAAACACTTTGTTTACATTTCAAGAGTGTGGTTGAGGTTTATTCTGTGACATCACGTCCTCCAGTAAAGCTCAGCCTGCTGCTGTATTTGCGAAGCCGCCCCCTCATGATGGCGCGATCAGATCAAATCTTAAAAATCTACTTTAAATCCCTCTTGTAACAACCAGCCATGACTCCGTCTCACGCATCAACACGTCACATTGAAGACACTAAGGACGCCGAGGGGACTTTAATGTCCCTAAGAGGAAGCCACTAATCCCTCTTCATTGGTATTGATCATTAGTCTTTTTGTACTGCGCTCAGGAAAAAAACATACCTTTTTTATTTCTTTAATTAAAAGGGAGCACAATAATTACTCTTAATCACAGCGTGTCCTATAATTACACACTGACTGTAATGTTGTCACATTCCCGTCCTGTTCTCTCCTCTCGGTGCCGTGTGTCCGTGTGGAGGCCCGGTGGTTCAATCCTCATTTCATTACCGGGGCGGTCAATATGTGTTACTTTGCTGGTGGGTGAATCCATTTAACTAAGTAAAAAGGAGGGGGTGATACTGATGAGCAAGAGTGAGACACAGGGTTTAGACACACGGAGACTGGGGCCCTCGGGTCCTCTGGCAGGCGGATCCATTTGCTGTAACACGGGGTCTTAATCCTGACCCTGAGGACAACTGAGAGACCGAGTTGGAGGAGCCGAGGTGTCTGAAAGCGGTGATGCTTAAAGGCGTAGCTGCTTCGTATTCAGGTGATTTAGAGCCCCAGAAGAGCAGAACCGTAATGCCTAAACTAACCTGAAACACATCGCCTTGGAAACAGGTGTTACATGTTCTGTAACAGTTTAGCTCCACACCTTCCTTTTTGTATTAGTTATTTTCATCCTGTCTCACTGACTATCATGTCATTCCAGATCCTGCTTCCATCTTGTCAGTCCAGCTCCCCTCACCTGCCTCTGATCACTCCCTCGTTAGTCCCTCATTCCCTTCACCTGGTCTTCATGCCCATCTCACCTGTTGCCCATTCCCTCATTAGTCCCTGTCTACTTAGGTTCCCTCACTTCAAATGTACTCTGCCAGATTGTCTTGTGTTTTCAGACCGAGCCCTCGAGCGTTCCAGTGTGTGTTGATTATTCTGTCTGTTCCGTTCCTGACTATGCTCTCAGTAAAGGAACTTTATTTGCATTATCTGTCTCCCGAGTTGTGCATTTGGGTCCACCCTAATCCCCCCGTAACATGTTCTATTTGTGACAGTTTTTGTGGGCTTTAAAATTTAGATGGATCATAAGAAAAAAGAATATATAGCTACGTAGTGCTCAAGATTTCAGCAATATTAATGGACGATTTATAGAATACGGGGATAAATATTCTGTTTTATTAGCTCATACAGATGCATTACATCAACAAAACAGCTCCCTGCTCTGCTTCCGTCGGCGAAGTGTTGCTATGCACACAACACCAACGTTCAGCGTGCATCTCTTGATCAAACATATTGTTTCCACCTTAGTTTTTCATGTTAGCATGCTGATATCTGCTAATTAGCACTCAACACAAAGTATAGCTGAGGCTGAAGGGAAATTGATTAGTTTTGCAGGTATTTTAGTGAAAACATGTGACATATTCAAATGTGAACCTGAATGTTTGTCCCAAATGAAGGGCCAATCCATCAAACCGATGTCAAGATGAATCCCAGGGGAGTGAACCGCTGTTCTGCTGGTGTTATTCTGGGGTTTTAGAATGTAATGATGTAGCAATCTAACGCATATTAAAAATGGTAAGCAGTGGGTTGAGCGATGGGGTTTAGACGAGTCATTAAGCAGCCGACAAGCAACCAGCAAGGGCACGGATATCCACCCGTCTTCAGTTGGACCACATGCCGCAGATAGAACATTTATACAAATCCTTTTTTGATATGTGCAGTAGAAAAAGAAAAGAAAATGGAGCCCAAAGAGGTGACTGAACCAGTGGCTGGTACATTTATTCATTTATTCCATATTTTTGCTATTACTTGGGCATTTTGTGTATCACCTCGTAGAGCGGGGGAGACAAATCCCCCTCCGACGGTGAGCGAGAGTCTGAAGCCGAGGACGACAAAAGATGAGATACGCAAATCAATGCGCTGCCAATTGCTCTGTGCACACTCACCGCTTCTATTTGTAGCATTCTGGTAGCAAGAAGTTGGGGAGCTAAATTAAGTTTTGTGAATGTGTTTGTGTTGCAGGAATTTGCAACAACTTTATTACTCTCTGGATGTAACTGTGAGCAGATGACACAACAGACAAGACAATCGGAACGTACCTCACACACACACACACACACACAAATCATCCATCTAATGCCTCCACTCTGGATAATTGAGTTTTCTCTCCCTGCACTGAACTATAAACGCCATAAAAGCCATAAAAGCTCTCCGAGAAGTGTTTCACACTTTATTCTTCTGCTTATTAACCAAGACTCTGACACAAGAAGGAAGAGTGTGTGACAGAAAAGATGCTCAATAGCGTGGCTACATTGAGGGACTGTGCAACAGCCATCGTGTGTGTGTGTGTCTATATAAAATAAACTGAATTGTGTTTGTCGGCAGTCAGTTTGGTTTATATTGTGGAAATAATGAAGACTGCCCATCTCACAAATGCTATGTGACTCAGAGGTGATATCCACACACACACACACACACACACACTCAAGGAGTTGCTAGAAACACAACAGAAGGACGCCGTACCCTGACCTCCATTCTGCCAAAAGCATTAATATAATTACAGCGTCCAAGTCGGGAAAGGGGATTTGGGATCGTGATGCACGGCTCATCCAAATCGACCTTGACTGTGAAATGGAAGGATTGGCGTTGATATTTGAACATATCCGTGGCACCTTGAGGAGTGCGTGTGTTGGTTTGAGCGTGCATATTTTGACAGTATAAAGAGGAAACACAGAGCTGCCCGCGAAGCTGCTGCTCCAGAAGCAGTCGGCCGTCAGTGAAAGCGAGTCATGGTGGCGATGACTGACCTTGACCCTGACGACGCTCTCTGGGATAAAAATGCCACTGAGGGCTTCTCCTGAGGAGCTCCTCCAACGACGTGAATGCCGCGGCTTTACCTTCATGGGTTCTATGAACGTGGGAGCTACGGTTTGACTTTCAGTGTTCTGAAAATGCAGGTTTGGTTTCACGCTCTCCAATTTAAACAACCATGAACATGCATCAACATTTGTTTGAGTATGATATAGTGAGGTAAATGATCTCCACTTAGATAATAAGGGAGGGGTTTCTATGAAACATACAATAAGTTTCAGGATAAATGCTGTTATACATTTGAACTCTCCTTTTTTTCTCTCGATATGCATCCAGCTGCTGTCCATGGTGCCGACCGCCTCGTCCTGAGCTCGTCTACAGCCCTGCTGCTCTTCTGAGTCACAGTGCCCCACCAAGTGTTGCACGTTACTACGACACTAGAAAGCTATCGCAGTACCCTGCCGTTAGAAATGGTGCGAAGCCCTTGTTTAGAGAGACTTGCAATATCTCTCATGAGTTGAGTTGATGTGCACGAGCGGTTTGAGTGCAGCGACCCGCTGCAGGCCAGCTTTGGGATTCTGCGTGCGCTGGAGGGTTTTGACTTTGCAGCAGGTAACAGCGGGCGGTCAAAAGATACAGTGTGTCCTGAGGTGTCGCGTAAATTTCAGAATCCACCGAAGAGCATGTGTTTAAAGTATGATTATAATTCTATCCAGGGAGTGCCCCCCCCTCTTCCTAGCAGACAGACGGGTTGGGCCCCTCCTACCTTCAGGTCCCTCTTCCTGGCGTGCTCCATGTCCTGCACGGAGCAGCGGTGGACCTCCTGCAGACGCTGCTGCCGCCTCTGGTGCTCCGTCTGCAGCTCGTCCAGCTGCATCCTCAGGTGCTCTCTCTCCTGGCTGAACTGGTGCTGCAGCTGCTGCAGCGACGACTGCGACTGGGACAGCTGCATCTCCAGACTCTGCTTCAACAGGGAGATCTGGAGAGGAACGGACGCACACACTGAAGGCCAGACTTGGAGGGAGAGCCTCACTGGGCCAGGTGAACAAGCCGCTGGTTGCACACACCTCTCCGTCAGGCATTCATTCCATTTATTGAAAGGAGAGCGAATGGATTTTGCAGGAAGTGCGAGACGTGTAAGTCGGTTTAAGGCGTCGCTGGGGAGCAGCATGTTTGTGCAGCAGAATATCACAGCAATCGATCAGGCTTGAACAAAGATCGGCATGTTTAAATGTTTAAAGCCTCCAGCAAGAAACATTTCTTACTTTTAGTGAATATGTTGGTTGCAATTCACTCGAGTACATAATGAAGTCTGGCTAATGGTCTGGGGCAATGAATGTAGCACCAGAATTTGTTATAGTGTGTGTGTGTGTGTGGGGGGGGCAGCATGATTCACCAAATGAGTCTGTCCCGACGACTTATGATGACGAGTGTTTGGGCCAGTGTAGCGACACAAAAGAGCAACTGTGTACAACTTGCTTTGGAAAAACTGTATTTGTCAAGTGCCAAAAGAGAAAGCTTATTTGATGACGAAGCTCAAAAGGACGACGTGCATTATGAGAAGGTCCCGCATGCCCTCCGATGTCTAGGAACCGTAACACGTGTCGTCAGGATGCAACGTTCCGCAGGGATGATGCCCATGTCCGCTTCACCGACTGTTGAAACCTCTTGGAGCAAACTGGCAGGAGAGACCATCTGGAGCCGAAATAATGAATTCATAAACACTTTGAAACAAAGCTGCAATAAATGAATTTGTCATCGTTTGATAGTCACACACGGAATACGACGCACGACACAGAAAGATCCTCAGTGTCTGAGCATCAATGGCTGCGTCCTACGCTGTGCCATAGAGCTTTATCATTATGCTGGTCGGTCACATGAGAGTGTGTGGGTGTGTGTGTGTGTGTATCGGGGGGTGGTAACAAGTCCAGAGTAAGAAAATATCGTATATTTTAGTTTGTCTTATTCATTGATTTGTGTGTCTACCTAGGTGTGTGTCTCTACCTGTAGGCACAACACTGACATATCATCGCTGTTCACTTTACGATCAGCACGTCAGCAAGCCGTGCAAATGTTCTCGCATTCTCCAGATATTATGCAGCATTCGCTTATTTATAATAAACGAGTGCGGTTGGCGTTGTGGACGTGACCATTCGCCTCCCGGATGCTCGTTGGCAACGTCGGCAACGAGTCGGCGCATCCCTGAAGCCCCGCCCCCTGGCTGCTGCACAGAGTGTGAGTACATCAGAGGAACGCACACACAGAAAGAGATTGCTTACGTCATCATTAGATACATTAAATACATATTCAATAATGTCTGGAGGGAACCGTTTGCCGAGTGCTTCTTTCGTCTCCAGCTGGTCGGGTGTTAACTCTCTGCGGGGTCGTCGCTGTAGACGACGACACCATTAACGTTCCACAATGTGCCGTGGACCCTCATGATGATGTTGTGACTCTACCTGATAAAACCCAAACCTTTCATAGCTAGAGGTGGACATTCACCCCGTACCTCGTCACATAAATTGCAGATTACAGCGACGCTGATGTTTGCACACTGAAGCATCTTGTGTGTGTGTGTGAGCTAAAGTTTCGTCGTCTTTTGTAAAAGATCTGTCCAGGCATCAGGGCGTCGCAGGCACGGAGACAATGCTCTGTTCAAATACAGGCCGTCATCGCAGCTTCGGTGCCAACCTACTCGGGGGGTGGGTTGACCGCCTCTCTGATTTGACATGGGAGTAAATAAATAGAGCTCTGCTGATTGCCACGGCGTGAAGCAGACACATTAATCACCGGAAAGGATGCTGACGGACAGCGTGGCGACAGGCAGCAGCGCGGCAAAAATAAATGTGTGTGTAATGTGTGTGTGTGTGTCGATGACCACAGGAGAGCTTAGTCACGCTTCATTAGTATTAGCGGGCGGTCATTAGGGGCAGCTGCCCGCTCCGGTGAATTCACAGCGGCGTCAAACGAGGACGATACGAGTCAGCCCGGCCTCACTCGATGGCAACGGGAGTCTTGAAGGGATGCGGTTGCTCTTATTGTCTTTCCTCATCCTCTCCCTCCCTCCATATTGACTTTCCTACTACGGGTATAATTACACATTCGGCTACAAGCTGCAGGCATCTGGTATTCACAGCCCGGGGTGAGCACAAAACCGTATTCAGCCAGTCAATGACAGCACCTCCACTTATCCTCATAGGGTGGAATGTAATCGAGTGGATTACCCCAAGTGCTGTACTTCAACACAAGGTACTTTTCGAGGTATTTGTGCTTCAAATCCATGCTACTTAATACATCACTATTGTGAAAATGTTGTGCTATTTACTCCACTACATTTATTTGGTAACATGAGCTGCTTTGATGACTCCAGGTTGATAATACAACAATATAAATCATAAATTGGGATGTGTTATCATTGATTACAGTCAGCTACTCAGCGGTTTATAAAGCTCAACCTTTACCAGCTGCAACGTTAAAGTGATGGACACCTTAATGCATTACATTTTACGATCTAATATCTCATATTCATCTGAAATGGGCTATTCTGCAAGATTACTTCAAGTTTTGGTACTCATACTTAACTGTGTTTTTGTTATGATCTTGAGTTTTCCTTTCTTATTTTGAAGTCCCTGTCCTCTGTTTCCCTGCATTTCCTGTCCCTGTGATTGCCTGCCCTGTTCCTGATTGTTTCCACCTGTGTGATTGCTAGCCCCGCCCTCATTGTGTCCACCTGTGTCTCGTTCCCCGTTGTCCAATCACCTGCACCTTCCCTGTGTATTTAAACCTGGTGTGTCTCATTCCCCAGCGTTGGTTCGTACCGTTTAGTTTTTGTGTGTTTGGCCTGTTTTGAGCAAAAGATTACATGTTCTGTGTAAAGTTGTTAGCGTGTGGGTCCTCTCTCTATGGCTACAACAGCAAACCTGACAGTTTAATTTTAAATTTTTTAAAGTAAAAGATTCCTCCAGCACTCCTTATTGTTTTACATCGATGACTAGTTATTTCATTTTCGACTTAAAGTTTTTATTTTTAACATTATCTGGTGTGTTCCTTGAAGAACTGTGCAAAGCCTTTAATGTTTGAGGGCCTAAGAAGACTAAAAGAAAGCTCCCTCATGGAGTCATTTCCTTCCAGACCTAGGAGGGAGGCAGGTCAACCGCACACATGCACACATGGCGCTACACGGATCCATTGGCACTAGTCCTACCTGTTCCAGGAGGTCCTCCACTTTCCTCTGCCAGCTCTCCCTGGCGTTGCTCATTTCCTGTTCCTTGCTTTGTGCCAGCTGACTCAGCGCGGCGGCCTTGTCCTCCACGTGGTCCTCTCTCAGCTCCTCGCGGAGCTTCTTACACTCCTGCCTACAACGGGGCAAAGCACACAGATTTAGGATTATTGTTCAGACACTGGGCTCTTGCTGCGATCAAGAGCGCTTCACCGAAAACGGCAACAAGAAAAGCCTCTACAGTTGAATAATCGGCATAACAAAAACCAATGTGATAGAATAGTCATGAGTGAAGTGTCTGTAAAAAACAGGAGTGAAAAAGAGGAAGAGCGGGTCGTCTTCCAATTGGAAGATCAGCTCCCCCGGTCCATATGCCGTGTCCTTGGGCAAGACACGGAACCCAAAAGCCACTGAGTGCAAAACCGGAGGACCGCCATCTGACGTTATTACAGACTTGCCCCAATCAGCTCCCTATGCTGCAGTCTGATGAAGAGAGGAGGAGGAGGAGGGATATTTGGCCTGTTGCACCCTGCAACCACACAGATGCCACTAAGTCCTCCACACCGTCCCTTGAAAAGGTCTGTTTTAGTTTCCACCAGCTTCTAAATGCTCCACTACGATCACCAGCTGGCCGCTAACCGTGTCAGTCCGTTTGGTGTTGAGCTACAGAGTTTATCAGAGCTTACTTCAGAGGTATTCGCTTCTGAGAACCATAAATGGTCCTTTATTACACCTCAACACTGCATCTACTGAGCGACCATCCCTCGATAACGCTGCTGCTAACAGCTTTCTGCTTGGCTCTCTCTCTGTGTGTGTGTGTGTGATGTCATATAATAGCTGAGTGGGAGTTGAAATGGCAGCTGTTAAATGAAGTATCGAGGCAAACACTTTTTTTTGTTTGTCAGAAAGTGTCAAACTGAAGGCAGGCAGGCGGGCTCACACACACACACACACACACACACACCTTGGGCTTTAAAGGAGCTCTGGTCTTTCTAAAAAGCGACGTTCTATAGCATAGCAGGAAGACGGTTCAGGACAGATGGAGAGACGGAGAAGAAGGAAGGAGTGGAAGAACAAACTGTCAATGATGGAAGATATATCCTGATGAGATGTGGGATAATTGGTTGGATTCGACTCGCTGTGCTCTGAGATATAACACACACCAGCTCATTTGAGGCGTGTATTTGTGTGTGGGATTATGCGTATGGACCTGATATTCAATTCTTTCAGTTTATTTTATATAGCCCAATATCACAAATTACAAATTTGCCTCAGAGGGCTTTGCAATCTGTACACATACGACATCCCTGTCTCAGGACCTCGCATCGGATCAGGAGAAGCTCCCAAAAAAGGGAAGAAACCTTCCGGAGCGCAACATCGGGGCGCATCAGCAGGGCCACGACGGGAGGCCGGTGAATGGTCAGTGATGTTGGAGCCCCACAGGGAACTGTCCTGTCTCCCTTCCTGTTCACCCTGAACACCACTGACCTCCAGCACAACTCGGGGGTCATGCCCTCTGCAGACTCTGAATAACACGGCTCAGCGTTGCCAACTCCTTTCCAAGGAAAGTAGCAGCACTGGCTCCAGAAGCTGCTGAATCTCGTGAGGTCAGCCAACCCTTCAGGCTCCTTCCAAAGCCACGCCCCTAAAACTGTCACGATGAACGCAAACAATGACCGTGGGTTTTGTTCCCGCTCACAGCTGTGAAGCGAGAAGCTTGTGGAGGACTCTAGTGAGCCCAATCATTTCGTATTACATCACAGGATGATATATATTACAGTCCTGCAACAGCCAAGGACTGTTTTATTCTTTATTAGGAGCTTATAATTAATCAATTGCTGTTGGGATGTAAGGATCACAACAAAATGAAGATAAAATGTTTCTAAATCCATGATCAACCCCCCGTCCATTATCCAGTCACTGGGCAGGAGGCAAAGCAGGGGGTTCCAGATGTCCTGCCCGGCAACGCTTTCCTCGAGGTGGTCCCAGGTCAGACGAAATGAAAGGACCCTCCAGCTGAGCCCAGCCACCCGACCAAGGAAGCTCATTTTGGCCGCTTGTAACGGAGATCTCAATCTTTCATGTCACCACACGGAGCTCATGACCACATGTGTGTCTGAACGGAGCTGGATGGGTCCATTGAGAGTTTTTCCTTCCGGCCCTGTTCACCACAGCGGTCCGATACGAAGTCCGCACCACGTTCCAGTTTACCCTCACGCTTGAACACGACTCCGAGATACTCGTTTGTCCGGACAGAGAACCATGGCATCACACTTTGGGATACTGACTCTCATCCCACGACCGCTTCACACTCTGCTGGTCGGCATTGAATTGTGCATATGTCCACATCGGGATTGCAATAAGAAATATATTCCTTTTGAAGTTACAATTTGTCCACGGTTAAAATAATCTTCTCCCAAAATGAAAAATGATTTTGAGGAGTCACAGTCAGTGCCTGCTGCAGGTGTGCTTCATCACCAGGCTTCATTTTATTTCGATTCATGTTCTTCAGATACTATTTTTCCTGTACGTGGCCCTCGTGCTTAGAATTCCTTTTAAAAATGACTTCATATCCAAGGTCAACGACGAGCATTCGAGCCCACACTTCCGCTAATATCTTTATAATATATAACATTTTCGAGGCAAAACAGTTGAACAAATAACCATAATCCGACCAAGGACTTCTACAGCCTCCATATTATCTCCATCTCAGGAGTTATTGATCGCGGATGTAGAACAGAATGAACCAGGGAAATGATATAACGCGGCAACAGATGTCCTGTGTTCAGCTGTTCATCGGAGATCAAAGTGACAACGCTCCAATAAAAGCTTTTCCAAAACCCTGAGACGGCGTTATAGCTTCTGGACGCGCTCACGCGGGCAATTAAACAGGAGCTGTCCTTCTGATATTTACCTAGTCAAGGTCGATGTCTAACCACGGGCAGAGCCTCAGAGTTTAGACCCATATTCCCCAACGCAAACATCGCTCCGCTGCCGGAGGCTTCTTGGACAAACTCGGCTCTCTCTGGGAAGGTCGGGTCACCGGGGTCGATTCATCCTCTGGGGATCATGAATGTCTGGACACAATGGACACAATTTCCCGCCAATGCCTCCAACAGTTGCAGAGATAATTCAGTCCGGTGAACCGACCCGTCTCTAGATCCGTTTACCGACACGTCGGCACACGACCGACTGGCGGAAGAGGCGCGAGGTCCTCCGTACGACCGGGACGAAGCAGCGTGGTACCGGCCTCGGTGCGCTGATCCGCTCACCGTCCTCTGTACATTTGGTAATCCGGAGAGCTCTTCCCATGATTATGCGATCACGGAGAAACCGTCTGTTTCCACTGAGACGGGGATTAAAGCCAGCCTCCTTAAGTCGGACGGCTCACTCACCAAGTGAATAGATGTCCTGAGGACTGAGACGTGTGAAAGCTAATGAAGAGGGGGCGGAGTCTCGAGATCCGCTCTTAAACCCAGGAAAACATGCTAAAGATTTAACGTTTCCCATCGCCAGAAATATATCTGAAACTCCTTCAGTCTCTCAAACCAGAGCTGGTGATTGTTGGCACAGTGGACGGACTGACTAAAGAGGATTTAGATGATTTATTTTCTTTTTTTCTGCCAACTTTGAATCAAGTGTGTTTCTATGATCAGCAACGTAAAAATGGCTGTTTTCGGACTCTAGTCTGGTGGCTCTGGATCGTCCCGTAGCATCGCACCAGTAGATGGTCAGAATGTGTTCAACAACGAGGTTAAATGAATGTTTCTGTCAGTCTTGTAGCTTTGATGAGCATCGAACATCTGGTTGTAAATCTGTGAATTAAGGATTCATTTCGACAAAAGATGGTTTTGATGAGTTTGATGTAGTTTATCCGTCTGAATGAAGCGTGTTTTGATGGCTCACATCTGGTTGCTTTGAGTATATTATTTATTTGTTTTGTACGTCAATCAATTACAATAATTGTCCAAATCCCTGTTGAATTTATTTATGACATATTAACTTCAATGCACGTCTTCCCTGGTGTCATGTGTCCTTCATTTGTCCCGGGAATGAAAGCTGACTGTAATCTTTCCCACGAAAGACAAAATCCAGATGTAGATTATTTTTATTGTGACAGACTTGTTGTTGGTTTCACTTTGAATCAGTTTGACAGCACATTAATTCCCTAATCTGTCTTTGATGCAGCCCATTTTTAGTCATTAATGTCACACCATCAATCTCTTGTCTTTTGCATTCGGTCTTTGTCACTTTTAATTCAAGACGCACGCTAAGTGTTAACATTTTTTATGTTTGCTACTGCTTGAAATGGTGGAAATATTAAATATCCAGCAGGTGAACTCATGTGCATGATTGGTGAAGTCTGTCTCTTGTCGGAGGAAGTTTGTGTTTGGGGTAAACACAAACTGATACTTCTAGTCTAGGGAGTTATATAAAAAGAAAACAACTATCAGGAGAGAGGCTGCTGACAGATTTAGGTTGTGATGATTCCCGGGGTTCCTAAACTGCTTCCTGGTATTTTAGCATATTTTTAGTATTTAGTTCCAGAATTTGACATTTAAAAGTTATTGGTCCTCCAGTCCTGTGGAGTGTTTCCCTCTCTACACGACATTAACGTCAACGCACACTAACACCAGACACGATGTTGGTAGCACATGAAAGAAAGCAGCGCATCCATAATATTTTCGGATCTATAAACAAGAACACAGAGCCATTGCAAAAATCCAATAATGATATATTGGCTGATATTCTTTTCCTTAGATTTTGTGATTAAACAATTATGATCAATATATATACTTGTAAAAACGTGCATATGTCAAATAAAATAATATCAAAGTAATGGAGTCATATTATATGATCGTATATTTCTTTCTACTTATCGGCCAACATACGCGCTGACATCAACACACATAATATCAGCCGATACATCAGCCTGAACGAGTTAATATTGCAGCTGAACCTATCAGTAACCACTCAAAACCTACACTACTAAACTAGTACGACAACCAGAGTTCATATTCTGGAGGAGAAAATATTCAGAAATATTGAATGGAGACCTCATTTGACATATATATATATATATATATATATATATATATATATCTGAAGTCAAGTGTATAAAAGTTCTTTCATTTATTTCATTTTTTAAGGTTTAAATCCATCATGAACCCATAAGTTCAAAGTCCTTGTCACAAAAGCATAAACAGGATATGAAGTGGTCTGCAGATTGAACTCCGTCTCAAGGCTTTCTCTTTACTTTTTAATTCCATATTAGTTGTAATTTAAATTTATGTATGAGTTGACTTATGCTACTAAAATGATGACATATTCCTTTTGCTATGTTTTGTGTCTTAATTTAATTGTTATTCTATTTCGTACTGGAGGTAGTATTATTTCATAAATATTTTATATGTATTTTTTGTGTTTTTTTGTAGTAGCAATATCTAAATAATTAAGTTATATCTTATCTTATTTGCTCTATTTTATGCTTTTTATTCAAGTCTTTTGCATAAACATACAGTTTAGTATCGGCCATACTTGGCGTAAAACTCTTATTATAAAATTAGTAAACCAATTTAAATAGCATCTCTTCTTTGAAACAACAACAATTTGATACATACGTCCTCTGGTTCCCAACAGCATATTGTACATTAATTGTATAGATCTTCAGCGCCACACGCCGCGTGTCCAGCACGAACAAAACTCACATCAATAGCAACCACAATTATTTTGTTTAAAAACTACTGCTGTCTACCTGTCTGTGCCGAGGGGGGGGGGGGGGGGTCACATGATCCTTCCACGTCTGAGACGTTTGGTTTGTGGTGCTCATAACATTTTTTTAAATGAGGTTAAACAGATTCTCTATAGCGAATTCTCTTTGCAGAAACAGTGTCCCAGTTACTCTGGATAATCCAAAAACCTCACTGTGAACAGCTTTCATTGGAACTACTTTCAACTCCCCCAAAAAAATATCCCTCGTGAAAACAGCCGACAGTGTTTCTGTGGATTATCCGGTGTAACTGGGACACCGTTTGTAAGGGAGAAAAAAAAGCATGTTTCCTTATTTCTCTTATTTTTATGAACCGACCCTGGGAGTTTATTGAAAGGCTCCATGGATGTGGTCACACACATGTCCCCACTGTACACCGGATGTCTCAAATACATAAATACCTGTTATAGGAGTGTGTCCACTCTTTCATTCCCTTGGGATTCAAAGTCTTCTTCTTTATGATAATAAATGAGATGGAACAGTATCCAGGCATTTAGCACGATTTAGTCAAGTTACTTCAGCATTAGAAGAAAAGATAAAATCTTCAAGTGGAAACGCTTAGAGCGTCAAGGAACAATTTAATGCTGGGATTACCTCCATTAGAGTCATTTCTAGGCTGCATAATTCACTGTGTGGCAATTACGTAGGTTCACTCCAAAAATGGACCGAAAGAAAAAGTCAATTTCGTTCTTTGTTTTTCGAACAACAACATTTCAAAAGGCCTGTGGATGTTAACAGTCTTTGAAACGCTGCAGATCCCTCCAAGGATAATACTCTGTCACGGTCGATATCGCAAGTGTGAATGTAGTGTGTGTGTGTGTGTGTGTGTGTGTGTGTGTGGGTTCTGTTAAGTGTGAGAAACGAAAATAGAGGAACAGAATAGACTTCCATTTCCCATCCATTCTTAATTTCAAGGTTTCTTACAACACACACACACACACGCACGCACGCACACACCTGAGTGTTTCGGTCCATTTGAGCTCCAGCTCCAGAGCCATCTTGTCCATCTTGTGTTTCTCTTCTTCTTTGGTGGTGATGAGTTTGGCTTCATGCTGACGCCTCTGGATCTCCAGCTCTCCCTGTGACAGACGGAGGACAGATAGAGCTCGCTTAGTGCGCCGGCATCGTCTCCTACACGCTGCTCAGAGCTTTTTACGCCCTGACTCTGAAAACTTTCTGATTTTCTGAAGCGTGAAAAAAGGGTAATGCCTTTTGGAGTAACGCGTGTCAACACGACATGTTGCTGCTGGGAGTCTCGATCCAAAACATGTCCTTCAAAAAGCCACTCTGCTCTAACACCAGATCTACATGGTAGGACTGAAATGATTTAAGATGAATTGAAACAAAGAAAAGCCTAATTGATTACTTATAGCAGCTCAAACATCAGGGTGTGTTGCTTCTCTATGTTCTGTGTTATTGGAAATATCATATTTTGGGTTTTGGACTGCTGGTCACTCTAATAAACAAGCACTGTTAACATCCACCATTGTCCAGCCTTTGTATAGACGTAATTAAGTTATAAATTATTAGACAAAAAGATCATGATCATTATTTACAAAACTTAATTAATACAATAAAGTGTCAAAACTACATTGTGAAAAATTCCACTAACGACTGTTTTTAACCAGAATCTATGTTATATTGTGATTGGAATCAGTCTAAATACTGTGTGTGTGTGTGTGAGGACTTTATTCTCCTCCTCACTTCTCCAAAGGGCATTATCTCGGTATAACCCGGTTTCAGGGTAACTTTAAATTAACGTCATAAGTCCAGAACAACAACAACGACTGTCGGCGCCGACCTGCAGAGCGGTCAGCAGGTTGCTGGTCTCCCTCAGTCGGGCCCTGGTGGCGTCCAGCTCCTCCAGCAGTTTGTCCTGCGCCTCCTTAAGTGTGGAGATCTGTCCCTCAGCCCTCCCGACGTCCTGCTCCCCCTGCTGCACCTCCTCCTGCAGCCGGATCAACTGCGGGGAGAGGAGAGACAGACAGAGCCAATAAACTCTATTCACGCCCTCCATCCGGCTGCACCGCGGGCTGTTCCTCAAGGTGGCGGCGACCTTGGAGCCACATCAGCTGTTGATGCTCGGCGAGGTGGGATTTCCATAAGATGCATTCAATAACCATTTCTAATACTCTTTATTAAATGAGTGAGGCCCATATACTTTTTAATTGACCTTAATTGACCTTGCTGTTATAAGTTAGTGTGCAACAAACAACAGAAATAAGAAGTTGTTGTGTATTTTTATTCAGTCAATCATTTAAATACAATACAATATTATTCTATATTTACAAAACAGAAAGACTGAAAAGGTATAGGTAGAAGCAAAAAATGCTTATATATTCCTATCCTAAATTATTATAGTCAAATAGAAAATGTATATCAAATAATACAAATTAATAAAGAAAATAAAAAATTAATATATATATATCCACATAAGTGGCAGCGGGTTTACACGCAGGACCAAAAACTAACATTTACTCTCTTTTACTTGATTGAACAAGTAAAGTTTGAACTAAAGGAGCAATACTTATAAATATAGTTTCTATATTGAGTCATTTAATAGGAAAGATGGGCGCCTCACACTGGGAAGGGACCCTCTCCTCATTTTTCAGCTGGTAAAACGACTTGAAAACACAGTTTACCTCATCTCCGAAATGGTAATTAATGTTTATCATTTATTAATTATTCCAATCACTCACATTATTAAAGATTCAGACTCCAGTTTCTCTAACTTATGAAGGTCACAGCACCAACAAGAAGTTAAGCGAGTAGTGAAAGATGAATTATTTCCACACGGTGTAAAACAAACTCTGATCACATGACCTTCCACGATGACATTTGAAACCAAGGCAGACGAGAAGTTCTGAATACACTTTAAAATAATAAAGATGTGTTTTTTTAACTGTGTAAGTAGTGTAGTGCACAGTGTGAAGAGGGATGGGGAAGCAACCAATGACAGCCGACATGATTTGTAGTGTTTGTAACCCGCAGGTCAGACGTGCGGTTCCTACCTCTCGGCTGGCCTCGGCGAGTCTGGAGTTGAGCTCCTCGCTCAGCTCGGCCAGCTGCTGCCTGAGAGTCGTCTTCTGCTCCTCCAGCGAGAGGCGCTCCCTCTCAAACTGCTGCTCCAGCTCCTGTGGAAGCCGAGCAGAGGCGTACACATCGGTCTCAGCGAGTCAAAAGCAAATGGAGCGTCGCCGAGGAACCCGAAGCCACATTCGTGCAATGTCATTTACAACCAACGGCTCTCTCGCTTGAGTCGTGGCGTCGGTGGAAACGTGACGGGCTTTACGTCAACCAGCCAGAGCCTAAGGGGGCAGGAAGTGGAAACGTCAGAGGGAGCATTAAAGTCAAAAAAAGAAAGCGATTGATGGGAGGGGAAGAAAATATGGCTGTCAGAAGAGAGGGCACAGATTTTCATTTGTAAAATACGAGTGTGCCCGTTCAAAACGTACCCGCCTTTGAACGCTCCTCATGTGTCATGGATGGTGTTTAATAACGGGGGAGATAAATATGACGCACTCTGGCTTGAAGAGACATTTCTATTACAACTAAATCAAGAAGCGGAGGCAGTTCACGTCACCGCTGAGTAACGTTGTGCAGCTTTTATTGGATTTTCCCCATTCCTGGTATTTTGTGTCTATACGAGGATTCGAGCGTGGCTAAAACACAGGAGGTGGATGTGCTGGAGGCTCGGGCCAGCCTCAGAAATACACCAGGGCAAACGGCAGAACTGCCCCGAAGAAATATCATTTTGCCCCTGATATCACGAGGAGAGGGGCAAAAACATTTTGTTATAATTTCCTCTAATAATTATGATAATTTAATAGCGTTTTGTTTATGTTCTTTTTAGTGTGTGTCCTATCTGTATTGCCTCTACTGGACACAAAAAATATATCTAAATATAATTTTGAACTATAAGAAAACTAAGAAATAAGTTATAATTGTTAATAGTAGTTTAAAAAATATAATAACAAGAAATAAGAATAACATTAAATATAATTTATGTTTCCTGTTTGTTTTTGTAAAACAAATCTAGAAAACACTTTGAATCTGTAGACTAATGCCTAATAGTCTTATTATTGCCATTTGTATGACAATTGCTCATATACTGTAAGCCTAAATAACAATATTCATTATTTCTTAATATGTTATAAAAAGTGCCCCCAATTTCTTTTTAAATGCTCTTGGATTTTCAGTCAGTGGGGGGAAAACACTGCCCCCTAATAAAGATGTTCATGTCCTACCCTGGCTCAGGCTGATGCACCGAATTTTTACAAAAATGTTTCAGACAGACTGGAAATGACTGACGAAGACACGTTCACACAACTCGGCGGCTCCGTGTGTCGTGTTCCTCCCTCGCTTTGACCCGTTGACTGAATTCACCCGGGCAAAGTTTCTATAAATACAGCAAACTCTTCCATTGTCCTTGACGGAGGCATTCTCACCACGATGAAGCCCATTATGCCTCCTGACGCATTCTGCTGCTTTCCAAGGACAATTAGAGTCGGGGGGGAAATTGCCGTAATGTCAAAGGAAATAAGCCATCGTTATTCATGAAACAGGAGGATGGAGTTTGTAAAGAAAAAAGAAGAAAAAAGCATTCAGTGTATTGACGACTGCGTTGGAAATGCATCTGAATGGAGGGAAGAGTGATAAATCACAGTAATCCATGTGTAACGACATCTGGTATTTCATCGGCCGCAGACTGGGGGAAGTTTCTCTGTTGTCAGTCGGCACGGTAACGACTGAATACTAGCTGACACAAATATGCATCCGTAAAAACAGTTTGCTGTAGTTTGGTACAAAACATCACAGATCGGTGTCAAAGTGATCCAGTTTGTAAATGTCTTTTCCCTGTTGTTGCAATAGTTTCAACCCCCTTCTGCAACTATGAACAACGAGCATGGGCCAGTACCAGTACCAGTACCTGCCCACCGCGGGCTACGGTGAAGTCTCCAGCGACATGAAGATCTGTCCGATGTGCTGTTCGCCTAACGCCTTCCTCCAGTCCTCACAAAGGCTTTCCTTCAGACGCTTGCTTGTGAATTCAAAGGTGAATTGGGTTTCAGACCAAAGAAAAATCTGAAAAAAACCAACTTCAAACTTTCTCTACTTCTACATGCCGCGTAGTTTCTTCTGTGGGTGTTTACAAACTCGACTGCTTTGTTCTTACCTGCTGCGGTACATTATTTTGCTCGGGTAGATGTCCTCCCCACAGCCCCTGATCTAAGGTAACCAAGGGCAACCTGTGGGTGTGAGAAGTGAAGCCAGTCCAGAAGTGCCATGAACTTCTCGTGAAGGCCGGCCGGGGGCAACTCCACTGTTTTCAAAAGGTAGTCGGATTGTTTACGGGGCAAAGAGAAACTCGGTAAACATTGTAAACGTGAGTTTATGGTCTCAATCTCTAGTTTCAAGTCTTCTTCAATACAGCATGATGTTCAATTAGATAATGATGGTCTCATTAGGAGTCAGCTGCTGACGGTACCGGGCTCCGCCGCCCCGGCCCAGAGCCACCATCGAGTCACAAAACCAAGATGGCGAACTCGAGGCTTCAAAACAGCAGAAACTAATGGGCAGCGTCACCGTGACGACGCCCGCTTCATGCAGTCCATGGTGGTAACTTGTAGTACCTAAAGCTGATGGCCCAATAATAACTGAACACATTGAAATGAAGCTCAATCCTCTTTATTATGTGTATGTACTCGTTATACTCCGCTACACTCTATATATTCCGGTTCATTCATAATCTCAGTCCCTAATTCATTCATCTGATTGGGGCGTATACATTGAATGATGAGATTATGCGCAGTTTCTGTAAGCCAATCACAGCGTTGTTGACACACTTTTAAATAAGTTCTCCTCTCAGCTGCTGTCGGTTGTCGTTTCAGCTCAAACTGATGCCCCCCCAGTCCTGCTCACCTCCATGGGGGGATATCAGCATCTCTACCCCTGGCTTCGTCCGATCGCCAAAGACTTTGCACTATTTAAATATATGCTATTGTAATAAATTATTGTTAAACTCTAAACAAGTCTCCCCTGATTGAAAGAGCATTACCCTGTAATAACTAATGTGTAAGCAGAGAATTGGGCAGTAATATTCATTTTGAGTTAATCAATACGTGGGTGTGTTGATAAAAACGATTCCTCATATTACACAAATAAATTTGATCATTGTTTATTTACAAAATGAACAAATGCAGGTTCAAACACTTTGTGACAGAGAAAAGCTTGTCGGTGAAAAGCTGTAGAAACAAGTCAATTCTTTCTGGTCGGCTAAGGACTGGAATAATATTAATGCTCCAAAATGTCTTCATCTGCTCCAAATCCTCGGTCATTGCGTACAAGATTTCCTCCCAGTGCTCATTTATTTGCGGGCGACGCTCTCCGGCAGTGAGACTATGACACTGTTCCATCTCTGGTGTCCATCCAAATACAAAAATCATGTCAATGCATCACACCTGACACCCGAATCACGGGTATGAAATAGAACGGTTGTTGACTCGAAAAATCAAAACGAATCAGTCGCCGTTTGCAAAATTTGAATATGTGGGAAAATCTCGATTGACGGTGTTTACCGAGCGTCTGGCGATGTCGAGGACATTGATCCGTTCGGGGGGAAAACAGCCGGGGAGGAATCTAATGCGACGCGTCAGGATTCCTGTCACGCCTCGCCGATCGATACGGAGGCCGCCGCCGCCGCCGAGGGGCTGCGGCCTATTCATTTGAATTCCAAACACCAACCAGACCAGAAGCGATGGAAAGAACAGGGCCACGTCAGAGAACATATCAAACCGTGAGCTGGGCACTGAGACGTGAACGGATTCCACCTCCTCCCTGTCACTCAGCGAGGACATGTCTGCACCGACACCGGCTGCACGAGCATGACCAACGGGGAATAAATGAGAATATCGGAACCAAGCGGGACGCAATAAGAGGCCAGAGAGTCTGCGCATGCGATCATTATGAAACGCATAACGCTCGTCTCACAGCCGTCCGCTCTGATCGGGTCCGCTGTGGAAAAGCATTTAAAAACGTGACCCCATTACAGCTGATGCAAGAGAATATTTGATCACTCGCCTCCACGCGGCCGTGTGCGACTGAATAAAAGACCCCGTGGAGATGAGGCACCAGCACCAAAGCCATTTTCAGGCTGGTGGAGCTGCGAGTCTGTGCTGCAAATGAGTTGTAGAGGCTGTGCTGGTATAGACCTCGGGCTTATTAATGGAGTCCCCGGGGCCCCGGTTTGTAATCCTCAGGGGGGCCCACTGTCTCTGTCAAGGTACTGGAGAGGGCACATGCGAGTACATTAGGGAACGAGTGTATGCTTCTGAGAGGAGGAGCAGACAGGCGGCTGCAGGGGGTTTGGATGAGGGGTCAGAGGGAGTCGGACCAAAGAGTCAGCAGAGCTTGCCATACATATATATACATATATATACACACATATATATATATATATGTATATATATATACATATATATATATATACACATATAGAATGATGAAATAAAGTTCTTTATTTTTTGCAATAAAAAAAAAAAAAAATGTCATTCTGGATTCATTACACAATCAAACAAAAATATGCCAACCTTTTTTTTTTTTTTTATTTATGATTATATTACACAGAAAAAAAAAAAAAAAAAATCTATCTAAAAATTTTTAATATTCAGACCCAAAGTAAAAAAAAGATTTATACAAGGCTCAGGACCCTTGCAGGTGTTTTTGAGTGTTTTGTAGCAATATTAAAAGAATAAAGAATAAAAGGCTTGCAATATTTGGATTTGTAATGAATGAAGAATGCATGACATTTTTTTTTTTTTTTTTTGACAGAAAAAAAGAAAAATCATCACAATATTCTAATTTTCTGAGACAGTCCTGTATATGTATATATACATATGTATATGTATATATATATGTATGACCGATATGATATATATGTGGTGAGCATGTCCGTCTTCCAATCAGGGGGTTGGCGGTTCAATCCCCGTCCGAGTCGATGTGTCTTTGAGCAAGACATTTAACCTTGATTTGCTCCCCGTAGCTGAGTCTACGGTGAATGAATGTAACACGTAAAGTGTCTTTGAGTACCTTCAAAAGCACTAAATAAATTAAATGGAATATTATAATATTATTATTATATATATGCATATATGTATACAAAAAAAATTCTCTCTCTCTCTTTCTCTGGATAATTCGAGCGGTATATGTTTTATGCGTCTCAGATTGTTGCCGCCTCAAAATGAAGCTTCCCAACCCACTTTGTGTATATTGTGTTTCGATGAAGTGAAATGTTATTTTTTGACTAACGGATGGAACGGTGCAGACAAGGCGCCGACACATCGCTCCGCTTCGTCTTCACTAAGCAAACAGTCGTTTCATGCTCTATTAATGCTCTGAATATCGAATTGAGCTCCTTTTTAGAAAACACACACAGCTGAAAGGTTCCAGCTCAAAAGAAAAAGGTGAATCAGCTGTTTTCTCTGAAGTCCCTTGAAGGGGGAGAAGAAGAAAGAAAAAAAAATCTCAATAGCTCATGAATCCACTTTTGCTGACCTCACTTCAGCTGAATAAGGAATAAACCTCAGCGGTCCTCAAGCAGGAACTCTCACGTCTTTCCCAAGGAGTAAAAATATCTAACATAGAATATGCAGTCGACAAGCAGCGTAGAAAAAGCACCATCTAAGAAGTGTGTGTGTTCGGTAAGTCTGAGCTTAAGCCCCGTTAAGTAAGCAGCGGTGAAATATTAATGAAGGAGGTTTGAGAAACAAACACGTACACTCTGCCGCAGTCTAATTCAAATCCCTCGATCACAATAATGTCTTTTATCCTTCCTTCATTTTGTCCTAATTTAAATCACTTTACCCACTTTACATTCTCCACTTTTTTTTGTTCGTGCTGTGAGTGTCACAGGCAGGACTGTGAAATTAAATCTCGGGGCCGTGCACCCATTTAAATGTCATTCCCCCCCCCTCCCCACACTTTTTTCCGAGCCTTCATTTCTTGACGTGTTTCAAAGATTTTTGTGAAGCTGAACTTTATTAGTCCGGTTGTCATTTTGCTTTCTTATTGAACTGCAGTGACAAATATCAACCTGTCAGTGACGTCCCACTCTCACATTCTCTGAGACCATAATGGATGAACCCACGTTCTCAGCACCGCGCGTGTGCCGCGCTTCCTCCCGCGGTGTAGGTGGCGTGTTAATCTAATTAGCGCCTCGCTGTTGTGTGCACGCCGAAGCAGCCGTGTGCGAGTAGCAGATTTTGCAACGCCACAAAAACAGCACTTTAGAGCGTCGTATCACCTGTGAGTCATCCGACGGGTCCACGTGAGGCTTCTCATTGACAACCTTCTTCCATTTTTATTTGTATTTATTTAATCTCTTTTGTTTTAATGCATCACCGACAGACCAGCCCAGGCAACGTGAGCTCAGATGTGTTCCAGGTGACATTGATGTGTGATAAATATAAATGTGCTCCCACGTCAGTAGGCCGCCTTCCCTCCTCCGTCAGCATCCGAGTCACAGTTATACACACAATGTACCCTTTTTAAGTCTGTACATATATAACCTAATCAAACTGCATATTTTGTGGAATGCATCTGAGCTCCTCGTGAGATGATTTTTTAATACCAGCCTGAGAGGAGAGACTACAAATGCCAAACCTTGTTTCAGGATTTAAAAATAAAAGGGGGGGGGGGGCTGCTTGTTCACCGAGTCTGATGCTGCTCGTGTTGACATGACATCGGAGGATGAAGGCGAGTGTGGTCACAAGCGTCCGCTTCACCGACTCTTTTTGTTCTGCGTCAAAGAGCTGATCGATAACTTTAAAAGGTAACAGCTTTCACATGTTTTTGCTATTTTCGAAGTAAAAGTTCAAGCGGGTGCGAGAGAGGCAAAAGAACGTCTCGGTGCCGAGATGTTTTCTTTAAAAAAACACCCCAAAGGTCCTTCAATCTAATAGATGGACACACACACACAGTATTTGGAATGATTCCAACCACAATATAATATATAAATATATATAAATATATATAAATAAAATAAAATATATATATATAAATATATACATATATATATATATACTGTATATATATATATTGTGGTTGGAACCAAGTTATTGTAGTTTCGCACTTTAAAACATATGGAGACACCGCGGGACGTCATCCCAAATCATTCAATAACCAATATTGTGTGACATCAACAGACTGAAGTGGTGTGACGGCCCAAATCCTTTGGCAGGCGATGAATCCAAAGTGCATCGACACCGAGAGAGAGATAGCTTGTGTTCTCACTGAGTCATTCCTGGATGTACTACGCTCCCATATTTGTCATTATTTATTCATTATGAAAATATAATAAGGCGTTCATCAATGTGTCTCTACTCCCAGTAGTGAAAAGAAGGTATTCAGATTCTGGATGTTAAGCTGCACTACTTGACATATTAACATATTAACACGTGTTGTGAAAGGAGTCACACAGAAATAGAAGAAAAACATTCACTAAATAATGGACTTACATTCGCCAGAAACAGCACACTAATGTTGCTCATTGCAAACAATTTCTCAACAACAACTAGCAAAGTATAAAATTAATAAATATGTAAAAGTCAGGTAACTTTGGAGAAAGCGTTACTTTAAAAGCGTCCGACCGAGTCAGTAAGCCCCTCCCTTCAGGCCGCCCTCCAAAGCCCTTCCCTTAAAACACATGCAGACACTGCCTGTATGTGTGTGTGTGGAGGTTCACAGACAGGTGGGCCACCCCATCATTTCATGCAGGTTGAATTAAATGACAGGACTGCTCACTGTGACAGCCACGGATATCAGATTCATTTTGTCTTTATTTTGTCAGAGAGATTTTTGCTCTTATGGGAATTTAAACACATAAAATAAGAAAAAAGCTTCTAAAATTACCTCCACTAGATTTAAAGCCAGCCATATGTTTTCTTTAGTAGCAATAAATACATGCACACGTACTTCTTCACTAAAGCAAGTTCATAAATATGGTAGAATTACCAGTAAAATGTATTTAAAGTATCAGATTGAGGAGAGATGTTGAGAATGTTGCAGGTGGTCAGTGAACAGAAACCACTTTATGTATTGTTGTTATTTGGATCAATACCAAGACATTAAGTTTAATTAGCTCATGGCATGATTTGATGTAAAGTAGAATTGGCAGATGGCAGTGGAGTAAAAGTAGAAAGCTGCACCCCATCACCTACAGAGATAATGTACTCGCTGTACTTGGTTGCCATCCACCTCTGGTGTGATACTTCTAGTGGGGGAAAATACACTTTCTGATGCAGGATCAATGAAAACAGACAGCTGTTTGTTTTCCTCGGCCTTGGAGCAATAAACGCTGATGACACAAAGTCTTGGCGAGTTCTGTCCAACCGATCGCCTCCCGCTCTTCTCTTCCCGATCGCACGAGTGAGCGTCAGGTTTAATCAACGGCATCAGCGTGACGCGCCTCCATCACGCGGTGCAGGTTATCCGTGAAGGGCGATACATGGCCTGTGTGTGTGTGTGTGTGTGTACTTACGGCCAGCATGCGGTTCTTTTCCTTCTCCGCGTTGTTGAGGGCGTTCTCCAGGGTCACTCTGTGCTTCTTGGAGATCTCCTCCAGGGCTCGGGCCTGGCTCTCCTTCATCTGGCTGGCCTCCTCTTCGGATCGACCTTGCATGTCGGTCATGTCCCTCTCGTGGGACGACTTCTCGTCACGCAGCGTCTGACGGGGGACGAAGAAATACAAATAAAGTACATACGCATAATACGTCGAGAAGGTCACAACAATAAGTTTGCACACACAGGAAGGACTCGGGCTGATTTCACGCCGTACGCGGTGATTTTTTTCAGCCTTATTGTCAGTGTTGACTCCCAGAGGCAGCCGCATATTTAATCCTGTATTCTGTCTCCCTCTGACAGCGTGTTCCTCCGAAAGAACCAAACACCTACAGGCTCAAAACCCCTCCATGTGGGGTTATAGATAAAGGGCTTATGGTGATGGAGCTGTAGACCCAATAATCAACCCAACATCCTTATTAAACCTTCATTTAACCAGGTGAGTCCCATTGAGATTAAAAATCTCCTTTTCGAGGGTGACCTGGACAAGACAGGCAGCGACATAAGAAACACATACAGATAAAAAACACAGAACAAGACAAGTTAAAAAAGACTAAAAGTTAAGAGACAGTGGCATAACAGAGTTAATAATGATGATTCTGATTTGAATGGAGACTTTTGCTCAGTTACTGTTGCTGTAGAGTTACAGTTAAACAGCCAATTGGGAGGATTAGGAGCTGATGAGTTATCTGGTGACTGGGTTGTGGATAAGCAAGAGGAGTGGTGGTTGAATCAGAAGGTTTGAAACTGTAAGGCATGAACAGAGGAGCGAGGTAGAACGTAGGAACGGATCAAAGCCACAAGACGAGGCTCAGAGGGAGAAAGAAGTAACCGAGATCTATATATTATGTGTGAGACAGAAACACGCGCTCTCTGTAGCACACTGGGTTTTGTCATCGGGACTCTGGCACGGCATGAATCAAAGATAAGGTCACAGTCAAGGAGTGATGATCACGAGAAACCCCAAATCCGAATGTAATCTGTGACCCATTTGCTGTGTGTTCGATCAAGGGGAGCAGACGCGTCTTCATTGCATCGGGTTTAACACCATTTTAATGAGCCCAAAAATAAATAAAGGCCACATGGGAGCAGTAATATCCACTACTTGACATTAGGCGGGGTAAAAGTCCCCTGAAGTAAGCCGAGGAGCTCCTCCTGTTAGAGGGCGTATCAAGAGTACCCAACTTCTAAAGCGAAGGGATTCAAAATCAGTCGCTGACATCTTTTCTCTCGATTTCAACACCATGAAAAGAAATGAACGTGTTGATGCATTAAGGTGTGATTCTTTGCTTTGGGGGCAGTTCAGGGTGTTCGGGTATCACTATCGGGGATGAATAAAAAGACGGGATGCTCGCGATGCCTCGATCAAGGTTTTCTTTTTGGGGGCCTCGATCTCGAGCCAAGTTAACGGAGACGATTCTGGCTAAAACTGAGACGCTGGCAGCTGAACGTTTTGCACACTGCTCTTGCAAATAACACAGAGAGAGGAGCGATAACTGATTTGATTTGAGTCTAATTTTAACTGCCTCACACAGTGAGATGCTGCACTGTCGAGCCCGGGCTTTAATCGAGGAGAACAGCGCTGTAACACGAGCAGGCTGAGGTGGACCGACAGGACAGAGAGGACCACATCACTGTGACGGGCCCACGTCGGACCCAGGATCAATCCGTAGAATCGGTTTGGGACATCTCACTGAATGCACTAATTGTGATTTAAATATCTGGTGAATCTAGGATGCCAAACATTCCCTTTGCCAGTTCCTAAACCGTTCATGCCAGAAATGGCACGATAACAATTAGATTTGTTGAAATCATCGACTCATAGACAGACATCTGCTCGCCACATGAGGAGAACAGTGTCATTGCCGACACGCTTAAAACTGCAGCCTGTCCCAAAACACACACAATGTGCATTCAGTTTGGCCTCGGGCCAACCATTTTAGAACCTGTGAGCATCGGGCCAATTATTGAATGTATCAGACGTTGGCTACAACATGAAAAATAAATTTAATTCCCCACCGAGGATGATATCGGTTTGGACTAATTGCTCCAAACCAGAGGGCTGTTTTTGAAAATCTACCAAGAAAACGTCCCCGAGCCGGTCAAACGGAGCGGCTGCGTTATCACATGGCCAAACAAACCCGGGGGGGGATGATCAGAACCACGGTGCATGAACAGAACTTGGGTGGTTAATTTCTTTTTTTGCAGAAGAAAAAAAAAAGGAAGAAAAAAAAGCATAATTGAGGAAAAAATGTAATGTTAACAAGAGGGAAGTAAAAGGCCAAACCTCCCATTCCTTGAATGGCTTTTCCACAGCGTTCTATAATTAAGACCATTAACATTATACCTACAATGGTATTTCCCTTCCAGCTTGCTAATGTTGCTTATTTTCAAACACAATTATTCCAAAAGTCGCTCCATTGCAAAGTTGGAAAACACTTCAGAGTGGAAAACCGGCTCCGATGTTACCGGATTATTTTTTTAAATTTGTATTTAACGATCGTTAGGTGAGAAAAAAAACCCGGCAACGCTGCTCTCACCGACAGCTCGATTACTGCGAGTAATCCTCTAATGTCCGCAATCAGTCGAGCACTGGGGGGACATCGGCGCAACAGAAAGGTGCCGTGAAGTTTTTTAAACTGTGCGAGATGTTCAATAATCTGAGGCAAGACATTCACATTCACAGCGGCCCGGCGCGGCGGGAGAACTCTGCCAGCTCACCGAGGATTACACGGAACAAATGTCAGCGATAACGGGAAAACACACATGAAGCTGCAACACTTGACATTTACCCTCGGCTGCGGTCGGTCTGCTGACTGCACTCTTCCTGAAATCAACTGACCTTTAAAAAAAAAAAAGAGCAGCGTGTTGTTTGTTGTTGTTGTCAAAGTTTCTAAATGCAGTGATGGACAGGTTTGAAACGTTCAACAGTTTGATGGCTGCAGGCCCAGATTTGCTCCATTTTGCTCCTGAACATTGCGTTGCATGCAGACCGTTTCTTAGAGCTCTGGGGGGGTTCACACGGGGGGAGAAAGACAGGAAGGTGGAAAAAGAGTGGGAGTCTTGATGGATTATGTACATCGAAATGTGCGTGCCTTCACAGTTTGTGTTCTCCATGAAGTACCCGGAGTCCACAGGGGGACTGCTCTAGGAAGTCTCATAAATAAATGGCAGTGTTGCAAAACTAAATGTAATAAGAAGAAAAAAACTAAATGCCAACGTGAGTTGAAGAAACAACTTGGTTCTGGGCCAAGTAAGTCTTAGAATGTCTTCAGAGCTCCAACAGATGGGCTTCTACTTTTGGGGATTAATGAGGAGTTCAGATGGAGAACACAAGCTTCCCACTTGAAAAATATTCATCATTATTTTTATTCATAAGCATTTCTAATGTTTAATCTGGCAATGGAGCTTTTCTGATTGTGACATTCAAAAAAACAATGTCAGTACATTTAGCGGTTCCTCAAATGCATCCTATTCCTAATCACTCGCTTTGTGTTTTCTCTGTGGTACAAAATGACTTCTTCTCCAGAATATGAGCACGGACTCTTTCACCACCGAACTGTGTTTGAAACCCGAGAGGAGAGTCTTCTAAAAGCTCCGGTCACCGCGTCTCGACGGCTCATTGGTTATTCATCACAGTGCCGTTCCTGTCTGAGGTGAACACCGATCCCCCACACACCTTCTCCAGGGACTGGAGCTGTTGCTTCTGTCGTTCGTCCAGGGCTCGGCTCTGGCTCTGCAGGGACTCCCTCTCCTCTTCCATCCTCAGCACTTTGTCCTTCAGCCGGCTGCGCTCGTTGTCCACGTCCCTGATCGCTGCTTCCTGGGTCATCTGGGTGGCCTGCAGGCTGCTGATCTGACCTACGAGGGGACAGAGGCGGCAGACGTGAGCCCGACGCAACGAGTGGTATCGACATTCTCGCCGGTCGATTCTCGTTCGTGCAACCGACACATGTGCTAAATAAAGTGGTGTCAGCATTTTTAACTTCAACTCAGTCCTGGATCGTTGATTAGTTTTATCGACAAAATATCCTGAAGTCCCATTTTGTTTAAGCTCATAATAAATACAAGCTCATACAACACTCATACATACCACACACATGCCACTTTAACATGCACTTTAACTTAAACACACGTCACATGAAACACACACCTAAACACTTTAACATTATTTGTTGTCCGAGCACTTTATCTTTATCTTATCTTATACTTAAGTTCACTGTTGCTGTCGCGTTGATTGTTGTTTGTCATGTCTAAATGTTACACCTTCCGGCAAAAAAAAATTCCTCGTTTGTGTAAACATTCCTGGCAATAAAACTGTTTCTGATTCTGATTCTGATTGATTCACCCTGACACTTTTGTTCATGTTGGCTCATTTCTCGCATTGGAGGCGTTGGTATTTTATTTGGTAGTCATAACTATCTGGAAAATGTCATTTCAAAGATGTTTCTAAGAATGTATGGGGAGGTTTTTTTAAGAAAATCAAAGAAATTTAAGGGTTTTAAGAGTTGGTATTTCTGTAAATCAACATTAAAAAACTGTTGAGTTGGTCTCATGATCTCACTCTTCTTCTTCTGTGTCGGAAGATGATGTCGACATTCTTCACCAACTCAGCCGTGACCGATTTGACCTGCTTGCTAAAGTTCAGCGCGCACGCACACACACACACACACACACACACACACACACACACACACACACACACACACACACAGAAGTATGTGGTGCATTCAAACTAGATTTCCAGTGAGTGGTTTATCTAAATAAAGTCTGTTTGCTAATTAACCGCAATGTTTTTTAGCAGATTGCGAAGGAGCCGGGGGGGGGGGGGGGGGGCATGATTCACGCCTCCCAGACATTAATGTTGATGCAATATTGTTGCACAAAGTACCGACGGAGAGACATCGCTCGATATTAGATCAGATTCTGACATGAAACCATTTACCCAACACGACTGCACACAAACGCACACAAACGCACACCTTGAACTGGGCATAATTGATGGGAGAAGGGTTTTTCTTCTGCCCCCGAAGGACTGAAAAGACGATTAGCGTGGGTATAAACGGCATTACGCCATTAAAGTGTTCCACGCCGTGATGCCACAGACAACTTGAGAGGAGCCGCTCTGGATATGTTTGATGTTTTAGCACGACAAGCCCAGGAGGAAGGGTCCTGAGGGTAGCGTGTGTGTGTGTGTGTAAAGGATGCATTATGACGGAGGGGAGGGGTCTTACTGGCTTTGAGCAGGATTTCAGTGGCTTGCTGCTGAACTCGGTCTCTGGCTGCCTCGAGTTCACACTCGGCTTCCTTCTGACGGATCTCCACAATTTCGGAGTTCTGGGTCACCTCGTCCAGCTGCTTGGTGAGGTCCTGGAGAGGAGTCAGAGAGAGCAAAGGAAACGCCGTTAACACGGAGAGCGGCGGGGGAAACGAGAGCATTGTGAAGTGCTAAATGCATCTCCGTGTTCATCAACGTTACAAATGATGGAGCAAGGAAAGAGACTCTGTGTTTTGGGAATGAGAATGAGACTTGGCGTTGGAGAAAAAGAAACCCCGAACTGAATGATGAAACGTTGGCATCAAAAACGCTTGTATTTGAAAAAGTTGTGTTGGCAGTGAACAAAGTTTTGGCACGGAGAAATAAAACACAGGCATTGAGAAAAGATCCTCCGTCGAGCTTTCAATTAAGACTGATTGTAACACACTGGTTCCTTTTTTAATGAAGAATCTCACTGACTAAATTTTCTTTTCATTTGCTCATCTTTTTCTTCACATTGTTTCAACGTCGTTGTTTTTCTTAAGCTGACAGTTTATATTCAGTCAAACCCGCAAGATGTCAATTTAAAGCTAACTTCAGCCAAGTCTGGTTTTATGTGAAAAAACCCCCAAACGGATTAGTTTCATCCCTAGAACCACGTTGGACACTTTCGGACCTCGAAGACTTTTTTTTCCCTCGGATTAATTCCTTTAAATCATCTTTCTTGTTGAAAGAAAATAGTCTCCGTCAAATCATTCCCAGGGACACACATGAGGGGGCGTGTTCACTGTCGTATTATTGGCCCCGAGCTGAAAAGATATTGAGAAGTGTTTTTTGATTGATCGTTCACGAAACAGAAAAGTACAATACTTCCATATTTAACGCAGTTAAAAGAGGCTTTGAGAGAAATGTAATTACATAGCTACCGGGAAGAAGGAAACAACACCAGTGAACATTTTGTCATGAATATGTGATGTAATAATAATATTGCATCACTTGTGTGTGTACAATCTGAAGCTCAAAGCCAGTTTTCTGACATCTTGTACTTCCTCAGCTAGTTGCAAAATGGAGCATATTGGAAGCTTATTATTACGACTGAGGATCAAGGATGTAAACGCTGACTGCTGCTCAATTAATAAGGAACTGGACATCAGGGAGGGATGCTCTCACACACACACACACACACACACACACACACACACAGTAGAAGCTCATGAGGGGCCCTTTCACATGCCTCCGACTTAATTACTGCTACCTCGGACAGAGAAACCTCACAGTGATAATAACCAGTCAAACCTTCTATTTCTTTTACGAGCTAATATACAAATTCCCTCCTCAGACCAATGGTTACTCGACTTATTAGCCAATATTTCTCTTGCTAATTCTCTCAGCGGGGGTCCCCGCAAGTACAGTCTACAAACTTGTGTGTGTACGTGTGACGCTGGAGGAGGTCGATAGGTTAATGGAATGCATCTCTGTTGATTTAAAGGTGGAAAAGAAAACCCACCGTTGCTGCTTTTTAGTCATCACCTCCGATTCCCCCCCCATCCCAATACATATACAGTCACATGGATCACACGCTAACGCTCACACACACAGAGACTCACTGGTTTCTGTCAGTCATCCTTATTGGAAATGGCTGAATTCTGCATTTTCAAGTCAACATAAAAAGGCCTTAAAGCGTCCTTTCCTTGATGTGTTGTTTCATCCCGCCGGAAGCTTCCCCTAACCAGCTTGGCTTCACCTCGGAGTATTTAGCCCGAAGGCGGCGACAGCAGCAATTTACCAAAGCGTCAGTGGAGTCGTTCACTTGGGGATCATTTGTCATTTTCGGTGAGCCGTCCTCCATTCATTACCTCCGTCTGTTACTCCGTCAGCAATCAGGGATGTAAAGAGGAGAGCGCGCGGGGCAGTAAAGCGGAGCCTCACCGACAACGACACGCGCCTCCGTGTGCGGTGAGTTGATGCACACAGGAGAATGAAGGAGCCGTCTGGAACCGGACATGGTTCTTCAGAGTGATGCCAGAGAAGAACCATTTCTGGTTCCACAGAGAACCTTTGAAACCAGGGTTCTTTAAAGAACCATAGACTGAAATAGTTATTCAAAGAACCTCTAAAAGTATTTGAAAGAACCTAAAAAAAATAGTTTTTTAAGGCACCATTTCTGGTTCCACAAAGAACCTTTCAAACCATGGTTCTCTAAAGAACCATGTCTGGTTCCACAAAGAACCTTTCAAACCAGGGTTCTCCAAAGAACCTTTCAAACCAGGGTTCTCTAAAGAACCATTTCTGGTTCCACAGAGAACCTTTGAAACCAGGGTTCTTTAAAGAACCATAGACTGAAATAGTTATTCAAAGAACCTCTAAAAGTATTTGAAAGAACCTAAAAAAAAATAGTTTTTTAAGGCACCATTTCTGGTCCCACAAAGAACCTTTGAAACCAGTTTTTTTAAAGAACCATTTCCTTTAATAGTTCTTTAAAGAACCTCCAAACTCTAAAGGTATTTTAAAGAACCTTCAAAAAATTGTTCTTTAAGGAACCATTTCTGGTTCCACAACAAACCTTTCAAACCAGGGTTCTCTAAAGAACCATTTCTGGTTCCACAAAGAACCTTTCAAACCATGATTCTTTAAAGAACCATTTCTGGTTCCACAAAGAACCTTTCAAACCATGGTTCTCTAAAGAACCATTTCTGGTTCCACAAAGAACCTTTCAAACCATGGTTCTCTAAAGAACCATGTCTGGTTCCACAAAGAACCTTTCAAACCAGGGTTCTCCAAAGAACCTTTCAAACCAGGGTTCTCTAAAGAACCATTTCTGGTTCCACAAAGAACCTTTCAAACCAGGGTTCTCTAAAGAACCATATCCTTAAAGATGTCTTCATCCTATAATGGTGCCTCAAAAGAAAGAATGGTTCTTCAGTGGATGATGGTTCTTCGTAGAACCACAAAGCCTTTTAATGAACCGAACCATTACTTCTCTGTGTGTAAGATTTCTACGCGTGAAGTGTGCCGGCACAGTCATTCTGCCTCCTGGGATGAGGGAACATTGATTTTTGATGAAACATTTCGATTTTCCATCAATGAAAAGAAAGTGAAGAGCGTTAACAACGGTCACTTTGCGTGAGCTCAGTGCCACCTCACGGGAACCCGATGGTTCTGGACTCCGGGCGACAGGATGGGTGAGGTGGACATCAAAACCAAGATTTAAACTAATCTGAGCTTGTTTGTTTAAAATCCATCATCTCTCAGCAGGAGATTACGGATTAAGAGATTTAGGAGATTATTGTCATATTACCGTAAAAAAATAACAATACAAGATATTTGTGATGCTCTGTGTAGAAATAAAACAAAAAGAGGCTCAAACTGTTTCTACCCCGTGACATCTGTTTTGCTGCCTTGAATATTAAATCATATGAGACTCCAGAAACAGCTGCGAAGTCGGTTTCCAGCTCTGTTGTGGTTTCTTATCTGGGTTACAGTTAATTGCTCTGAAAGGGAGGAGATGATTAACCCCCGGCACGCCGACCACGGCCGACCTTGATGACGTTCTCAGTAGCGCGGAGCAGAGGAGCTCCCCGGCCCGACTTCTGTGCAATCAGTGATCATCTCACACAAATATCACAACAACAAAAACGACTTCAACAATCCCCCTGGGGCACATGCCAACGTTATTGATTCAACGGTGGAGATTATATTGTGTGAGTCTATTTCCAAATGAGAAACTATGAACATGCCCATTAGAGAAATGCACTTTCACATCGCGATGTGCAGAAGAGTTCCACGCGCTGGAGGTTTTTATCTGACAAAATGTTCCGCTACAATCCATACTCCAATATATTTCTGCCATTCGCCACACGGAAAGGCGTGATCTACGAGCGCCGCGCATTTCTACCTATAATAACCACGAGGGCGTCGTAACATATGACGACAGACAAGCGCAGCATTCAACGCGCTAATCGAAGCCTTGAAAGTATAAAGAAATTATGATTTTTCCGTGCTGAGGATGTCCCAAAAAAAAGATACTAAATGGCATCAAAACAGCCAAAGACTTGAAAACCTTGCTGGGTGCAGTGTGTGTGTGTGTGTGTGTGTGTGTGTGTATTTCATCAGCGGAATAGAGTGAAACTGGTGAAAGCCAACCCCATTGTTGTAGCTAAACAAAGGTTATTGTCAGAGACAGACTGAGCACTCCACTATCCATGGAAACAAATGTTCATCCCAGATACAGGTTTTGCTTTTTATAGCCAATGAATCATTTCACAGGACACATTGCATCTGTCCATAAAAGCTGCATCCGAGCCAATAAGAGACTTTATAACATTTATATTAAATTACAGGATGTTCAGGGACTGTTTCACCATCCATGTCCCCTCCAGTGTTTATCATTTTCTTTCTTCTTCTTTTTTAAAGACTTTTATAGTTGTATACATATTTGCGCTGTGTGTGACTCCGGCGTCTGACCCTCACCTTGACGCTGCTCTCGGCCGTGGTCAGGGAGGCCTGAAGCCGGTGGGACTTCTCCCGGTTTTCCCGAGCTTCTTCCGTTATCCGGAGTAACTCGGCCCTCAGTTTTCCGAGGGTCTTCTGGAGCGCCGCCTCCTGAGTCTGGAATTCCCGCCGCAGCTCGGATTCGGTGCGTTTCCATGCCAACAGGTTGTCGGCGGTCAGCTGCTGAGTTCTCTTCATGCCCTCCAGCTCGCGTTCGTAGAAGGCCTGAGCCTGGGGAAGGACAGACGGGTGAACAAAAGCACCTCCAGCCCAACCGGTAGAAGGAGGAAGCCTACAGCGCGGAAACTGATCATTAGTTTTCGCGCTTTACTTTTCTCTATATGAATAATTGGGACTGTAATTGGAAGCGTTCTCATCTCATGTGAAAATAATCAACACGAGTAAAAAGGTCGACGCCAAGACGTCTTGGCTGAGCGAGTCCACCGTCAGCGAGAGGTTACTTCATTGAAGGGAATCGCTTTTGAAATGCAGTGATTAAATCGTGGCTTTCGCTGTGCAGAACTACGAGCACCGTCAGCGTAATAGTGCCAATAAATGTAAATTCCATTTGAACCATTCCTTACTTTGGCAGAACCTGTTTTACATTCAGCAACACGTCGCGAATGTATTGTTAACTCCACAAACACCGGATGAGACGCCTACGGGACGGCACAAGTATACCGCCTCGACCTCTGGACAATATTAGATGTATTTATTAATGATACTTTTCTGATTTTGTAATGTAACAAAAGCTGAATTTCAGATATCTGTAGGATTGAGGAGGGATTAAAACAGGAAACGGGAGCGTAATGTAAAGCTGGACTTTTGTGGCCCAGAAAATGGAGAACCGTTCTTCCATTTATTTGTTAGATTTTATGATATTCTTGCTGAAGTTTATCATCTGATTATGAACAGGACCGGCTTTTATTAAGATTATATATATATATATATATTTGTATACTTGATCAAATGTACCTGTCTAGACCACTTCATAGTGGTACCTGCAGCCTAATGGGGGCGTCGGCCACAGTACCTTGCTGAGTTTGGCCTCGTACTCCTCCACCAGTCTCTTCTTGTCCTGTTTGAGTTCCTCCACCCGCTCCGTCATCGACTCCACCTGGAGCCACACGAGACGGACAGAGATGAAGCTACTGTCGTCCGGTGTTTCCTCACCCCATCCCGAGTTGAGGTTAACTGATGTGGTAATCACAGCTGTCCCTCTTTCATCTTCCTGCTCTACTTTCGCTGCAGTGGCCGCGTTACCTCGGCTTTATGGAGATGCCCCAGTTTCTCCTGGTCTTTACTGTAGTCGGCGTTCTGACTCTGGTGGCTGCGCAGGAGCTCCTGGACCTCCTGCCGGTGCTGGCCATTCAGCTCCTCCAGAGCCGCCCTCTTCTCCTGCTCAAACTGGGCCTGGGCCTGGCTGAACGTGCGCAGCTTCTCCTCGAAGGACCGCCGCATCTCCTCCACCTCCCGCGACATGGACACCACCCGCTGTGTGTGCTGCCGAAACAAGAGGTGACGGAAGAGACTGAGTTTAGGGGGGCGGGGGGTGATATGTGGGTCGGTAGGCTTTTAACCCGCCTGTTACCTTTACATTTACAAACATATTTTACCCTCGGGGTCAATTTGACCCCAGCAATTAAAACCTCCAGAAAATTATTAGAATTAATATTGTTTCCCAAGTTTAAGTGTGAGGTACTTTATGTTTGTTTGTTGACTACCTAAATAGCCCTTTAAATATATAAAAAAGTTGATATTTCTTATATGTTTGACACAGTGAAAAACAGCCTGGGGTCAAATTGACCCCAAAGAACACCGACATTAAACATTGAATGGGGTCAAATTGACCCGAAAGGTAACAGGAGGGTTAAAAGAGCGCGAAGCCAAGTGGTGATGCTCCGGCTTGGGGGGGATTTGACCTTCTGGCTGCTCTACATTAGACCTGAAGACCAGCAAACACACTCCACAGAAAGCCCAACAGGAAGCGCTCCATTAATGGAGTCCACACACATTTAAAAAAGCGTATTTAATACTAAATAGGTCAGGTAAGGTAAGTTTATTGTCATTCTAAAAAAACATACAACGAAATGAAGTTGGCGACTCATCATTCAGTACAGCAGCAACAGTAAAAACATTTAAGACAGGACATTTATAATTTCAAACAAGACATTTAAAATTAATAAAAAGAAGTAAAACATAAAATACAGGCATCAATGGCTTTAAAGTGAACAAGTGTCGTGAAAAAGAGTATTTAGGTCCCCCAAAGATGACTTAAAGGGGTGTCTTAAAAATGACATTCACCGTCTTCATGAAGCAGGCGAGGGAAATGATAAACATCTCCCCGCGCCGCATTTACATATACAGATTCACGCCTTTCATTTCATTTGCTGGCACAGTCTGAAATTAGCATTGCACTTATGAGGAGGCAGCAGATAATTACACAATCAGCGGCAGCGCTCACTACTACGAGGTTCAGTGTGTACCTGAAAGCACCAGCTCAAAAGAAAGTGGCGAGTTTGACGCAACCCGCAGCCCTCTAAACGGGAGAATTTGATCCGATGCTGAAATTGAAGTGTTGATGAATGTTACAGACGTACGAGCTGACATCCATCACTCACCGCTGTGATGCTATAGCACCAACACACCGCTGCATGAGCCTGAGCCCGTCGCTAAGAATCATCCATCCTTTTATTCCATCCATCTTCCTTTGTTCCTAAACACAGAGCTGCACATCCTCCACCCACTGAATAGAGATCCATATACTCATGTATCCATACGTTTATTCAGCTTGTTAACTTCTGTATTGATTTATGTTATTATTATTGATATACAGCCTGGCGGCACAGTACACTAGAGGAAAGATATTACAATTAAATTTTATATACATACCTTGATGTTCGTGATATTATTTTTTCTAAGTTATCAGTACTTCACATTTGCCTTTATTATTATTTTTACTATGTTTCTTTTCTTTTCTTTTTCCTGTTCTGGGGTTTTGTTGTTGCTTGTACGATATTTTATGTTTTGATCCATATGTGTGTGTACTGTTTGTGTGCCTGTAGTAGTTGGGAGGGGCGGGGCTAAAGGGTTGGGGGCGGGGCCGTCCAACTCCTCGTCTCAGAGGAGCCTACAGACCTCGGTCTTTGGACGGTCCTCCATTCGTAAAACATTTTTTTATCAATGCCTGTCACTATGTACACGTTATGTATGTACCTATGGAAATAAATTACTTACTTATTTACTTATTTGTTGCACCTTGGGAGTTGCTCTTTAACTTTGTATATTTATCCATATATAAAAAGATGCATATGTAATATTTACCCCTCTGTGTTACTGTGGCAGCAAAGCGAAATGTGTTATACATCACAAGATCTTCCCACTGTGATATGACAGCTGGGGTTACCTTATAGTCTATATCGTCTCTATAGTAACCAGATGTAGCGTTAATCCGATCCCGGATCAAGAGTCGTCAGCCTCAAAGCAGCAGACAGAGACAGACATGAGTACTAATTACCTGCTGCTGCATCGGGCTAGGCACCGCTGCTTCTCTCTCACACACACACCATCAATCCTCCATCTACCTGAGCCTCGGTGCAAAGCTGCATGTCCTCCACCCTCTGACGGTAGCCCTCAAACTCTGCCAGCGCCTGTCTCTTCATCCTCTCGTGCAGCTCCATGGACTCCTCCAGAGACTGGATCCGCCTCTTCAGGTCCATCTCGTCGCTGATCTTGCTCTTGTACTGTTGGGTGAACAATGGAAGGTATTTGAAATCCTCATGTGACGGGGATGGGATCATGGACGCGACATGTGCCCGATTGCGTGTCCTGAAATGTGGAAATGTTCGATTGTGCAATGTGAATTTTTTTCCTCAAATCCTCAAAATTCCTTGATGTTCGTTGATGTCTATTTTCATGTAATCTGCGCACACATAAGTCACAGTGACAAACATGGCAGAACATAAATATATATATATATATATATATACGTATATATACGTATATATATATGTATGTATATACGTGTATATATATGTATGTATATATGTGTATACACATATATATTCATGTATATATACATATATGTATATGTGTATATATAGATATATATATAAATGTATATATTTATATAAATATATATATATATACATATGTATATGTATACATGTATATATATATATATGTATATATATACATGTATATATATATGTATACGTATACGTATATATATATTTATATATTGTATTTTGTTTTGTGTTTTATATTTATTTTCATTGATGCTTTGATGTGCACCGCTGCTGTGATTTTTGAAATGTCCCCGAATAAAGGAATATCATATCATATATATATATATATATATATATATATATATACACAAATAATAACAAGAGAAAATACAGTGAAAAGGTATAGCATGTAAATGTCTGTAAATATGTGTCTGTCAGTTCAACGTTGGTCACATGGCTGTCAGGGAAGCAACTAATTCCCACAAGGAGAGATGACATACGGACGTAAATAATGAATATTCGGTAGATTAAATATTGATGAGTTTGTTTGGGATGTGATCCCGGCTCTCCGGCTGCCATGTGCTCGCTGCAGTGCAGAGCAGTCGTGTAGCGAGCTGTAGAGGACTGTAGGATGTCAGCGATGCTCGTCTCAACTGACGGACCTGAATGTGACGCGCCAGGTGTTTAGATAGATAGATAGATAGATAGATATATACTTAAAGTCTTGAATCAATAGTCAATAAGTAATCAAAGCACACTCCTACCAAAGAGGAATCCTCACCCCGTTAATTCATCTATTTAACCTGAACATGTTTACTTATGACACACAAGTTGTCAATTAAATGCATAATATAGCAATACTATAATATGGATTTATCTTTTCTCCATCAAAGTAGCGATTACATCACTTAATTAACTGAATATTTGTTTACATGCAGTGGTGGAAAGTAACTATTCTTAAGTGTAATTTTGATGTTTTTTTAAATGAGAACATATTTATATTTATGCTGCTTTATACTTCCACTCGGCAACATTTCAGAGGCACATAATGCCCTAGTCCACCACATTTATTGGTAATTTTAGTCACATCACTAGAAATAACATTGTAGTAAATAGTTCAATCTTGATATAATAATTATTAAAGAGATCGTCGTGGTTCTTCCACCACTGCTTACATCTAAACACATTGCGTTATCTCTGTCTCCCTCTGCTCCCTTCTATGTGAACATTGAGGTAAACATCCATGATCTGGTACTTTGAGAGGATTCCTGCCTGCAGTGTGCGCTCCTGTGTTTATTCCCTGTGTTGTTATTGAGGGCCATGTGCTTATGTTTAGTTTTTGTGTCAGCCTCCAGTTTCCATGAATCTGCCGTGTGAGCGTTTGTGTCCAGCGACTACCTCGTCACAACAACCTTTCTGACATCAACACAGGACAGAAGGTACAACCGTCAGCATCATTGAAAAGTAAGACGTCAGTGTTTCATTAATTACATCAAACGTAAAGACCTGTAGTATCTTCTCTCTGGTCTCCGACAGAATCTGCTGCACCTCCTCTTCGTGGGCCTCCTTCAGAGTGGAGATGGCCGCCTCGTGTTCGTCGTTTTTCGTGTTGAGCGCATAGATAACCTGCAGCGGAGAGGAGAGAAACCAATGAGCCGTTAGACATATTCATAAATCGGGAGTTATTACGGCGCGGGGACCGGCGGGAGGCCGAGCTGCTCGGGGTTCAAGCGGCGCGCGCTGCGCTCCAGACGCGTTGTTGGAAAAGGAAAGCGGAAAAACAGCTGCACATCGTAGCGCGACGAAAAGCGGGAACATGTGAAGATGATAGGAAGGTCGACATCAACGCCAACGCCCAACATCTTCAAACGTACCGTGTGATGAATACAAACGGCAACCGACTCCAATACATCCGCTCCTTTAAAAAAACATCTGACTGGAGGTTGGACGGGTCAAACAAACACAGGTTTTCACCCAGGAGGCTGCTGTCCATGTCCGGTGAGGAACAGTCGGCATTGTCTGTTTCCCCGTTTGTTGTTGTTGTTGTGTATTTTTATTCAGTCAATCATTGCAATACAATTCAAAATTATTCTATATAAAATACAAAACAGAAAGACTAAAAAAGGTATAGGTAGAAGCAAAAATGCTTATATATTCCTATCCTAATTTTGGTGCATTACTTCTTTACCAATGCGTTACGGCCTTTTCCCAGACCTAACCAGACGTTGTATTCTAAATCTAACTCATTGTAAATCTACGTTCGAGGGGGAAACGTCCAAAAACCCCGAAAAGCTACAGTGTACACAGTTCAAAGTCGCTGACCAGGCAACGAGTTGGGACGAGTTGGGAGGGAGAATGTGTTGATGTTTTCATCTGCGTTGCCCAAACTTACATCATACGGGCTGGGGGGTGGGGGTCCTCTGCTCTGACTAAGTCAGTGCCTATACAATATAATATATATATATATATATATATAATATATATATATATATAAATATTCACCTTGAAATATTTCAAAGAAATATTTATTTTAGGATATGCAGTGATTGAATAAGGCGGAGGGCTAGGCCTGAGTCTCTACAATATTACCCACCGACAATCACAGGTTAAAATTAACGTTCCCGTTAAATCAAAAACAAATCAAGTGACTTTGAACACACTTTTGACTTTTTTTTTCTTTATATTTTTATTTTATTATTTTAATTTCTCTCTTATCTTTTATCCAATAACCAATATATAATAATATATAATAAACCATTATTTTGATCCGCGTTCTCGTTCTCAAAATCAAATCAAACTTGGCCGATCAGATAACGTAACATCTGCGAGAACTATCAGAGACGTTTCAATCGCAGCGCACCGCAACGGAGAAAATGCCGGCAGAGGACCACCAGCGGCCACCCTGTCGCCCCCCCGTCCCCCGAGGGTCGGCTCCGACTCTCACATGTCTGCCCCTACAGACTGACAGCTGACTGAAACGCATTCGATTCGATCGCGGCGCGCGAGGGTTTTTAGTTTGAAGGAATTTTTACGTTACACAACCAACATCTTGCAAAGTTAGCGAAAGAACCACGTGAAACAACATCCGTTTTTTCAAAATAAGTTTCGACAAATCATACACTATTTACATAAAAAAAAAACAATGAACTGATTTTTTATCTTTATAGATCGTTTCCTGCTATTTAGCTAAATTATGCTAACATTAAAACATTCTTACTGTACCAGGGAAGAGTTTATAAAATTTTTTAAAAAAAATAAGATTTCCATAGGAAGTTCCTAATGAATGATCTGAATGAATGATGCATGTGTATACAATATCCTATCAACAATAAAATCAATCAAATAATTTCAATCAATAATTTTCACATTTTTCATTTAAATGTTTAAAGAAATCTGCTTTTTAATGTTTAATTTCTTTAATGTTTTATGCTTTCATAGTCCTAGGCAATAATGCAACACAATAAAAAGAATGTAAAAATAGAATGTTTGATCGGTGATCGGTATGATCGGATCGCGCACGTTGAGGAGTGTGATTTTGAGTGATCGATGAACACATGATGATTGATATCTCTACTTTTTTGCATGGTTCAAATGGGTCTGGTTTTCTGGGTCAAATCCCAAAAAAAAAAAAAAACAAATTTAAAAAAAAAAAATCTGCACTCTCACTAGGAAAAACCTCTATACAAACCACCTATATGTACTATGTATGTATGTATACTGTTTATTACCGTCATCGGACACAACACATAACTATCTCATCTATCTGGAACAATGTAATTATCAGGGCCAGCAGAACACAACGCAACAAAAGCAAACGCTTAGCGCTATGACAATATCCGCTAGCTAAACGGCGCTAGCACTAATTAACGGTCACTTAACTTACTTCTACAGTTAATGTCAAAAATATATAAAGCGAAAGAACATAACATTAATATATATATATGGTGCTTATGCTTTTCACCTGTAAACACCAAGAGACTCAGCATCAATCAACAGCTGCGTCGTGTGTCGCTGGTACGCTGGTCTAACTTTTGTTTAAGAACAACGGCGCCAGTCATGGCAAAAACCCGCTACTGCCCCCCCCCTAAACACGAAGTATAACAATATTTAGAAATCATCAAAATTAGGAAAAATGGAAAAGCAAACATCTTCAAATTAAAAAAAGCTAGAACCAAAAAATTTTTTTAATTATTTTCTCTTTTCTCTTCTCTTAACTAAACTATTAATCTAATAAATATTTTTAGCTGAACTTGGTAGTTTTACACAAAATGTATGAAGTAGAAAATGATATGAAAAAAAATATGTTGTCATTATATATCATATGGTTAAAGTCATTCATAACCAACTTTCATTGGCCTGGAACAACAAGGGACTCGGAGCCTGCTGAGCCATGATGACTTCTGAGTCTGTCTGTTCTGTCTCTACCTGGCTGTACATTAACATTATAACTTCTATATATACCTGCCATAAATATCATGATATAATAATTCGACACAATATCATAAAACAAGACTGGTATATTTATTGTAGTAATAAATAAAAAATATGTATGGTTCACTTTTTTTTTTTTTTTTTCAAACTTAACAAAATGGCAGTAATATTAGTATTAATACAGCCAGATATAATGAAACTACATGGTTCCATCAGCATTGATGATACATACTATGAGCCGTTAGTCAGTATCTGACCAGATGATACAGAGTTTCTTTTTTTTTTTTTCTTTTAAAGCTAAAAAGACTCTAAAATCTCCGCCATAGCGACACTGCTGTGCCAGCGCGCCGCGCAGCCACATTGCGTGCAGACAGCTTGACACGCAGCGCTGCGCGCCTGATCGTGCTCTTTTAATGAAGTATTGATACAAAAAATATGCTAAATCACATCGTGTTTAGCGTACGGGTACTTTGTTAGCATCGCTACACTGTGCAGCGTGACAGCAGCAGATGTAGCGGACTAACATTCAAGCTAACCTAAACCCCCTAAACGCTGTGGACATCTGAACGCTGATTGGCCGAGACGCAACACGTCCCATCAAAGAAGTTTTATTGTGAAGAGCACCACTTCACATTTTCTCCGTGTCTCACTTCAATCTCATAAACGTCGGCCGGCCAGTTGACCCCCCCTACCCCAAAACAAAAACTCTTCGGATCTACACGATTCACTTGGATGACCTATTTTGATTCCAAAACGGTGAATTTCACCGAAAGGTGACAAGTTTGCAGGTACGTTACATGATGCAAAACATAAACACCCACACGTTGCATCATTTATTACAATTATGTTCTCTTTTCAAATCAGCTGAGACGAGCTAATCAGCTTTGAAATACAAAAAACTGATGTATGACATGTGAGCTGTGGCCTATATATAAATAAATAAATAAATATATATAAATATATATGTATATATTAATGTAAATATGTATATATACACGTATATATATAAATATATATATATAAATGTAAATACATATTCATATAATATACATATTTATACCACAGCTGCATGGAGTGGACTCTGTTAAGACTCCGACGCGTCATTGCTGCTCCACAGTCATAAATTAGAGAGCAGGCGATGCCTCGTATTTCTGGGGATAAAAATAAACACAGGCGAATTGTTGTGTATGAGTTTGACCTTTCAATCCCCCAAATACACGCGGCCATCCAGAGAGACAGTCAGTGCGTTTACATGATGGTATAATTCGAATCTTGCTTTAGTCGGACTATGCTATCTTTTGGGGGATCTGCTGTTATCCCAATATACATGGCAGTGAGTAATTCGAATCATTGGCCGAAAGCATGTCATATCCGATACGATAGGTGGCGCTGTTTTCATTACAACTCGTGGTGATACAGCCATTTCCGCTTGACCTCTTCACCACTACCAACAACAACCAACAACAACAACATCAACATTTCGAGAAAGATGGCGAACAGAGAGCAAGGCGAAGCTACATCCCTCTACTATTCTTGCATGATGTTAATAGTGACATTATCGTCTCTTTCGACTTCCGGGTCACGACATGGGAGGGAGGGAGGGAGGCGGCAGGATCTCAAGCATGCGCAAAGACGCAAAGTCCAGCTCCTAATCCAATTCACCGTTACATGCCGCGATAGTCGGATTATCAACCGGATCGGATCGAGTTGTCCAGGGGTGTTAATCGGATCGTAGTCGGACCGCACATAGTCGAACAAAGGTGTTTACATGAAACGGATAATTCGATTTCAGTCCGACTAAGCCAGTTATTCGAATGCATGTAAACACGGTCAATGTGACAGCACAGTGATCCCCGGCTCACCGGCAGAGAGAACCAGAGTTAGGGGACAGAAATGGGTTTAACATTTCCACATGAAAAACCCCGAGCAATTCTTCCCCCAACTTCTCTCTCCCTGCTGGGATAAACCGAGCGATACAAATACAAAATAAATAAAGTCAATAATTCAGCACTGTGGGGATATCCGTCAACAGGATCAGAAAAGGGGGCGCAGGGAGAGAGGAAAGGAGTTGAGAAGGCTTCCTTTGAAACAATGACATACACTTTTCACGCCTCGCCAGGAGATGAAAGGATTTAGTTTGACGAGTGCTGTTTTTATATTTTAATTCCTGAGTTTATTCCCCCCCGGCCCACACACTGCTGGCAGCCACACAGCTTTAGAAACTAAAGACACAGGATTATCACAAGGTAATCAGACAGTTCCCTGTGCTATTTGATTTTACTTACCTCTTAATGGGAATATCATCATCCCCTATGCAAAATATTAAATGTATTTATTTTACATTCTATAGTATTTTGTATATTATAGCATATATAAATATATATATATTTTTTTAACTAACATTTGTTTTCCTTCACCTTCCTTTGGGCAACCATTAATTATTGCACTGTAAAATGTAACACTGGACAAAATGTAAATGTGAGGATTAGTTTGGTCATAAACAAAATTATTGGACAAAATACAAATTCTGACCTGATAAGGTTAAAGGAAATGTTTAAGAATCAATATGGTTATTGCATTTCATCCAAAAGGTGGTTATACTATTTGGATTCAAATTGAATGTTAATCCATTCAACAGCTACCGATACATCAAAACCACAAACATTAACCCCTCATTAACCGCGAGAGAAAAAGGTCAGAAAAAGGTCATTAGGATTCATCCTCTTGGGAACGTGAATGCAAAATGTCATGTTAATCCATCCAATAATTATTTAAATATCGCAGTCTGGGCTGAGATCAGTGGACGGACCGAGCAGCTGAATGTACAAGATCAAATGGAAGCAGCAAAGGAAAGTCGCTGAGTTCTTATTGGCTAAAAATCACACGTTTGTTCCACAGGGTTTCTCAATCCGTCATTTGGACCTCTCTCGTCTCGTGTCCCTCCGTCTAGTTTTTAAAGTGAGGGATGAAACGTCCGAGAGCAGAGGCAGACTGCGGGGAAATTAAACATCTTTTCCTCCACACGTCTAAATTATTCAGTCTCTCATCAGCTCAGGAGGGGAATGGAGCAGACGTCACCGTTAGAGGACCGAACATCCAGAGAGTCATCGGCACACTTCTGCAGACCACGTGCACTAATCATAACGCTGTTGGGCCTGCTGACACACACACACACACACACACACACCAATATAACAACTACATGCAGATTCTGCTATTTCATGTAACAAAGTAAACACAAACACGAGCAGAAACTGTGAAGATCCTCATGAATCAATACACCCGTGTTGGAACTCATCAGCGCATTGAGACGAGAATGTGTGTGTGTGTGTGTGCGTGTGTCAAGGAAAAAGTCAAATGCTGCCTGTGAGACAAAGGTGCCAATATTGTCCATTCTCCTCGTGAGGGATTAGCAAATGTTGGATCTAGCAAGCCGGCAACCTGCAAAAAGCAGATATTATTCTAAAGCGGGACGGCAGGTATCAGACAAGAGTATCGGGGTCAATACTCACAATATTTACATTTGATCGTGTCAATGGTATTCGTTTAGATGAATAGACTGTAGTTTCAATGATAAAGAACCAAATCCTGAATACATAAACAAAGCAATCGTAATCCTAGTCTGCCGAGGTGACTTCGGAGGCTTTGTGAGGAGGACAAGCCACACACTATTTTGGGGACTTTCTTAGCCTTAACTGATCCTCTCCCAGACGATGCGCTTGTTAAGGCGGCACCACACACACAAAGGAAGGCCTGCCTTCAAGTGGAACTATCTCCTTCCAGGCGTGTTCAGTTTAGCAGTTTACCAGTCCTGTTTTCCACAACATTTGTAATGAGTCCTCAGAGGCGCAGCGTGTACCTGAGGTCTGGAAGGACGCCGCCGTGGCTCCAAATACCGTCGCCCCGAAAAGTCTAAATGATTCTAGACCGATTGCTCTCACATCAATTTGAATGAACACCGGTAAGGTCGGAAAGTGAGCATGCAGTTTGCTTACAGGCCACACAGAGGAGGAGACGAAGCCACAGTCCCTTTGTTTCATTAACTTTGTATACACTTATGGGGAAATGGATCTCATGTCAGACTTCTATTTATAGATTTCTCCTTAACACAATTCAACCCCATAACCGGGTTTGAGAACAATTTGACTTACAGTAAGTCACAATCTTGTTAGTTTTGGATTCTTGACTTGTTAACCAATAGGACACAAAGAGTCTTCTGTGGACCCGGTTTGCTCCTCCGCTGGCTCCCCACAAGCATGTGTGCTTTCGCCTCTCTTATTCATCCTCTCCACACATACGTGTCAGAGCAGGTATGAAAATAAGACCATTATAAAGTACGCAGGTGATTCTGTTATTGTTAGTCGACTCCAGGACAATGAGACCGGCCACGACGTTGTGAAGTGGTGCGAGGAGTCCTATCTTCAATTAAACATATCTAAAACTAAAGATATGGTCATTGATTTGAGAAAACATGCCCACACACATGAGGTCAGACAAGAACTATGTAGAATCCTACAAATCCCTTGGGACAAATATTAACCCAGAACTGAATTTTGATGCAAACTGTGAAGCCGTGTGCAAAAAGGGACACCGGCGTTTGTTTCGTTCGCGGAAACTGTCATATTCATATTTCAACATCGACAAAACCATCATGACGTTACTCTATCGTGCTTTTATTGAATCAATTTGATCTTTGGAGGCCTGTACATCAGATGGTGAAATGGTCCAGCGGGCTGAGTGGGGAGTCCCAGCTGAGCCCAGAGTCCCTGAACACCACACAGTTGCAGCGGATAGCCGGCTCCATCTTAACCCTCCTGTTACCTTTAGGGTCAATTTGACCCCATTCAATGTTTAATGTTGGTGTTCTTTGGGGTCAATTTGACCCCAGGCTGTTTTTCACTGTGTCAAACATATAAGAAATATCAACTTTTTTTAATGTATTTAAAGGGCTATTTAGGTAGTCAACAAACAAACATAAAGTACCTCACACTTAAACTTGGGAAACAATATTAATTCTAATAATTTTCTGGAGGTTTTAATTGCTGGGGTCAAATTGACCCCGAGGGTAAAATATGTTAGTAAATGTTAAGGTAACAGGAAAGGACGACCCTTTGCACGGGGCGCCTTGAGCTTCTCCGCTCGGCGGGGGTATTTAAAACCACGCTGTCGAACAAAGCGGTGTGAAAACAAGCTTTACTCCAGCAGCCATCATTCGATCAACAAATTAGAATTATAACTGCAACTAATAGAGTAACCTGAACCGTTGAGCTGTCACAACACTGGATATGCTGTGTCATCCGGTTCGGTGCTATGTGCAGAACATTCATGTCACACCTCTTGGTCACATGCATGAGCAACAAGCACAGCGAGGGGAGGACAGCGTTAGTACGGTTCTAGTAAAATACAAATATATCCATCATTAATAAAAAGACAAAAACTCTCTGATTTCTGAAGAGACCGCCATTACAATGCTGTCAGGCAGAAAGGTCGGACATTTGGTTTCCCTTTTTGTTGGGCACCAAAGTAATACGGCCTGTGATGTATTAAACTTTGTCATTCTGCTGAATCATATAGTTTCATTTCGGACTTTTGGGAAAAGATCATGCGATTCAGAATAACATTAATGAAGTATTCATTGTTTAATAGAAACTGCAATGTCAGCTTCATACACATTTCCTGCTTTCTTTGACTTTTTCTTTGTGTGTGTGTGTGTGTGTGTGTGTGTGTGTGTGTGTGTGTGTGTGTGTGTGTGTGTGTGTGTGTCGGCCAACAACCACAGGAAAGGGGTTGGACTTTGAGCCCATTTGTATCAGTGCCGCACAAAAACATAATTTGAACTACGATATATATATACGTGGTATTATGCAACTGAAGCATACTCGTGTTGCGTGTGTGTGTGTGTGTGTGTGTGTTCTTCTGAGGCGTGAATGTGTGAGGATAAACAGAAGGGGAGTGTGAGACAGACAGAGCGATCCTCTTCTCATCTCCTCGGGTCGATGGGCTTCACGTCCGCGGGGGGGAGTTTGCGTGGCTGACGGACAACGGGCGGATCGATGAGGTGACGCTGAAATGCCACGAACAACGTCCCTCAGCTGGAAGAAAGTCACCGCCGAGAAACTGACGAAGACTTTCACCAGACGCGAGTCCCTGTTAGCTGCTCCGTGAAACACGACTCTGCTGTCAGACAAAGGAAACGCTGAAAGAATCGATTTTGCTTCTGCTCACTTTCTTGACTTTATGTGGGTTCCCTCTGTACAGAACAACTTTATAAGCTTCATGAATATATTCAAGAGATTTGAACTTTCTTTTACCTTTTTGTTGTTTGTCCGCAGTGCACTGTTGGCATTTGCTTGTCGAAATAAACTTCAGAAAACACGTTCAATAAACAAACAGTTACTGCAATGTCAAAAAAACTAAAAATACCAAACGATGCCTGAGAATACATCCACAAACAGACGGATGCATTATCGACTTAGAAATAGAAGTCAAACTGGGAAATACAGACTCACCGACTCTTCAGAATCAACAATTTTTTTGATTTTGCTTATAAAAGCAACCATTTTGTATATATTTTCTAGAAATCAGTGTCTGTAGAGGAAAATATAAGTAGGAAAGAATAAGACATGACCCTGCACTAGCGTCAAGAACACATTGTGCTTAATTTAGTAAATTACCGAAAAACAGTTTGATGTTCATTAGTTAAGATATTCTGTACCTACTCCCTGGCAGATTAATTCACTTATATTAAGTACATTTAATTTAAAAAGGACTCAATCCAGCGTAGGACACACACAAAGGCAAAGGGCAAAACTGCCCCTAAGAAATATAATGTTGCCCCTGATATCACTGCAACCATAATTTAGATAATTTAATAGCGTTTTTTATTATTATCTTTGGTATGAGTGTCCTCTCTGGATAGCCTGTACTTAGGTAGGCTACACAAAAAAATCAATAAATATAATTTTGAATTATAAAAAAAAGAAATAAGTTATCATTGTTAATAGTAGTTTAATTTTTTAAAGAATAAATAACAACAAAGATAAGAATAAAATTGAAGATAATTGTCTGATTTCTGTTTGTTTTCTGTTCCAAAAATCGAAGAAAACCCTTTGAATCTGTAGATTACTGACGAATAGACTTATTATTGCCATTTTTATGACAATTGCTAATTCTTATATCTTAAGCCAAAATAAGTATTTTTATTATTTTTGAATAACGGTTAAAATAAGTGCCCCCAATTTCTTTTTAAATGCCCCATGACTTCAGTAAGTGGGGGAAAAAACTTCTCCTTTAAAACACGTATATTCCTCCCCTGTCTCAATCAGACAAAAGCAACTTTACAAGAGATTTCTGCAATGCTCACCATGCAAACTCTACATTTTATGAATTTGTCTTACAACATTGAACTAATCACCGCTCGCTGCGGGTCGGCGGCTCAAGCGTCGCCATGGCGAGAGCCGTGTGAATGCTCAATCGTAGAGGGGCTCCCAATTTGCAATTCAGCACATTTTAAACTGCACAAAAATCTAAACTAAATCTCTGCATGACCTTTCCACAGCGTGGCAGGGGAGGTAAGTCATAACGCTTTAATTGGTAATAAAAGACGGGATTGGGAGGTGATCAGAGCGTGACACGCCGTTTCATTCCCCCCTCCCACCCGCTCACATCTTGCAACTTCAATTATTTATGTTCTATTTTTAGACTCCTGTTGTTGTTGTTGTTGTTGTTGTTGCTTTTGTCGGCTACACCTCTCACACCCAGACACGGCCAATATATATTCTCTGTGGTTTTGTATTTCTATGATTTATTGCTACTTGTCCAAAAATGAAATAAAAAGGGGATTCACACTGTGGCCAGACGTGTCTCTGAGGGCGAATCGTAATGTTGACATTTACTGTTTTCACAATCTGGAGTATTTATTCCTTTTGTCGCGGACATCCACATACTCCTCTTCATAAAACTGAAATGTCTTCGTCCCAATCTGAACGAAAACACTTTTTCCAGAGACTACGGTAACCTCAGGAATTTATCGGTCACTAAGTGTGTAGACTCTCAATTTACCAACTCAAGATGGGCCCTGGAGTCACTTGTGGCCCTAAAGCTCTTTACAGCCCCACCTTTCTGCTCTCGAGCACATGGACACACCATCCAATAGTGGTAAACCACTTCAATAAACTGTTACTTTATATTCTAGTGTTTCTTGCCTCTCACCCAGGATGCTGATTTGTGCTGAAATTTTAAAACATTAATGCAATCCATTGATTTATTAGGCATATAGGTACACAAGTATATTGGATTGGATTCAATCTATTGTCATTGCACAGAGCACAGGTACACATGCAACAAAATGTATTCTCTGCATTTAACCCATCCTTAGTTATTAAGGAGCAGTGGGCTGCAGTGATGCGCCCGGGGAGCAACTGGGGGTTCAGTGCCTTGCTCATGGACACTTCAACTTGCAACTAATGGGGAGAGCGGGGATCGAACCGACGACCCCCTTACCCCACTGAGCTACAGCCGCCCCCAACGATGTCTACATACATGATATCTTCATACAGTAGGTCTGTCTGCATCGTGATGATATTAATCTATTTTGTGGAGTCGTTTCATTCATTCAATCTTTAATTGATCGGGTATTATTCAGAGATTTGTATCAGACGACGAGGTTCTCAGGATATCAGAGGAAGACGAACCAACTGCCACAGGGCGAGAGATGAGAGGGTGATTCACCAAACTACTCTCATCCAACAACCAACAAGAAGCAGAGAAGGCCCCAGAGGACCAGCCGCCACGTCATGAGGACCGTCAGGTTAACAACACCGTTTACACACCTGAATGAGTTTGATCTTCGGAAGACAAATTAGTTTAAGACACATGATGAAATATTCTGAGAAATTAAAACTAATAACAAGGGGCTTGCCTGGTGCTTCCTAAACTCTCAAATATAAAATGTTATGAGCTAATTGTAAGGTATTAAAACAACAGATTGATAAACCTTGATGAACATCAAATAATGATAAGAGGCCCTGATTCCACCTGGTAACATTTATGAGTGGTTCATTTATATTCATTGTACTCTTCCTTCTATTCTTCATCCTGTGTATTCCCTTTATTTTGTTTATTTTATTGATTATTCATTTATTTTATGTTTAACAGTTTAGTTATGTACCTAGTCCAATACATATTTTATTTATAAAGAACGTGATTAATGTGTATACGAAACAATAGGTAACTGTATACCTTGAGAGGAACCCTGCGACTAACATGTAATTGATTCACAAAAAAGTCTCGTACTATTCCAGGGGAAATGTGGAGTAAAATGTTATCAGTGGGTCGGAAATCCAAAGCAAATAGAAAATTCAACATAAAAAAGAAGCATTTATTTAATTATTATTGACTTCTTGATTTCCAGCTGAGCTTAATGCCTTGAGAAACTTTAACAGTGATTGGAGATGAAAGCAAACCAAATTATTGAATGAGAAACCAACAGAGAGAGTAAACAATAACAATGCATCAGCCTTTGCTCAAATATACACAAAATGCAACGAAGTTTGTTCAGATTCTAATGTGCTGCCGATGCCTTTGAACCGGAAGGATGAAAGTTACCAGAATGAAGACCATTAATGAAGATTATGGAACAGTTTAGCTCCACACCTTCCTTTTGTATTAGTTGTTTTCATCCTGTCACTAACTGTCATGTCATTCCAGATCCTGCTTCCCATCTCGTCAGTCCAACTCCCCTCACCTGCCTCTGATCACTCCCTCGTTAGTCCCTCATTACCTTCACCTGGTCCTCACGCCCTTCTCACCTGCAGCCCATCCCCTCATTAGTCTCTCACTATTTAGCTCCCTCACTTCCACTTATCCTCTGCCAGATTGTCTTGTGTTTTTCCGACCAAGCCCTCCAGCGTTCCATAGTTTGATTATTCTGTCTGTTCCGATCTTGACGACGCTTTCAGTAAAGAATCTTTATTTGAATTATCTGTCTCCTGAGTCGTGCATTTGGGTCCACCCTAATCCCGTCGTGACAGATTATCGCAGGATTTTGCAACAAAGCGACACAGAAGTGCGCTAAATTGCCAGACCAAAGAAGAAAACTTTCAGCTGGATGCAAAAATGAAAGCCGGTGCCTGATGTTCGGACGTTGTTCCTCCAGACGTCATCGTAGTTACACAGCATCAAAAGAGAGACGGAACAGAGGCCGGTGCTCTGAGGTGCTTCAGCCTGCTTTCTGTGAAGGCTCTAATGATTCCTAACGCTCTCTGATGGCAGCAATCTCCTCTTAGTTCACTCTCCCAGGCCTGAGAGTGCACTAATGCGCACACACACGCACACTCCTCACTCATCTCTTAGCAAGACTCTCTCCGTCCACTGATGAGACTTTGATGATATTGTCAATGTCTAATGACGACCATTTTGCCACCTTAACACTAGCCGGTGGTCATTTTGAGGCTCTGCAGCTCCGTCCTGTAAGTGCAGTGGGAGTGATGAGGACTGCAAGCACCGTGGTGTGCAGACGTTAGGATGGCTGCCTACCGGGTGTATCACAAAGACGTACTGGGGGAAAGTCATTACAGGAGAAGATCGAAACCACTCTGGTTTATGTAAGACAAACAGCCAGCAGCGAGTTAGCTTTCAGTAGCTTAGCATAAGGGCCGGAAACCGAGGGAAACGGCTCGTTCAGTGCAACACTAACTTATTACATCTTGTTTCATCTGTAAAAAAAAAGTGTAGAAATGAAGTATAGAAAAGGAGGATCTGGGCTCTGAGCAACTCCAGGACGGTTCCCAGCCAAGAAATGCAAAACGTGAAATTTGAAATTACATATTTGTTTTCGTAGAGATTTATTGAACAAACTATAATAACATCACTAAGATTCAGAATTCTTACTTACCTTCTGTAACTTTCCCCCCCATTACCAAACGTTAGTCGGTCAGCTGAGCTAAACTAGTTAGCGGTCAGCTAAGCTATTTAGCGGTCATCTAAGCTAGTTGGCGGTTGGCTAACCTAGATAGCGTCAGCTAAGCTAGTTAGCGGTCAGCTAAGCTAAGCTGACTGGCTGCTGGCTGTCCTATTTGATACGAGGGCGGTTTTAATCTTCTAAGCACACAAAACAAATCTGTGTATTCCCAAAATGTCAAACAAAGTAATATATAACTGTTTCCAGATATTGACATGCAGTGACATACATTATGCAAAATATAATTTGACATCTCCAAAGCAAGTTGCAATGAAGAGCCAGCTGATTTCACAAGTGATGCCGTGCAGACGCGAACACATGTGTTTATTGTGCGCCTCGTATTGACTTCTGCCCTCTTGGGGATGAAGCGGTTCACCGAGTGGGGAAGGAAGGCAACGGGGAGATGCGGCGTATAATTGTTGCAACAACTATTGATGTGTCATTTCGCCGGCTGAGCCCTGCAGGAGAAGGAGCTGTTGCAGAGGGTAGTTAGTGGAAAACTGGTTTAGCAATTAGCCTCATCATAGCTGCTGCATACCAAATTATTGTTCTGTTGATTGGAAGCCAGGCGTGTTTTCTCCCTTTCAGTCACTCGCTCAGTGTTTCTCTCTCTTGAACCTTAACCCTTTATTCACCCACTGCATTTAAAGCTTCAGTCCTGACTACAGAAATCCTTCCCTCATCATTAAATCAGCTACTTATTTCTTCTCCTTTATTTATTGGTTCATTAAAAAAAAGTTTGTTTTCTTTCTTGAGTTCAGTTTGCACATCAACTCAAAGTCCATTTACTACGAGCCTCATCTCATGGTCTTCATCATCAAAATTCAATTAGCTGAATAATTCAATTAATTAGCGGTCTGAAGAAGTAACTCCAGGTTTTATTGGATGAAAGCTGGGTATAGCTGGTAAGTTGACCGTGGCCCTGTCACAGTATAGTTGTCCATTTTCTGATTAATGCTGTCTCCTAATATTGAGAACTTATTAAATGACAAACACAAATTTATGGTTAAAACATTAATGCCTAAAATGTGATTATTATTTGTAAGCCATATCAATCAGGTCTGACCAACACTCTAAATATGGTTTTGAACATCACTAAACAATGTGATGACACGTGAGCGTTAAATAACCTCCTGGGCTGCAGTGAAATACATCGGCAGGCAATTAACATCAACACCTGATACTCATTAGCTTCAAATCATTGTTTAATTGGAAATGTAAATTCTAATTTTAAGTAGCGATGAATGTGGAAACAGCTTAAGCTTAGTTTCATGGATTATTATTATTGTTCTACAGTGTTGCAATAAGTGAATATTTTTTTATTGTTGTACCTTCTCTGTTCAAACCAATGTGTTCACGGCCCATGAGGATGTATTTCACCAAGATATGAGGCACAAACTGGTCTACAACCAGTTGTAAATCAATGTTTACAAGTCCTCTCGGAGTGAAGTTAAATTGACATATCTCAGTGTGTTCTTTGACGAGGCCCATGTGCTGCGCATGGTCTCCCTTTATGGTTTTGTTGTATTGTTCACCGAAGCCTTTTATTGGTGCCGCTCCTCTTTTCCAGCCCTTTCTCATTAGTGTTCTAGTCTTGAAATAGATTTGACATTATTTGACAAAACTGATAATGGCCTTGTAGGGCTGAGTATTGCTATTCAATTCAATTCAGTTTATTTTGTCTAGCCCAATATCAAGAATTACACATTTTCCTCAGAGGGCTTTACAATCTGTACACATACGACAAAAAATGTAGCAAACTCTCCTGCTACTCGTTACTATTCAGGTATCAAGCCAAAGCAAGCAAGGCTCCAGGTATTTGTTCCTTCGTACCCAGATCTATAAATAGAAAGGAATATTTGTTTGATCGTGTCTCCTCCATTTGAAAAACTCCCGCAAGATAGTTGTGGTTCGGCATCGACCTGGAATGGTTGAGGTTTGGATTGGTCTTTGGGGGAAGAGAGGTTTAGAAAATCTAGTGTTACCGTGTAACAGCAAGTGTATGGATTTTGCTTGCAGCCAATCACAGCAATCGCTCTTTGATTTACCGTGACGTGTGATTGGCTCGCTGCCACTGCAGCTACAATCCATACAGTCTGTGGTGTGGGGAGGTCGAGCACGGCGTATTTGACGGAGTTGGCGGTCCAAAGTGCAGAGATGCTCTACTGGTGGCTCTACTGGTGGTTATACTGGTGGCTCTAATGGTGGCTCTACTGGTAGTTATACTGGTGGCTCTACTGGTGGCTCTACTAGTGGCTCTACTGGTGGCTCCAATGGTGGTTATACTGGTGGTAATACTGGTAGCTTTACTGGTGGTTATACTGGTGGCTCTACTGGTGGTTCTACTGGTGGCTCTACTGGTGGCTTTACTGGTGGTTATACTGGTGGCTCTACTGGTGGCTCTACTGGTGGCTTTACTGGTGACTCTACTGGTGACTCAACTGGTGGTTCTACTGGTGGCTCTACTCAATGCCTGTGGCGGCTGATAAAAATAAACATGGCCGCATTCCGTCAAACAAAGAACACTCTTGGGATCAGTATCACTTTAAGGGTACGGGTATTGGTACTATCATATTTATTTTTAAAGATTCCCAGCCCTTCATTAGAAATGTTCTAGTGTCATCCAGCACACATTGAATGGATAATTTATGCCACACAAGTACCCATAAACATAATTGCTGCATACTTCATGACAAATAACCCCTTAAAAAGGTCATACGATTAACATTTGCAGATTAAACCAATATTGGTATCTAGCTTCCTCTCATCTGTAATGTGTTGCATCATCATTGCACCTTCCCCCTCCACCATCTCAAAGTTTCATATTTCCACGTAAAACATGCAGACTACCATCTCATTTCCATAGCCTCAATATTATGCGTTTACTGGGGAGTGAATGTAACGAAGCGGAGAGACAGATAGGGGACCTAATTACTTTAATTATAATACGTGGCTGCGATCTGCTGAACTGTAAGGTGCACATTAATCCATCAGCTAATTATGGGATGTTCCGTAGCGGTGTAAGTGGTGGTGCAATTGAGACGATTTTTAAGTTTGCCATTAATTAAATTGACTAACTGTGATCAGTGGATCAGCTCTTTGGGCATTACACCAAATAAACTGCATTGGCGTCCGATTTTAAATGAAGAATCCTTTAAAAGAATTGCAGTAAATCGTGGCGGCTTGTTCGAGTCGCTCCTCTCAACTGAAGAGAAACCAAATGGAGCAGAGTGTACATGCTCTTCTGCTTCTTGGGAAAGCTTCATGCAAATGCCGCGCATAGCTGTGGAACACCGTTGAATAAATCAAGAGGCCACTCACGACCGTTTTTGAGATGATTACATTTGAATTACATCGGCTTTGGTCTTTGCCTACCCCCGTGTGAATATTAACTTATATATATATATATATATATATATACGGTTACAAATAAAATGCAAAGCAATCCAATAAGGGCTCCGGAAAAATATGTAAATTGTGTATTGACACCAAAATAGAGCCTCAGGAACAGAAAGTGCACTGCAGCCTCTCACTATTCCAAGGAGAAGATACTTAGTGCGTTACATGTGTTGGGTCTGGATGCTCAGGTTAGGACATTTCCCCAATTATCCAAGAAGAAAAAAGAGATGTCCGAGGTGCGAAAGTAGAAGAAAAAAGCATGACACTACCAGATGTCAAAATGTTTCTCACTGTCCAGCAAGATCGTCTCGAATCAGTCGGCCAGTGTGACATCCACATTTGGCAAGTGAAGGTCTTTTGTTGGCGTGATAAACCGTAAAGCGTTTGCACAAAGACAGCTTGTTGAGTTATTTCTGAAACATTTAGCAGCAAAAACTATTTTTGCCACAGTTTACCCAGCGCAGAGGAGATGAAAAGACCCGACACAGATCAGGCAGAATATGAGATCATATGAGCAGAGTCCTATTAAACCAATTTTAAATATTCCATGTGTTGTGATGGGGAAGATAATATTTATGTGTATTTACTCAGTGCCTTGCCTTTTTTGTATGCCCTGTGCAGACTGCAGGGACAAGGGCAGCTCTATCAACAGCAGACAGAGGGCAGGATCACGCAAGTAGATCCAACAGAAGACGACATCAACCCTACGAGACCAACCCGCTCTACTTCTTAGGGGGTAAATCCACAGAGCACGATGCGACGCAAGAAACATGAAACACATTTTTGGTTTGGAAGCTGTTGGAAAGAAAGCCATAGCTCTGCACTCTGGCTGGATATGTAACGGACCGCTACGAGTACACACGTAACCTAAAAGCATGTGGCCTCTAAAGTCTGTTATATGTGTGTGTGTGTGTGTGTGTGATGTTCCTGTATTATGTAATCTACAGAGACATCTCTAATTGAATAATAAGCACCATCTGGAGCCATTAGTTCACTGTAAGTTCCGAGTGCATTGCATTGTTCTTTCTGCACACACACACACACACACACACGTAGGCTTTAGTTGCATAATACCACATATATAGCAGTTAACGCAGTTAAAATGATGTAAAATCATGTTTTTGTGCGGCACGGACACAAATCGGCCTAAAGTCCAACTTCTTTCCAGGGGTCGTTGGCCGACACCGCTGCTGTCCCTCGTCAGCGAGTCTGTTTGTGATGTTCATGGAAGCGATCTGGAGGCTCACGGGGAGAAGCAGAGTGTACGGTTTGGCGGTCTCCGCTCTCTGCTGAAGATGTAGTTCTGTTGGCTTCAGCACACGTCGCATCCCAGGGTGGAGCGGTCGGGGGCGAGTCAGTGCCTCCAAGCCTGAGGCCACGGTCCTCAGATGGAGAACCAGGGATTGCACCCTGCATGCTGGGAGTGAGTCACTACCCCCAAGCGATGGAGTACCTCGGGGTCTTGTTCACGAATGATAGGTAAAATAGAGGATAGGCGGTTTGGTGAGGTGTCAGCAGTGATATGGGTGTTGCATCAGACTGTTTTGGGAAAGAGAGAGAGCTGAGCTGGAAGGCAATGCCCTCAATACACGAGTAAATCTACATTCTGACACTCACCAGAGGCCTAAATGAGCTTCCTTCATAGGGTGGATCTGTATGGATCCGGCCATACACAGGGTTCCTCATCCTCTAGCGAGAGGCCATGGGTGAGTAGCTCAGATATCCGGAGTGAGCTCAGTAGACCAGACAAAAGTAAATACCGTATTTTTTGCACTATAGGGCGCACTAGATTATAAGGCGCACTGTCAATGAATGGTCTATTTTAAAGCTTTTTTCATATATAAAGCGCACCGGACTATAAGGCGCATTAAGTGGAAAAAAAACAGTCAGATAAGTCAGTCGATCAAACTTTATTAAACGCGTTCACAATAATTCTCAACATTATTCAAACGTTAATGAGTTAATTACGTCTTTTCATAAAACGAAAGCACCAAGAAGGACCGCCTCGAAAGTCATTGATATTGTAACGTCTCGGACGTTATGGACTGATGACACGGAGACGGGACAACGTTCTTACTCCTTCTTTATTGGGCATCCACCGACAGCGTGCTTCTCTCAGCTCCGCAGCTCCAACGTCAACAACCACAGTTCTCCGTCAACCAACCTTAACTTCCCGTTTCCCAACAGGTTAACCCCGCCTCCCCTCTACTCCGCCAATCACAGGCACGCCCCCTCGACCAGCACGCACGGTGCCACACTGCTTGACAGCCACTTCACAGGGTCGCTACAATATTCATGTCCCGTGCTAACGCTGTTGCCTTCAGTCGAATAGAGACTGTAGAGACGCTTCTACCTGCTGCTCTCTGTTCAATAACCCACTGTTCAATTTTGTCCTCTAACTGTGGCCATCTCGCTTTGTTCCTGAAACTCTGTGTGGTCTTCTTTACTTGGCGCAGGTCATCTTCTTGCTTCCTCCACTTCCGTACCATTGATTCATTGATGTTGAATTCTTTCGCAGCTGCTCTATTCCCATGTTCTACTGCGTGACTGATAGCCTTGAGTTTGAAGTCCGCGTCGTAAGCGTGTCTTTTGACAGGTGCCATTTTGGGATCCTTATACACACACTGTAATATTATGGTGAAGCACAGTATGTATTACTCCGCGACGCTCCTGGCTACGGTAGCCGTAATGCTGCAAGCGGTGCGGCTTTGTAGTTTACCAAAGTCGTACTAAAACATTTTGACTTAGCGCCGTGAGCGCCTTGTACCACACAAAATCGCTTAGGTCAGTAAGCAAAACCAGAATTAATCCATATATACGGCGCTTCGGATTATAAGGCGCACTGTCGTTTTTTGAGAAAATTAAAGGCTTTTAAGTGCGCCCTATAGTGCAAAAAATACGGTAGGTCAGCTGGAGTGGTTCGGGCATCCGATCAGGATGCCTCTTGGACCTCCCTTTAGAGGTTTTCCTGGCAACTAGAGTTAGAGGCCAGTGTCGGTAGACCCTGAACATGCTGGAGAGATTATACATCTAGTCTATCCTGGATATGCCCAGGGGTTCCCCAGGAAGAGCTGGAAAACGTTGCTGGGGAGAGAGATGTCCTGAATGGAAAGTAGACGAAATGGATGGACACAGACATACACACACACAAACACACACACACACACACACATAGTAGAACAAGTCCTCTCTGTTGTTGGGGTAGTGATTTATCATGAGAACTTTTAAATAAAGCTTTTATATTAAAAGATCAGAAAACATGGAAATCTGCGCATTACCGCTGGTCCAGCAGCTCTGGTAAGTATTCCTAAACTGATATTGTTGGTAATTAGGTTGGAAAAAAAATCCACGACACTTGATGCTGGGAGAGCCACGAACGCATTTCAACCCTGAAGGTTTACCGCAGGCCGTTCTGACCGTGCGAGTAGATTTCCCCGTCAATCTTCATATTATTTAGTTTTTCAATACTCGATACTACTTCAAAACACAAAGTAACACGCGGGCTGGAGGTTAGACGTCGAAGGAGACGGTCAGAGCCAAGAACAAAGTCGGCATCTTTTCTAGACAATTGGTATGTCACCCAGATGCTGTCACTGGCCGTGTGTGTGTGTGTGTGTGTGTGTGTGTGTGTGTGTGTGTGTGTGTGTGTGTGTGTGTGTGTGTGTGTGTGTGTGTGTGTTGCGGAGACCCCGAGTTGATTACAGCCCATCTTTTGTCTCCTTTCATCTGCCCAAAGGTCTTGGCGGTGTCTGGCTACAACAGCTCTTTGCTCAGGTTTTATTAAGGTGGACTGAGGGGTTCATTCCGCTCCACCTCGCTTTTAGTTTACTGTTGGAGGGAAGTGAAAAATCAGCTTTACTTCTTCATCTTCATTCAGCCGAGACAATGTGGAGGACTGGAGTTTGTGTCCCTTCACCGAGCTGCAAATATTGTCCATCTTTTTCACCCCAATAACAACATTTCCATGACCCTAACCAGGCATTTTTGTTAGCCATAACTTATTTGCCATCATCTATTCTTCACCTAATACAAAATGTAGCTGACAAATGCACAATCAGCCGAAACATTCTGCGATGACATGGATGTGCTGTATGAAATAAAGCTTAAGCTGTGACATGTGAGATGCACATGACCACGAGCAGAATATTACCGTCCGTGTTTTATTGTCTTTGAAGGGGAATAACAATAAATGACAATAACACCATGACCTTGAAAAACACGACAGTCGTCGGGTGTACACAGCCACCGCATCATTAATCTCGCTGCTAATGAAACAAAGTTTCTGCTCCTCAAAGTTCTTGACATCAGCACTTCTGTCATTCTGCTGTTCTGCATCTGCAGCAACAGGAACGGCCTCAAACAGCTGAAACACTCAGCTGATGACCTGCAGCCAGACACTGGGGCGACGTAGGCCAAGATGGTTATTATTTATGGTTATGCTTCCCGTCCAGTTCTCCGTCTATCTGAACCGCTTGCTCACTTCCGTCTCATTGTTTTTCTGGACCGACTTCAATCACAACAGACGACGTGAAAAGCATCTTGAGTGGGTACTCCTTGGCGTATCGGCGGCACGTGCACAGACATTTTCGGGGGCAGGTGCTCAAATTTTAAAAAAGGGCATCCATCGCCAAACATGTTTTCTGACAGAGTTGAAACCTACGCAGCTTTACACTAATGATGCCGTCCTCGACCGGCGTTTCCTCTGGGCAGGATTAGACAGCTAGCTTACATTTTCCTTATGAATGAGTTATTACATGGTAACGACAGTACAAGCGTTCTGATTGGCTAATGGGTAGTCATGTAAAAAAAGCCCCGTCAGATATCAAAACACATTTGGAGGGAATTGATGACAGGGAAAATCATTTTTATTCTTAAATACTGATGAATGAAGAAAAAGAGGCAGTTTTCTCATCCAGGGCAAAAGGGCCGGTGCTTGAGCACCACTAGGGGTCTATCTGTACACGTGCCTGCGTATTGGAGGGTATATATATATATATAAATGAAAAAAAACTTGGTTAGGTTTAAATTAAATAACAGTTTGTTGCGTAACTCCAGTTACGTGAGTTACTTTGCCGTTTGACTTTGGGTTTCAAACGGGACCCAAACAGCGGTCTCCTGGGTGAAAGTCCTCACTTGTTCCGTGCGTACACCACGTCCTCCGCCCGGCCCCCGAGCATCGAAGGACGCGGTCGCACTTTCAATGCGACTTGTTGTGGTCGACTGCGCCAGATCTGACCGCAGCAGCTGTGTCCACGCGTCATCCTTCAAAGCAACTCGCCTGATGGGATGCTGATGTATTTCATGGTCAAAGGAACGGCTGTAAAACGGTGGATGAAAGACTTTTTAATTGCCTATAAATTCTTAAAAATAAAAAAAAGGACACAGTCGTTTATAATTATATGGAAGAATAGCCGCTAACGAAGCTCCACTAAATTGGGTGATGAACACATTTTAGAACTCCCTCCTCCACCCATGATTGTCTTAGTTAAAAGCAAAATTAAGGAACGCAGGGTTTTCATCAGCAGCAGCTCAGCACGACCCGGACAGCTGGTGGCCAAGGGACGCCAATCGCCACGACAACATGTCAGGGACTGAGACCGGGCCGTATGTACTGGATGACACATTGTCAGGTGGAATGGATCCAAATGGCCGATGACATCTAAATACAACAACACGTCCGACTGTGAACTGGAGGACCGACACAAGAGCTGACAGCCATGAACCTGCAGCGTGCGGCGGCTCAGCGGGCCGCTGACATCCTTCATCAGGTCTGAGTGATGTGTCCCAAAGAGGGATGAATGGAGCCATCATCGCCCTCGTGGCTTCACCCTCACTGCGGGTTCCACTCATCGGACATCCGTTTGTTTCGGAGAGATCTCACAACCGACTCTTTCTGTGTGTGTGTGTGTGTCTGTGTGTCCGTGTCCATCCACACGAGAGGGACGCCGGATGGGATGGATGTGAACCGAGGATTAAATGAGAGGAGAGAGTTGATCTTTTATCCCTCCGTTCATGCGCTCTCATTCTTTCTTTCTCTTTACCGACCGACGCGAGACGGAAACGCACTGATCTGATCTGTGGATTTGTGAAAGAGAGAGAGAGATGTGTGTGTTTGAGTTATAGGCAGGACAAGCAGCATGGAGTAAAAGCTTAAATGCCTCACAGAGGCCGCGTGATGGACTACTCGGGGGGGGTCTTGTGTTTAATCGCGGGCCTTGCCAACGCGTCATGCTCCACTGCGTATTCAGCCCAGAGATCAACAGCGGAAAAATAATCCCCAGGATTTAGGGCTCTCCTGCCCAGATTCCCACCATGTCCGGGAATCTACATTAAATATAGCAACAATGGCACCGTGTGGTGCAACATGAGCTCCTTGGTTGAAGCGCATCGTGACAAAACACGTTACAGGCGCTGGATCCCGTACGGGGCCCTCTCGCTCACCGCGGTGAAGTAGTGTTAACAATAAGCCGTGACAAGTTGACAGCCTAAGTGGTGAACTGACAACAGGCGGTTGTGTGTAGTGTGTAGTTGTGTGTACGGTTGCCGTCGTCCCACCGGTGCTTTCAAAACACGCCGTCGAGAAGGAACTCCCCCCCGCCTCACGGCGAGGAGCGCAATGAAAGACGTGACGTTTACACACAGAACGCTGTCCTCCTCAACCTCTGGTCCTTGACAGCCACATGAAAACAAGAAACCTTTTAAACTCCCACACACGGAGGAGTTTTTATTTTTTTATTTCCACTTGCTCTTTGGAACTGCAGAGAAATATGCACCTCCCTCCCTCTCCTGCATTTTGAGGAGACAAATCCCCACTCTCATGTCCTACTCAGCGCCTGACATTAAAGCGCCTCCTCGTTTCAAAGCGATGCGGCCTGCTTTGTGTTCTGCCCGGTCATCAACTGGATGCCCTGTCGTCCAAACTACTGGCTCTGTAGTGCAGCACGAGCATTTAAAATGGGAAGGGGGGGGAAGTAATATTTGAATTTCGCCTGAATTTTGAAGGCATTCTCGAGACCTTGGAAAGTGGAAGTCGGCAAGCTGCACACAGTACGGCTGTGTTACTGGGAGCCACGTTCAAAACTAACTTTTACAAGTGGATCGATGGATGGATAGATTGATGGATGATGTATGGATGAATAGATGGATGATAGATGGATGGACGTATGGATTATGTATGGATGGATGGATAGATGATGGAGGGATAGATGTATGGATGAGAGATGGATGGACATAGATGATGGATGGATAGATGGATGGATGATGTATGGATGGATAGATGAATAGATGGATGGACGTATGGATTATGTATGGATGGATGGATAGATGATGATGGAGGGATAGATGTATGGATAGATGTATGGATGGATGGATGAGAGATGGATGGACATATAGATGATGTATGGATGGATGGATAGATGCATGGATGATGTATGGATGGATAGATGAATAGATGGATGGACGTATGGATGGATGAATAGACGGATGGATTATGTATGGATGGATGGATAGATGATGATGATGGAGGGATAGATGTATGGATAGATGTATGGATGAGAGATGGATGGACATATAGATGATGTATGGATGGATGGATAGATGTATGGATAGAGGGATAGATGGATAGATGCATGGATGAATGATGTATGGATGGATAGATGGATGGGGTTAAATTGGAAGAAACTACTGTAAGTTACTATATGCAGGTGTTTGTCAGTTTTATAGTGACGCGTCATGTTAAACGTCGACATGAATAGCGGTCCTGTGGAGGTTGTTCATGGTTTTCCATGATTCATCAAAGAGGCTCCTCCCCAGGACTGTTCCCGAGACCAGAAATGAGCTGAATCTGGCATCTCAATGAGAGGAAGTGGCAGTGTGCTCTTCGGTGGTGTGACAGTTGCGATCGTTTTGTTTGTGCATAATAATCTCATCTTCTGCAGCTCTGAGCGTAGGAGAGGAAGAAGTAGTAGAGTAAAGGATAAATGTGACACTGAGGAATTTATTCTCATAAATTGATCAATTTACAATAGAAAATGGATCACTCCCGAGTTTCTAAGTTGTTTTCCTTTTTTGTTGTTACCTTCGCATTGAAAATGCGGAAGGTAATGTTTTGATCGCCGTGTATTTATTTATTTATTTATTTGTATGCGTGTTACTCGCATAACTCAAAAAGTATTAAACCGAATCGCATGAAATTTGGTGGGATGATTGGTTATTATCCGGGGACCATTTTATTCTATTTTGGGATCGATCGAGTCAACGGTCAAGGTCATGAAAAGGTCAAAGTCTTCTTTTTACCATAGCACGGTCAATTTTTATCCAATTGGCATGCAACTAATGCCAACATGTTCATAATTCAATGCCCAATCTTGTGATATGCGAAGGTATGCGCTCTACCGAGTGCCCGTTCTAGTTGTTTCTGATTCGTTCAGTATTATTTTTTGTTATTTGTCCTGTTTTTTATAGATATGTATAGATAAGATGGGCATCTTCTGAGAATCTTCACATGCCATGTGGTATTGTCTGACAGAAATGTGTAAATATCGAATTGATGCATACTTTCAATCGAAAAATAATAAAATAAATAAAATGCGCAACAGTCAATCGTGACAATCGTAGTACGTTGTAGGTCCTCATGGCTCACAATAACATTTCATCAACAGCCTCGGGACCATATGGCTCCACATCAACTGGAGTTAATGGTGATACTGGGAGGAGGGCACACACTCAAAGAAATGACTCATTGGATGAACTCAATTAAATTGTTGGCAGGTTTTCCATCCAATAATTATATGCAACTCCAACTCAAATTTAGCACATCAGTGCAATACAATGTAATTAAGTTAGTCCAACTCATTTGTATCAAATACATCTAAAATAAAATAACGATATTCATTAAATTAAATTAATTTGTGTTTGTCCAACTAAAAATATAAACTAACTAACTAACTAAGAAAATATGCAAACTCCACACAGAAGGAACGCCCCGACTGGGAATTGAACCCACGGCCCTCTGGCTTTGAGGCGACAGTGCTAGCCACTACACCACCGTAGAGCCCTGAAAGTGTCTTCACCTTGTGAACAACTGATTTTCAGCTGGCGCATGCGCAAAGGGTAGTCCTCAATGAAACACATTTATTTTGAGTTGATATGCACACCATCTAACCTAAATAAATCTAATAAATGAAAGAATTCATACATTTTGTGTTCCACCCATTAAATATAAATATCTATTTTTGTAATTGATTTATTTAAATGTATCAAACAATATTTAAATGTGTCACCTCGAAGAAGGGCTTGAATCGTTTTTGTGAGTGTAACCTAAATAAATCGAATAAATGAAAAAATTCATGCATTTTGTGTTACACCCATTCAAAATAAATATCTTCGTTTTGTAATTGATTTATTTAAATGTATCAAACAATATTTAAATGTGTCACCTCTAAGAAGGGCTTCAATCGTTTTTTTGAGTGCAGAAGGCGTACAGTGTTTACTGAACATGCGTCTTGATGAAATGGAAATGGAGACCGCGTCAGCCTTTTGTAAGATTGAACAAAAAAGAAAACATTTGACAGAGACACAGTGCGGCGCTGAGCGACGTGGACAGCCGCTCTGCCGTTTGGCAGTCGGCTTGGTTTGTAGGCGCCAAGTTTTACAGCTGACGTATCGATTGGAAGCAGGCCGGTTGGATTGCCACTGAGGCGTACACCTTTGTGCCCGACTGGAACACCCCAACGGCCCGATGTACCGCCGTTCAACATGGACACTCCCCAGAGGATGATTCATATGGAGGACTCAAAATGACTTAAGTATAAATAAATAAATAAAAAAAAATAAAGAAAAAATAAAATAAAATAAATATAAATAAAAAAAATAATAAAATAAATAAATAAATAAATAATAAATATATAAATAAATAACACATAAATAAATATATAAATTAAAAATAACATCATTAAACATCAACATTGTATTTCATTCTATTTTATTATTACATTTATATTTTTCTTTATTTATATGTATATTTACGTATTTATTTATGTATATTTACGTGTTTATTATTCAAATCATTCATTGGTCCGAAGGATTGGTCAAGTCAGATGAACCTCATTGTTGAACAAGGACAGCAGCACTTCGAGCAATAGACGCAAAACGATATTACGAACTTCTGTTATTATACATTCTTTTACTACATTCTCTAAATTACAGTTGTTGAGTCACGGAATTTAATTTAAGGATGTTTTTTAAGGAGAATCAATAGTTTAGTTTCAAATCTGTGGTCGGTTAATAAGGATATGCGACGGAGATTTGTATGCCTGCGAGATTTGAGTGAGCTCCATGGACCAGTTGAGCGTCAGGTCAGCGGCCGCGTGGAGCTCAGCCTGATCTCAGGACTTCTTTTGAATCTCTTGCTCTCCTGGCTCTGCTTGAAGCTAAAACATAAGATATCATAAGATTTTGGAGGATCTAAGCACAACGAGTTCATTCATTACTTATTAATAAAAGTTTTTTAACGTGTACGTGATGTTGGTTTCATATATATTAGAATATTCAAAGCGACCTGTGGAATACGACTACGACTTATTGTATTTTATATATGTTATTGTTAGCTAGTAGCAAACAACAATGGACACACACATCAACATCCACCACTGTAACTCCACTGTTTTAATTTGAATATAAGAAGTAAAATTCATGCGCACACACAGTTGATGTGGTGACGTCACAAGACCAGAGAGACAGAAAGACCGTCCTGAGTCTGAACCCCAGAAGACAAGACCAGACAAAAAGAAAAAGAACACAAAGTCTGTGTCAGTGTTCTTGGAATTTGGAAACGGCTAAAAAAAAAAAAAGCTGTGCTAAATTCTGCTAAGCTAAGTGTGTGCTGGAGAGTCAAAGTAGCAGAGCACAACACAAGTAGTGCATACACAACACAAGGTGCATTTCCACTCTGACTCAATCATGCTTTAGAGAGACCAGGTTCGGACGCTCATTTTTGACACGAATACGGACACGTATAAACATAAATAAAAATGAAAAATAACATAATAGAGAAATAAAAATAATAAGAAATAGAAGAAATGCAGAAATATATATATTTAATGATGATGTGTTGATGTTATATATTTTTATTCATTCCTGTATATATATACATTTTATTTATTTATTTATACATTTATTTATTTATGTATACATATTTTTATTTTTTTTATTCATTTATATTTTTATTTAAGCATTTATTTATTTATTCTTGTATTTATTCATGCATTTATTTATTTATTTATTTATACTTTAGTCATTTTAAGTCCTCCATAGATTCAATCCTCAGGACTTTAGCGCCTCCAGGTTCTTGAGTTTGTTTCACACTCAAGAGGGCACAAAGTTATTTCAGTGACGCGCCGGGTGCTCGACCCCCAGCATGAGAGCCAAAACTTTAAACTCATACAACACACCAATCTGAAGCTTTACAATTTAAAGCCTTTAAAGGGTTCTGTCTCGAGTTGAGTACCACCCTGTACACACACACAAAATAGCGCCTCATTACCCCGAAGTGTTTCAGATAGCGTCAAATGAGAATAACTCAAGAGTAATTTCTTCTCTCTCTCTCTCTCTTTCCCTCCCTCCCCACTCTCATCCCTTCCCACCATGCCTCCCGTCACTGCAGATATCAGAGGAGCAGGGAGAAGACAGCTTTCTTGCTTTTTGAAGAGGAAAAACTGACGCTCTAGGGAGGTCCACGTTACAGCCGAGGAGGAGGAGAAGGAGGAAGAAGGGGGGGTGGGGAGTTGTGCTGACATCTCACTTTCTTTCTAGCCCAGTTTTTGGGACGTCTCCGTATCGGATTCCCCTCGTACACACACACGTACACACACACAAACACACAGTTTGCCGTAATCTCATTGGTCTGCGATCTGCCTTTTATGTCTCCCCCACGGTCCTCCCAGCATGCCGCAGTCGGCATTGTGCCGCTTCAGTGAGGATCGGAAGAATTAGAATCGCTCTCCATCAATGTGCATTTCTGCTCTATATTTTTCAGTTGAAGGTGAAATTCGTTCGTATGAATTCGGCGTCACTGCGACTGCTCAAATGACTAGCGACTGATGAAGAAAATAAAAAGATGACTACTGATCCTGTCTGCAGCTGCATTCGTTGTGTTTTTGAGGTTGAAATATCTTGACCACTCCTCCTCTCTACCTCCATCTGGGTCATGGAGGTCTGGAACGTGGTCCATGCCGACTACCAACTATTCATACACTGTCATATTCATTGAATGTGTTTTAACTCTAATCTGTCCTTCTGGTCACATGACATCTATTGTTCTGTCCATCCTGGAGAGGGATCCTCCTCTGTTGCTCTCCTGAAGGTTTCTTCCCTTTTCCCCGTGAAGGGTTGTTTGGGAGTTTTTCCTGATCCGATGTGAGGTTCTGGGACAGGGATGTCTATGTGTACAGATTGTAAAGCACTCTGAGGAAAATTTGTAATTTGTGAGAATGGGCTATATAAATAAACTGAATTGAATTGAATTAATCATGGGGACGGTGACACAAACTATTTTTCACTATGTTTCAACATGGCCTTTCTTCGAGTACTTGCAGTCGTCTGTGTATCGGTCACTACAAGCGGAACCTTTTGATATTGCATACCAGACTTGGAGACCAGCATTGGGATAAGAGTTATGTAATAAATCCTGTTTATTTGGAAATGCTGGAAGAGGCTTTTTGCAGCTCACAAATACTTGATCACAGAGACTTGGTTTCCTAGTATCTTTACATGGAGGTAGCTGGTGGAAAGTAAGCATGAATCGAAGCCCCGCAGTGGCCACATTAATGTGACATACGCGTATGTTGAAAGAAACCAAAGTTATGCTTTCACGTAAAAGGATTGAAGAATCCAGCTTTAAATATGTAATCATCTCCACTGCATCAAAAGCAGAGCCGAGACCAAATTAAATTCTAATTAAAGAGCAATTATCACGCTGTATGTTGCCAAATATAAAATTTGGCAACAATATGAAGAAAGAAAGAGTAGTAAGGACCACAAATTCTGTTCCGTTACTGACATTTATATTTCAATCCTGCTCCAACAGGAGTTAAGAGACCCAAACAGGACACGGGAGAGCGAACACTGGACCGACACATGACTCAGAGAGAATGCTAATGTCGCATCGCGCCTCCTGAATGTGGAACCAGGCGGCTGTTTGCTGCCACCTGGACATTGAAAACTTTACGTGGGAATGCAACGTGGAGGAGGCGCATTCTCCGGGTTGTTTGGCCCTCCATGATGCACCGAGCAGATCAATTACTGTGTATTTTGAAGCAAAGACACAGGCCGGACTGACAGGCTATCAGCTCCAGATATCAACAGCCTCGACGTCTGACTAACCTGGCAGTCTGCTCCCTGTACCTCACGGACATCTAATTAGAAAGGAAAAGAAAATCGAAAGCATAGCTGGAAGCAAGTGTTTTCTCTTTGTATTCCGATTCTGTTGAGGTCAAAGACGCCAGTGCTGCACAAAAGAAAATACAGTTTAATAAGCTGCCCGTAAAAGAAAGTGACGCTCCGCTGCAGCATTCGTTTATTTATCTATCCATGAAGGGAGCAACACACACACACACACACACACACACACACATACCAAGTCGTGCACGTGTGTGTGTTCCCATGCAACAGTTCCAGCTAATGATGTCTGATGTCTCTGCTATCTGCCTTCGAAGCAGGCGGCATAGAAACTGAAAGTCCTGATTTTGTAAATTTGTTGTGGGGCGCCAACTGATTATTTCCATCGTGGATTCAAATGTAAATATATATTTTTGGGGATGAATCAATTGAGTCGGAAAAAACATCGTAAAGTGACCATCCCATCTGCTCCATTTTCAATGGCACAAAATATAAAGAAAAAGATATCCGTGCAGAAGCACAAACCAAATATTTGTAATCTTTGCTTTGGGATGAAATAAAATCACAATAAATCAATCGCAAACTGTGATGAATTGAGATTTAAACACAATTACGAAGAACAGAAGCTGGGCCCTGTAGTTCTTTTGCAGGCATAACTCAAACAGGGAATAAACTGTTCTTTTAATGGGGGCTATTTTTAGCCGCGGCGTAATCACTTTTGGTGCCTTGGCGAGTATTTTCAGCCGCCGTATGGTCTCTCGCTGTATAAACCACACTGGCTATTCTTATTGTAACACGACGGCCGGTGCGATGACGTGGCTTAAATAATGTGGTTCTTTTGTCCAGCTCCGAACTGCCGCAGACGTCGACAGGGGAGAGAAACAATCTCACGCGCCGTCTGGCCACTGCAGTCGGTGGAGCAAAAACACGACATATGTTCCTTCCTCCCGGCGTTGCAAAGACAACAGGTGCATAATGAAAGCTGCATGAGAACGAGCTCCAGAGGGGATGCGATGCCCATTTAGTTTTTATTGCAAAGCTCCTAGCTGCACTTTGTGTTTTCGGTGGGAGGAAAGAAAAAACCTCCCGCTACGTGATGGCAGCCTTGAGGATGTAATCACCGCACCAACACAGTACGGGCGCAGGAGACGCTCCATCTCGGACCGCCGTGGCTGAACAATTCAACTGGCTTCTAATCTCAGAGTTTGCCCCCCTTCCTCCTCCACAGGCAGGCAGATGTTTTTTGAAAACGCCACGGCTCCCAGAACAGAGGCGACAGGTGCCAAAGCCGAGCCCCGATAAAACTAATGAGAAAGCAGTGTCTCTCTTGCAGAGTGCAACCGAGCGAACCGTCCTCTTCCTCTTCCCCGCGAGGCCCCCGCGGTTGGTCGGACAGGAACGGTCGCAGCATTGAGGGGAAACCCCGTATGTGTGCACTAACGGTAAAAAGGAGGTCACGGAGAAAACTGCAAATCATTATGACGTGAGGGGGGTGGGGGGTGGGGGGCAACAGAGAAAGCCTCAGCTATTTGCATTTAAAACAATTCGAAAAATACTAAATAATGACGTTATTGAAATCTAAAGCAGACGGTTCCCCTCGGTGAGTTTACCCATCAATAATAAACAAACGAGTTCCCGGAATAAGAAGCCGCTTTTGTGGACATCGTAACCCCGTTAAGCCCCAACGTGTGGCCTTTGGCACGTTTCATTTATCTATATGTTGATGCCGTGTTGTTATCGTCTCGCTGCTATATTATTAGCCAGGTTTCCATTGACAACGATCACAGGGAACGTTGCCACCCAACGTCATAATGAATAGACGAGTGCTTAAGGAGGACGAACCACAGCTATCCCCGGCTGCGATGATTTAGAAATAGACATCGCAGGCAGACGTCAGTGATCTGCGTAAGAACCTGGAATGAATGTTTCCATTGTTTCAAACATAAGGATAGATTATTTTTATATCTCAGTGTGAATACTGATTAATTAAATGAAGCACAATTAAGAAATACAATAACATCAATGGCAAATGTCAGGGACGAGTGCTGGGAGCACGGAGACACTTGATGGTAGTGAACTTGGGGTTGGGGCGATACGGCGAAACTGATGGCGGGGCCGAGATCACAGACATCCACGGCTTTCGTCACGGGTAGAAATGTGTGTGTGGGCTCAGAAGCAGTCCTCTCCGACAGACGCCCACACGGGAGTGTGTGGATACAGATCATCTCCTCACCGGTCGGCACCCCCTTTTGAATTTTGATTTGCATTTGGGACTCGAGCCAGAAGAAATGAAAATAAAAGATGTGAGGTGTTGTCCACCGGGGCGAGATGCAATATGTGCACAACTGTGATTACGAGCGACAGTGTGCAGCACCGCAAATATGCTCATACGTCTGTTGGCAATGCATGGCGTTAAAATGAAAAGGACTGCACTGTTCTCTGATAGCTTGAGGGCGAGAGCGGCACATCGCCTCCAGCGAGTACAACAAGTGCATCCGCAACGTGATGTGAGGACTGGAGCGACAGCAAAGGCTTTTGTTTCTTTAAAAAACGGAAATACGAGGATGAAAAATTCATGCCTTGGCAAAGACTTTTAAAAATATTCCCCCCTATCAGCGCTGGCAGTGAAAGAACACGAGAGAAGAAAACAGAAATCTAGCTGCTAATGTTCTCGTATATCTGGGTAGCTCAGAGTCGCACCATTACACAACGTTTAACTGTTACTGTCTCCAAGTTCAGAAAACTAGCTGAAGAAAATCAGATCAATTGCGTACGAGTCTGTGGAGTAGAGTTGTGATTGGCCAATCTGTGTTTCAGGGGTAGGATTGAGGGTCATTTGATGATGTAATCAGACCACAGATTATCCAATCCAAGAACCTGTGGCGCATTGTGGTCATAACCTTTTCCATTGCTGATGCCCAGGAGAAACTAACGTAGCTTAGCGTGAAGATGTACATGCTTAATTACCTTCGCATTGAAAATGCGGAAGGTTATGTTTTGATCGCCGTGTATTTATTTATTTGTATGAGTGTTTCTCGCATAACTCAAAAAGTATTAAACCGAATCGCATGAAATTTGGTGGGATGATTGGTTATTATCCGGGGACCATTTGATTATATTTTGGGATTGATCGGGTCAAAGGTCAAGGTCAAGAAAAGGTCATCATCTTCTTTTTACCATATCAATTTTTATCCAATTGGCATGCAACTAATGCCAAAATGTTCATAATTCAATGCCCAATCTTGTGATATGTGAAGGTATGCGCTCTACCGAGTGCCCATTCTAGTTGTCTAATATGTGAAATGCTGACTCCCCTTTAATCTTAAGGTTTTGCAGCACTCAACAGGCGTACAGTTTTATTTAGGTTCTTTGAGCCTCTCGTAGAGCATGGCTGAGGTTAAAGAATGGACTGAATTATGGAATTGCGTCAGTAAAACAAATGAGCCTGCAGCGTGAGAGACATTTCAAACAATTCTGATGTGGGTTTCTTTAAGCAATCACCCGGTCCCTCGATCCAGACTGAGCAGCAGAGACGGCTCTGGCCAGGAAGGAGGAGCAGCAGCAGCGTGGTGCTCCTGCTCCGCGTCAGCTCCGCTTGTGTGTTGTGGCAGCTGGAGAATTGTTGCGGGTCTTTTCTGTATTATTTCTTTTGTGTGGCATGAGAAGTCAGTTTTTGTTTGTTCCCCCTCAAGCAACCAGCGTGAAGTGTGCAGAGATTCGGGGTTGGCTTGGTAGAAAAAAAAATCTGTCTGCTGCGTCTTCCTTTTTGTCCTAAAACGACTGTAGCTAAAGTTTCCACAGGTGCCTGTTGAGGATTGAAGTATATTTAGACGCGAGTGGGTGGACTCTTAATTACACACTGCATCGACAGGTGAGAGGGGTTGGTTCGTCACAAAAAAAATTAAAAATCTCTTTCACTCTCACACACTATGCACAAACATACGGGTCTGATTGGCTGAAAAGGCTTATTGCAGAGGTTGCCGTGGTAACAAGACACAGCTGCCGCTATAAAAAGGGAGGAGGCTGCTAAAGGTGATGGAGAGAGAATGTGTGTGTGTGTGTGTGTGTTTGGTGCGCAAATGAACGAATGACAGTTGAGAAAAAAATCATATTTTAATTCAGACCCTGTAATTTCGCCTCAGCTGCTGACGCACGTCCGTAGATGCAGCGACGGGTTAAGAGGAAGCGAGGTGGGCCGGCCGGCCGTCTCACTAGCTGGAGGAACACGGCTCACCGTACATAGACGGATGATGATCTGCCGACGGGAGTGATTATAACAATTAAGACTTCCACTGATTAAAAATAATTGCTCATCGAATTTCTGTCCGTCAACGAGACATTATACACTGCAAATACACATTAAAAAGAATTCTGCAGTCTTAAATGCAGTGATAAGACATGTTGTTATAGTCAGTGACGGAGAAAGCTGCATTTCCTGGACCAGAAACACGTACATGCAAAATAACCTAAATAAGTACATACACTGCTTGATGTCACACTATACTGTATTATGCAGTATATTCTTGTATTTAAGACTCTTATTGGTAATATCATATCAACTAGGCTTTTCCTGCTACTGGCTTGGGACTGTATTGTATATATTTATATATATATTGCATTCAAGTACAGCTCTGATCAAAGGTATTGTTAATGGATGTTCACATGAAAAAACGCCAGCCGCGGCGTTTGATCCTTTCATTCAAAATGTTCGGCAGTTCTTTTGTGCCTGCCGTTACTAAGCAACCAAAATATGCCCGATGATGATGATGAAGTTCCGGTAATTTAGCTTCAACGAGTCAAAACGAAGAGAAAGGGATGAGCAGCACTGTGAATACCTCACAATAGCTCCACTACATTCATCCGGCTGACCTTTGAACCGGATCTTTTCATACTTGTTTTTAATCGATTCTTATTTAAAACATTTATTTATGTTCTCTTTATAATGCTTTGTGGACCTGTACCTGTGTCGTACGTTGTGCTGCTGCAACACTTGCATTTCCCCCTCAAGTAACACTTAATAAATCCTAAAAATGTTTTAGAGCCTTTGTGGTTGTATCTTGGTCTTTGATACTTTTCTGATTTATGTTTGTAGGAAAATGAGATAATCCCACAGAACACATTTAAAAGCATGTTTGATGTCCAGTGTCCTTGGGCTCAGTGTCGTCAGGCAGAGCGCCGCCACTGTTTTCAATGTAAAACACGGCAGCAGAGTAGTAGAGGACACCATGGCAACCAAAGAAAAACCACACCGGGACAAACAATGCGGGGGCAGATTGCTGGTGTCGGAGTTACCTGAATCACACACCTTTTGACCAGCAGTGACGAGATCAGTTGACGCCATTGTTGTTGAACGTGAACAAAATGTTGATTCAAATGATGTTCCAATCCACCATCAAGGACATGTACCCCTACACATATAGAAACTTCATGGGCATAACAAATACTTCCCTTTGAATATTTCTCTCCCGCGAATATTTTTGCATTAAAAAAACGTGTGATCCCGGCTGCGATGCTCATTTCAAATGGATTTGCGCAGGTGTGGTAGTTGACCACCAACTGGCGTCCTATTGGCCCAGAGCAGCGTCCAACAGGCTGTCTGGTAAACTGTTGTGTAGGCTGAGAGCGAGTGAAGAGAAGTGTCACGACAGTATAATAACAGACGTGGTTGTGACTACAGCGCCTCCCTGTAGTTGTCCACTGTGATGCACGCTTTGAATACGTCTGTTCTCCACGCCGCGATTGGTCGATGCCTTTATTCGCGGAGAAAAATCTCTGAAGAATCCCACCGATTTTTCATCGCGCAACATTTGCCTTCCATGTGAAAGTATTCATGACAAAATACGCATCGATTCATCTTTCATTCCATGAATTTCCGGAACATGTTTTTAGCGATTCAGAAAGACGAAGAAAGAAACCGTACACAAGAACATCTGGATTACAGATGCAAACCACTCAGCAGGACTTCACTGCCCACCCCACAGCCAGCCCTCCACCCCGAGTGGCGAACTGTTTGCACCGACTGGAGCTTCCCATACGTTCACTTGTGCTAAACACGTTAGCCGCTGCTACATTGAACCGACCGTGCCCCCGTTATGTAACCGGTGAGAAGAAAAGACGCGGAGCCTTCGGGTTCCATGTTAATCTGTGAACGCGCGGCATCCTCCCACATACGGCTTCAGCCGTGGAGGTGATGGATGTGACTTTCATTCAAATGCTCTGCCTCTGCCGTTCAGAATCAGGTCAGATGAGTCACCGGCAGCACAGACCCAGAGCTCCCGGCTCCCGGCTCTCTAATCCACTCTCAACCACGACGCGATCACGTGATCTCATTCAGATGGCCTCGCGCGTTCGTCTTCTGCTCCGACGTTTGATTGAAGCGGGCTGTTGACAGCATTTCAATGTGACTAGGCTTGATTATGTCTCTGGCAAAAGAAAAGAACATCTAAAAAAGCTTATGGAATAGCAATTATGTCGGGGGGCTTACTCTCGTATGGACGGAACGAGAAACTGTCTGGTCGAATTAAAAGGATTTGGGCGCCGGGTGCGGATGGACTTTGGCGTATTCTCATCATATCTTTCTATTCCATGGTACATTTCAGTATTTCGAAAGGTCTACATCCATAGCCGTCACGGTGAAACAATCTGGACACGCTGTCTGCTGTCACACTGTCGAGATAAATGGAGTCGAGCTCAAGCGATTAGTCGAATGATCGGTCAACAGGTAATGAATCGGCAACTTTGTTGAGGATTCACCTTTTGAACCATTTCAAGCTTCTCGATTGTGATGAAATGCTTTTATTTATATGTGATCTTAAGATATATAATATCTTCATTTTCATTAGGATGTGGGTCAGACAAGACATTTTCTCAATTTAAAATAATACGATTAACTGACAATGACAACGATTATTAACGGCATCCCATCAAAGTAGGTGAAAGGTCCCTGGCTAAATGATGCGTTTATGAGGATTTATTCAATTCAATTCAGTTTATTTAGTATAGCCCAATATCACAAACTTTGCCTCAGAGGGCTTTACAATCTGTACACATACGACATCCCCGTCCCAGGACCTCACAATTACCCCGTTTATGATCATATTCAGGATATAATGTTTACATGAGCGCAGAGAAATTGTGTTATTCATATTCACTGTATGCAAACATTAGTAACCGGTAACTGATTACTGCGTTCTCGTTGTGCGAGGTTTACAAAAACAAACCAGAGATGAGACAACAGGAAATATTAAACACTACATAATAAATTTACTACCATTGAACTACACATTTTTTCTCCACTTTAAATAACATCTCGTCATAGTACCCTCTTTGGATCGCCAACAGCTGTCAGCTCTTGCTCAACCACGCACCCTACAAAGTTATCAGTCAGGCTGGGTGTGTGGCGAGAGGAGGGTGGAGGGTGTGGAGGGGGATAGATTGGTGTTTATGGTAAATAGATTGGTGTTTATGGTAAATTTATGGGGGTTATGGTAAATAGATTGGTGTTTATGGTAAATAGATTGGTGTTTATGGTAAATTTATGGGGGTTATGGTAAATAGATTGGTGTTTGTGGTAAATAGATGGGTGGTTACGGTACATGGATTGGTGTTTATGGTAAATAGATGAATGGTTATGGTACATAGATTGGTGTTCATGGTGAATAGATTGGTGTTTATGGCAAAAAGATTGGTGGTTAAGGGTAAATAGATTGGTGTGTATGGTGAATAGATGGGGGGTTATGGTAAATAGATGGATGGTTATGGTAAATAGATTAGTGTTTACAGTAAATAGAGGGGTGTTTATGGTAAATAGATTGGTGTGTATGGTGAATAGATGGGTGGTTATGGTAAAGACAATGTGCTTGGGTTAGGGCTAAGCAACTAAAACTCTTAGTCATTGTTTCCGAAAAGATTGGTTGGAGGTGGTAACTCATTAACCGGAGCATTTACACTACTACTCGCACTGCAAACACTGGGATAATACATAATACCTGGGGACACAATTTTGCTTTGCAATATTACGATTTGCATTGCCAATTCCCTCGCCCACAGTCCTTCAGTAATGATCTGATCTCATTCTAAGTTAAATCCTCACACTATTCAGCTCCTCACCTCCTACCATCCAGTCAAATTTAAGAGAGGAACAATAGCATCGTCTGTTGCTGGCAAACACTCTGCGACACTCTCTGTTAATGAGTCTTTGATCATGTCGTACCATTTTTCTTTTTCTGTGTGTGTGTGTGTGTGTGTGTGTGTGTCGAGGCGGTGGCCGGCTTGTCCAGTCGACCATCTCTCTGCAGCTGTCTCCCTCCCTGCATGGGCTGACCCTGACTGACACCGACCCTCCCAGAGGCTAAACGCAACACAGCGGTTTCAAATCCATCCATCCAGCACGCGCACACACAAAAACACACACACACAATCTGACCTCAGCCGTAGCCTCGTGTTGACGTGGTTGTGTGTGTGGATGGATGTCCACAGCTGTTGAACGATGAGGCGTACTCCATCACCTGCCCAGTCTGTGTGCGATGAGCTGGAGGGTGACAGTCCCCGAAGACACACACACACACACAGATGTCTGGGTCGTGCTGCTTACTCGTGCCTCGCCGTATTTTATCTTCATCCTGTCTTCATCTTTCTCTCCATGTCCCTGATGTCCCTCCTCCCTCTTGCCTGAAAAGTGTATGAGGTGCTGTGTGGCGGCGGTGGAACATTTAATACTGCACTGAAAGACTTTTCCTCACACGCTCTCTACCTGGCAGGGCGAGACCGCGTCTCTTTGTTTATTGATGCTTTGGCAAGACATTTGTTGTCATGCCAATACATCCATGTTGAGTTGAATTTAATTAATATAATTAAACTCAGTGTTTCATTTATCAGACAAAGTGATTTTTTTGTTCACATTGAGAACAAAAAGCCCAATTATCAGGAAGTAGCAATGCCATCTATAATAAATCAGCACTGGGAGATACGTTTTAAAGTTGTCATGGTAATAAGTGGCATATTTCGTGACTGAGAATTATGCATCACACATATTTGCGGTTCAGAGAAGCCAATCACGTGCCAGAATTCCAAGAACAAATAGGTAACTCCTCACAATTGTACTTTTGATGAAGGTTTATATACTATATATGATAATATTCAGGATATAAAACACCATGCCTTTGTAAATACTGCACTGCTAACACAAACATTTCACGGCTTGTTAAAAGAATCCTCTTGTTCTGGCACATGAGACAATGTAAACATATCCTTCTTAACTGGGATTGTGTAAAGGTAGCTAACCCTTTAGTGTTTCTATTAGATATTAGGCCATTTGGCAAAGCTGATCATATTTAACTCGCTAAAAACGTGTTTTGTTATCCGCTTATTATCTCTCAATTGATTCTCCAGGGAAGGTTCAATATCACGACTAAAACTGTGTTGCAAAAAACACTGTAATCATTACAAAGTAGACATTAATAGCCAATTTGTTTTGTTCATTTGAAAACTTATTAAAGTATTATTTTGAATCAATAACCCAGAAAAAAATAATGTTACAGTTCAGTTGATTTCAACGTGCATCACGACGGTACTGATGGTGGTTCAGCGTAAAACATGATATGATAGGACCAGTACAGACTGCCCCACGACCACAGGCCACCGAGATGAGGCAGAAGCCAGAATTAACCGGTTCAGTGGGCAGTCCGCCCCACACTGTGTTTTCTGACTCACAGCCTTTTCCTCGTCCTTTAGCACGACGGGTGCTAGAGCGTGAAAATCATAAATTTAAAAAGAAAGAGAGGACGTGTGATCGCTTTCCGTCGAGTCACGCCGTGGCTCACAGACGTAGAGGTCGTCCTCCACGACTACGGGGTCGACCGTCTCATATGTCCTCAATTAAAATACACGTCTCGTCCCGACAGGTACGTCGCTCCGACTCTGGAAGCGGTCGAGCGGAGATGCTGGTTTACAGCCGATCGTCACAGGAGAGACTGACGCGAGTCTGCGTGGCACAAGACGTGATGTATGAACGGGACGAGAATTATGGGGCCGGTGGTAAGAATAGCACAGGGTCCCTCTGGGATCTGCGTAGCTCTCCGTCTCTTTGCCCGTCTTTTCCTCTCTGTTGTGCTCACACTCGCAGCCCACTGAATGCCATTAGCGGCGGCATCAGTGTCTGTAGCACTTGTAGCCTGCGGCCTCTCGGTTTGTTGGCGTGCGTGGGCGTGCGCGGGCGGCCGTGTGATCTCATCATTTGTTGTATTTTAGAGGTAGTGGGCGTGATTGAGGCCTACTTCGGCAGTGCATGAGAGCGTTGAGCCTCATAAGGAACCGGTCGACTTTGCGTGTTCGTGATCTCTCCATCAAGGCGAAGACGTACGGAAAAAATGTTGTATCTCAAAAAAAATAAGATAAACACGTCACTTGTTAGCAGCATCACGCAAGAGATGCGGAGCACGTCTGTTTCATGGGGTGATACAACAAGAAAAGACAAGGGCGGAATGTCATAGCTCACCTGCAGAGCTGTCAGACAAACAAGTGAAGACATCAACCACAGAGCAGAGCCGGGCGGTTAGCAGGAGCCGGTTCAACGTTCTGCTGGAGCGGTGATGAGCCGCCGATCCGGAGGCCGAGAAGATAGCAGCATGAAGCCCAAGAGGCTCAGACCGGCAGACCGAACCAGAACTTTTGGCAAATCCATGTTGGTTTCGAGCTGCTTTTATTTAAATTACATTTCCCTCCGCTCACTGTTAATGTTTTGATCATGAACTCGGAAGCGTGGAGAGTGTGGAGGATGCTCAGTTCCTGTAGAATGGATGTCTGTGTGTGTGTCTGTGTGTGTGTGTGGGGGGGCACTTTATGGTGTCACACAGCTTGCTGGTCTCATTCGCCACAACACTAAAACCATGTTCCCTGGGGGCTTGGCATAAAATGTTATATTATACTCATAAGGTCTATACACTATATATATTGGATGGTAAAATGGTGCCCCCCCCCCCCCCCCCACTGACCCTCATGAACAGATGTATTTGATTTATTTGATCTTATAGCATTGTAAATGTAATGGTTAAATTATTGCACTATGTTGATTGCTGTTGTTTTGTTGGTCTGTCTCATGTACACACCAGTCGACAAAGTCAAATTCTTCATGTGTCTAACACTCGTAGAAAATAAATGTTTCTGATTCTGATTCCTATTTGTTCCCCTGACGGCCGGTGCATGAGAACACATGTTCTTTGCCGGCTGATTTGGAAAATCGGTTCCAGAAAAAACACGGTATGAAATAGTTCTAGTGCTGCTGATGCTACTCACACGTCTTTCGGGACTCTCTCCACACTTGGTATTCTGTCCAGTCGCGGTTCATTAAGCACCTTTTCGCTCCTCGTCCTGCTGGCACGGCTGCAACAGCAACAAGACCTCCCTGCAGATTCACCAAAGACTTCCCGACTGCTGATAAATTGTCAAATTAACCTTCACGACGTTGTACTGAAAATAAATATGAAGGTGCCGAGGTAGATCTATTAAACGTTAACCCAAAGAGCAAAGATTAACTTTACACTCCACATACATTTGAGTTTAATAATCTAACACTCGGGTAAAGCAATTTAACGCAGTGTTTTATTCTTAGTAGATCGTGGGGCAACAGTTAACATCACTAAAACACATTTACTGTTCACAAAGTAAACCAGTTTACGGAAAGTCAGCTGGTTAACAGGGAGCTCACGTTAGCTAGCCAGTAAATGGCTTCCGATATTTTCACGGGACAAGTTGCGACGATTAAATGTTAGCATGACTGGACGGTGCAAATTAAACATCGTAAAGTACAATATTTGGTGAGAACTGAGGCACTCGAAGCTCACACTGCTACGCCCGGCCGGGTGAGACAGTTTTGAGACAGTGGCCTCGTCTTTGATCTTTCTTTTCTTCTACTTTCCTCTGTTCACCCTTCACGTTGCTGAAAAACCAAGATGTAACCACCCTATATTCTTTCGTTACGTTCCAACTAAGCACTGATTGAATGACTTTTGCAAAGAAAAGAGCTTTTCCACTGCGATGCCTGCTTGTAATTAAATGTAACTCTCCGTCTGAGGCTGCTGTGAGCGCGCTGTTTAATAACCACTCCCGGCAACCGTTTCAGCTCGGGGAGAACATTTCAAAAGGCTCTACTCAGCGACGGCTGTGTGCTGCAGATTGTTTGCTTTTGGATTTAGCTTTATTGAACATTCATTAAAATCGTTCAATGAATCCCAGAGCCGTGTGAAGGTGTTTCTCTTTCATTTCCCAGGATCCTTTTCTGATAATAATAATGAGAACTTTTTGTGTGAATACAAACTGTGTAGGTTTCCTCCACACTGAGCAAAGTTGTCGGTTGCATCGTGGGAGTTATGTGTGTACAATGAAATTTGGAGTAGTAAACATAACCGATGATATTAAGAGGGTATAACAGGATATATATATATATATATAAATATACAGGTAAAAGTATGTACTATGTAATACATGGTCCATTGAAAACACATTTTTTTCCACTCAAAGTACTTAGCATGCTATACAAGTATATTTCGTACATTAATAGAAATAAAAAAGGATTAAATAGAATGTTAAATAGAAAGCAACAGAATCAGACAAAAACTGTGACTTTACAGTCGGTTATGAAACAAACATGTCTGTTTCTGTTGGAACAAACGGCTCTCACACTACCTGTTGCAGTGGTCCTGTTGCGTATGTATCATCACAGCTCGCTGCTATCCCGTCAGCAAGAGTCTCAGGATGTCATACATTATTTATTGTTTTAGTAATAAATTTGTTTAAGCATCCATAATGCAGAGAATCAACCTCTGGCACCAGTTAGCATCAGAGTGATCATTGGATGGCACAGCTGGCTGCAGCTGCATCGCTGATTGCGTGGGGCAGAAGTTGTGGAAGCGATTTGAAGACACGGGGAGCAGCGAGGCAGCACAATGTTTCTAGCCTGTGCGATCCAGGTTTTGGTTTGTCAGCTCCTTTGGGCGTCGCGGTGCCCATATCAACACTATAATTTAATTTGGACAAATCGGGTGAATCTACAGCTCCCCAGTTACTGAAACTGCGATTCTCTCTTTTGTTGCAGCCCTGCTATTTGATTAGGCTGATTAGACGGGCGGGTTTTACCATGAAATTAGAGCCTAGGGCTGCGCAATTATAGATTAATGAGTTTAAACCCTCAAAGTTGGAAGCATGGTTTTTTAAAAGCTCTGGGCAAGCATATTTATTTAGTGAGCCTCATACGGTAGACCTATTGGTGTTGCAGATATTCAAAATGACGACTAGCATTAAGGTTTTTATTCTGTACTGTAGAATCTATCCGGGCTGGACTGCCTCAGATGCTGCAACGTGCAGTAGAATACAAAAATAATCATAATATAAGGACCAAAAATGATTGAAATTACTGTAAAGCACAGAGAGGCACAGAGAAAGCAAGATCGGCATTTGTGGAGAATGAGCCCTATTGATTGGAAGATAAACCACTTCTCGGAGAAGCCATTGGTTTAAAAGAAGGAATGCTGAGTCGCAGGTTGTCAAGCAGTCAGCCGCTCAGGGTAAATACGGGTCAGAGAGCTGTGTGGACAAATAGATATTTGGGGTAATGGTCTGCAATACCCCAGTGAGTCATATCGACCACTTTGGTACGTTCCGCTTTCTACGACCATCCATCTAATCACATCTAAAATCAGGTTCATGGGTTTCTCAGAGCATTTGTGAAATAATATTTTAATATTAAAGAAATATTGTTCACAAATAACTGCCTTCTATGGACTCTTACTCCACGGCTTTGTTAAATACCGATGGCATCTTGACGTGGTTCTGATCTCCATCCACAGCGGGAGGTTTCTAGTCGTAGATAAATGTGCCAGATATCCGCTCGCTCTACATTATCCCATACATTATTACATGGCTTGACTAATGAATTGCCCAAAACCATTGTGTATCCATGGTAACGGCAGATGAAGTGGAGAGGGTGTGACGCTTCTATTGCAGTTTTTAATTCCTCACATCGTATCAGCAGAATACAATAAATTCAGACAAAATGTCCTCTCTCGGTTTCATAATGCAAGTGTCCAGTCATTCTCATGGAGCTATTTATATAGAGGCCATTGTTGTGTCCCATCACGGTTATAATGACCAAACGTCCCCTTAGGGATCCGTTTTATCTTATCTCAACGGATAAACAGACCGAGGGCTGCGAGAAGTCGTAGCGAGCCCGGCCGCTGTCTGGATGTCCTTTAGCTGGAAGGAAGGACGGAGAGATGAACAGATACGGACGTGAAGGAGGTGAACAGGCCTGCCAATTCTCGAAAGAGAAAGAATGGGATCGGGCTTTGGGAAAAGGAAGAAAGAACAGAGGGACAAGGCAAGAACTGAACAAAAGAAAAGGTAAAACAGTCAGCATCAATCCATTTGGTTAATGTCCAATCTGAATTATGGGGTGATATGGATATATATCCAAATTATATTCAGTCTATAATTGGTTAGGGTCTTGTTATATAGCGTCTAGTCTCTGGCCTGCATGTCATTATTTCTCATGCCCCAGTGAACAAAATAGTGGTGATAATCCTCACAGTGAAGCTGGGGGTGAGACGGCGTTGCTCTTTTTGACCACAGCTGCTTGTTAAAAGGTCGTAAACCATCATGCTGACGAGCGTGGCCGTCCGCTCCCTGTTTGAATCCGCTCAGGTGAGTCGTATTTTGAAGTCGTGCCTAATAATCCTCGAGTTCTTTCAGATCTCCAGTTTGAAAATGAATTCATGAACATTGGATTCAGACTTTTTCCGCGGTGGTAATGTTGATACGTCCCATATGTGATGAAAGCAGCGCCGTTTCGTTCATCAGAAAATACCACGACTCAGCAAAAGTTGCTCCTGTGCTCTTTGCCCCTATTTACATAAAGACGTACTCAAAACGTTGTCTCCTTTTCATTGCAAAAACAGTCCGATTCACAGAGATCAGCGCCAACAGATGGAAATGTGAGCGTCTTCAGCGACTGAGGTGCATTCATAAGACTTTGAAGTGGTCATAGGAATCAGGTTTCTCACTGTCATGTTTAAATTCCACAGCCTGAGGTTTGGAGACATGCCTCTGCACCTCGTAACGTCGGACCTGTGGCAGCAGGCGGAACATTTCCTTTTTCTCCCTGCCATTGTTGTGCTTATCGCTTTCTCGGCTCTAGCAATCGGGCGACCTTTATAAAGCACTTTGCCCACATGGATAACGTCGTTCAGACGGGGAAAGAAATGGCAACAGCTGCAAAACTTTATTGCCGTGATCGCGCCGCGATATCATTAGCAGTATCTTTTATGAATCCGACCTTGAGGCGTGTCAGATAGCGACCCCAACATTCCTGGTGCCATCTTTGTGAATGAGCCTGTAAGTGTTCGCTAAATCAAAGGTTAAGGCCAAACTCTACATCCAATATACAACTGATTTTACAGTGTTAGTACAGTCTTTTACAGCCTCAACTTAGGATCGAAGTATATGGAGCTTAGATTCTGCAATCAGCTGGTCTGGGGGGGGGGGGGGGGCGTCCACTTTTAAGCGACCAGTTGGATGCGGCACGATGTCTCTAAGCCAATCAGATCGTTGCTGCCAAACTTTAAAGGAGTGTTTACTCTGCTGTCAGTTGTCGTTTCAGCTCGAACCGGAAAACAACCCTCCTCCACCCCATTCGCCTCCAGGCAACAACTCCTTTCTTCACCACCACCTCCACCTCCTCCACCAGTGTCTGGGCTCCAGGGGGGATTCTGCCGGATCAGAACTCAGCGTCACCGCCCCTTGTTTATCCTGGTTCAGGATAGAGTCCGAGTCCAATTACCGTTGAATTCGGAATACGTTTTTGATTGAACTTTGAAAGGTCGACTGCTGAACAGTTGACAGAAAGCAAATGGAGGCGCAGCGAGAGTGGACTCTGCCGAGTAAAATGTAATGACAGCGCTCCACCCGGCTCAGCAGATGCCGGATGTGGAAGCCGCCGCTTGTCGCCGCAGTCGTTCCTCTGAGCCTCGTGAAGCCGCCTGAACGACACTCCTGATAGAGAAGAGGGTAAACTGCTCGTGAGAGAAACGGAAGCCAGTGAGGAGACGGGTCCCCGGTGGCCACGGAGACTCACGCTGCTGCCAAGTTAAGGAGAGACTCCGGCATCCTGATGTGCGTTCACTGGCACCGTCTGCCAAGAGAGCCTTTTACTGGTTCAATGTGTGGGCTGGTGTCGAGTTGGGAGGCGTTCAAACTAAATCTGTCTCGACGGCTGATTCACATTTTTACCCGGTTAAAACCGGTGTGTTACTTTGGGGTCTTCAGAAACCAACACGGCACCATGTTATGTTAATATGAGCACATGCTGGTATGAAGTATGTGCCCGTTGACGTTCCTCCCGCGTCATAAACCGGAATAAATTAAGAACGTTTGATAAGTCGGATACAAAATGAAATGGTAGAGGAGAGCAGCGTGGCCCACGGTTGTCAGTGATGATGGATTGATTATGGATTTTTTCCGCCGACTAAATGCACCCGCGTGAAACAAATGCATGCCGTTTCTTTCCCTTTTTTCCACATTCGGCCTGCTTTTGATTTTCTTTTATTCTCCTGATTGTATTCATGTTCACAATGCAGCCAGAACACTGTCTCACTTATGGGCTGTGTGACAAAGGGAACGAGTGAACGATGCGGAAGAGGCTTTTAAATCTGTACGAGTTCGGGGATGGAATACTTTTAATAGTTTTGCGGATATATCAGAAATACGGCAGCAAGATATGAGCAAATATAGTAGCACAAGCTTTTTTAAACCAGAGAAAAGGGGCTCCTGTATACACTACCGTTCAAAAGTTTGGGATCACTTAGAAATGACTTAATTTTTCAAAGAAAAGCACTGTTTTTTCAATAAAGATAACATTAAATTAATCAGAAATACACTCTCTACATTGTTAATGTGGTAAATGACTATTCTAGGTGGAAACATCTGGTTTCTAATGAAATATCTCCATAGGTGTATAGAGGCCCATTTCCATCAACTATCACTCCAGTGTTCTAATGGTACATTGTGTTTGATAATCGCCTTAGAAGACTAATGTCTGATTAGAAAACCCGTGCAATTATGTTAGCACAGCTGAAAACAGTTATGCTGGTGATATAAGCTATACAACTGGCCTTCCTTTGAGCTTGAAGTTTGTAGAACAAAATTAATATTTCAAATATTAATCATTATTTCTAACCTTGTCAATGTCTTGACTATATTTTATATTCATTTGATAAATAAAAGTGTGATTTTTCATGGAAGACACGAAATTGTCTGGGTGATCCCAAACTTTTGAACGGTCGTGTATGTTTCCTTTTTTTTCTGGTCAGATGGTATTGATGCAACGCTAGTCACACTGCACTAGCAACCCAACATCAGTTGCATGGATTGGTAATGAAACAAGCTTTTTCTTGTTCACAACACTCCACCGTTTCCGCGACGACCCCGACGGCGTGGACGTGTTGTGCATCCGCCGGCGCAGCTGCTGTAGCCCGCGAGCGGCTGCCTTCCAACATGGCCACCAGAAGGACCGTTGCATCACCTGAAAGCCCTCGCCGTTAAACGAGCGAGGCGTGCTGGGTGAAGGCAATTTGTGGCAAAGCGATGATGTGTTACGTACCGCTGGACCGTGAGTGGCCGCTTTATGTGACGAGGAAGAGAAAGAAATCCTCTTCTTTTGGTGTTGAAGCTGAGAACGAGCTGAAACCTCACGGCGAGCCGATTCCTCCTCTCTGCCGGACGGCCGTGAACACAGAGTGGAGAAGGAAGAGCAGAAAGGTGTGAAACACCGGAGGCTTCCGTATGGAGGAAGACGAAGACGATGATAAGATGAGCGCCTCGTCTCTTCCCGCGTGTCCGACGCTCTACAAACCGGCTTTTCCTCTCCGGTGACCGGCGCCGTGGCGGGGAAGTCTTTTCTGCACAACTATTTGTTTGATTGAATGCATTTCACAAAATCAGCACAAAGAGGCACGTAGGAAACCAGCGTCTGCTCAGTGAATACATCACTCACTGAATGTTACGTTCAAGGTTGTCGAGTCTAATAAAAGAAGAAAAGGTATATTGGACAGTCTGATGAATTCGATGGAAGGACAATGTTGATAACTTTGGATTAGAGCCAGTTGTGTTCCCGATTGTGAGACGATTAATGTGAAGCATGTTGCTGCAACGAGTAAAAAAGGGTTGAGGTCAAACATGAAGAGTGACTCATCAAATCGTCCTCCATACACACCTCGTGTGTGTGTGTGTGTGTGTGTGTGTGTGTGTGTGTGTGTGTGTGTGTGTGTGTGTGTGTGTGTGTGTGTGTGTGTGTGTGTGTGTGTGTGTGTGTGTGTGTGTGTGTGTGTGTGTGTGTGTGTGTGTGTGTGTGTGTGTGTGTGTGCGCAGAAGTCAACAGGCATGTCGGCAGTGTTTTATTTGTACTGGATGGTGCTGGAGTATGCCTGCCCCCCCCCCCCATCTCTTCCTGTCTGACTGTGTTTCATTGTAAGAGAGCGTGAGCATATCTTAATGAAATCTGACGGTGAATTGTGACAATCAGTGGAGGAGCATCCTGCAGAGGTACTCCACTCACACACACACACACCAATCTCATCTGTGTTTTTATTCTCCTAAACTTCACAGGTTTTAATGAGACGTCACTCACCAGGTCTTTTTTATGCCTCACGGCGCTCGGTCCGACTCTCTCTGTCCAATAACTTAACCAGTCCATTCAATTCAATTCAGTTTATTTTGTATAGCCCAATATCACAAATTACAAAATTGCCTTAGAGGGCTTTACAATCTGTACACATAAGACATCCCTGACCTTTGACCTCACATCGGATCAGGAAACACTCCCAAGAAATAAAAAAAACCCTTTCACGGGGAACAAAGGGAAGAAACCTTCAGGAGAGCAACAGAGGAGGATCCCTCTCCAGGATGGACAGAACAAGAGATGTCATGTGACCAGAAGGAAACATGACAGAGTTACAACACATTCAATGAGTATGACAGAGTGTATGAATAGTTGGTAGTCGGCATGGACCACGATCCAGACCTCCATGATCCATCAGGCAGATGGAGGTAGAGAGGAGGAGTGGGCGGGGCATCAGCAGGGCCATGGCATCAGACCCAGCCAGGTCCAACGGACCCAATGAGACGTGAAGTCACAAGGACTCCGGGGAGGAAGCAGTTAGTAATGTGTGATGAGAGATGAAAATTCATCCATAAGTAGAGAGAGAAGAGGAGACAGGTGCTCAGTGTATCCTAAAACGTCCCCTAGCAGCCTATAAGCCTATAGCAGCATATCAAGGGGCTGGACCAGGTGAACCTGATTCAGCCCTAACTATAAGCGCTGTCGAAGAGGAAAGTCTTCAGTCTACTCTTAAACATGGTGACTGTGTCTGCCTCCCGGACTGAAGGTGGAAGCTGGTTCCATAAAAGAGGAGCTTGATAACTGAAGGCTCTGGCTCCCATCCTACTTTTTAAGATAATTGATCTCTGAGGTGTTCAGGGCCGAGTAAAATAACTTCAGTTTTGTCTGGAAGTTGCAGGTCATCCATGTTTTTATGTCTTTAAGACATGCTTGAATTTTAGTGAGCTGGTTGGTCTCCTCTGGTGAGATCGATAAATTGAGTATCATCTGCATAACAATGAAAGTTTATGGAGTGTTTCCTAATATTGCCCAAAGGAAGCATGTTTAAGGTAAATAAAAGTGGTCCAAGCACAGAACCTTGTGGAACTCCGTGACTAACGCTGGTGGTCATCGAGGCTTCATCGTTTACAAATACAAACTGAGATCGATCTGAGAAATAAGATTTAAACCATTCACTGTCCTCACAGAGGAAGCAACATCTCCACGGCTAATTTGCAATAAACCGCTTCTAATGGGTGCCTTGGGAGCATGCCTAAAACATCAAGGTTTTAATAAGCTCGGCCCTTTGTTGGCCAAATTTAGACTATCGTTGCTGTAACAACCGTAGCAGATGGAGAGGTGATATTAGCCGTAATATTAGCAATAGCAGCACGTTTTATTTGGACTAATCAGAATAATAATACTAATACTAATAATAAGGGTAATGATAGTAACAGTCACAAATCTTACAAGAGTTTTTACTCTGCCAGGAGGACAGTTCACATTTTTTTTGGGGATATTCTAATACTTAATTTATATTGTGTATATTGTGTATTTTAAAGTGTGAATTAAACGTCTGGAGCTTTAGTTTGAATTAGCAGCTTCGGCATTTAAAATCCCACCCAATCAGCATTCCTCTATTTCAAAGACTGACCTCATGTTGCTCGGACCATCTGCCGTCTAATTCTGCCCAAACGACACAGATCACTGCACTACCACAAGGATTATGGCATTAACGGACGGACACACACACACACAAACACACACACACACACACACACCGCATCTTGGCTTTAATATTGCTGGCAAGCGACCGCAGCATATTTTTCAGCCATTACTTGGTATGACTGATAAACCGGTCGGGTACAGCCTCACTCACATTTTTGCCAAAAACAATCCGATTTTGCCAATTATCCAACCCGATAATAAAGGGAAATACTGTGGCATACATTCTCTGTTTGTGTTTTTCAAAGGGTTTAACCTGAGCCAGGCCATACAACAATGACAGCAATCATATCACATCGATACGGGGTTAGTAGTATACAGTTTAAAACGTTTATTTTGAAATAAGTATATTTTGGTTTTAATGCTGACTGGTATTGGATCGGTACTCAGCTTTTTTATCTTTTAGTTTCGGTATCCAAATTGGTATCGGGAAGCAAAAAATGATTATCAGAACATCTCTAGTCGACTGATTTTGTACACCTATTGGTTTAATTGATTGCCCAGTGTCTCCAGCACAATATCATTAAATATTGGCATACATTGAGGAATGTTGACCCCACCGACGTTGTAAACCGAAGAACCTTACTCTTACGTTCCTTATACGTTTTTGCCCATTTAGACTGAATCTTCTGATTTCTGAATATGATCTGCTCTTCAGTGATGCTCGGATACAAACGCACAGTGGGCTGCGTCGCTGTCAGTTCAGCTCGGACTCAACCGATGGCTCTCCTGGCTTTTGCGGGGGCTTCATGCTCCGTCAGTGAATCAGCCATTGATTGCTATATATATATATAGATTTATATATATATATATATATAGATTGCCCAGTGTCTTCAGCAAAATATCATAAAATATTTGCATACATTGAGAAATGTTTGGGAGCAGGCAGGAGAATATGAGTGGGTGCCTGTCAGTATTTGAAGAAGATTTTTGTAGAATTCTTTATGTATGATGCTGTGATTCGTTCTGCACCACTACAAAATATGACACACACACACACACACACACACACACACGCATAAACCGTACAGTATTTCACCATCTCTTTCTCTTCCAATCTCTTTGTCCAAAAATACATGGAGAGCTCGTAGGTCTATTTCTGACTCACTTTGACACTGAAGTCAGTCAGGCATTGCTGATGACACGCACACACACACACACACACACACACACACACACACACACACACACACACACACACACACACACACGGCTAAGTAATAGATTTGTTTAAAGGCATTCTCCTAACAATGCAAAATATCATGCTGCCCGCTCTGTTTCCCAGCGTTCCCTCCGACAACAACCGGAAGCTTTGGTCCAGATTCAGGCGACACAATCAGGCTTATTCCTTTCAACAACAAAATAATTATAGATATATCTATATCTATATATAGATATATCTATATAGATATAGATATCTATATATATATATCTATATATATATAGATATATATAGATATATCTATCCCCCATCAACTTCTTTCAAGCCATTTGAATTATAATTCATTTAAAATGTGTTGCCATAGCCACAAAACCCTCTACATTGCCTTCTTTTTGACAGAGGCACTACAATAAAAGGGCAAAACCATCAGTGGGTATAACTCGTGAAATACGGCTTTCCAAAAAAAAGAAAAAAGAGCCTGAACTACACAAAGGACCCGGAAAGCAGCTTTGTGGGATTAAAAATGACTGCAAGAAGTCTTGAATGACAGTGGCAGCAAACAAGTCCTGCGTCACCAATCATGGAATTCAACGCCACCGGAGAAAAGCAATCAATGGCTGATTGACTGGCGGAGCACGGAGCCACCGCGAGAGCCAGGAGTGCGGCCCACTGTGCTTTTGTATCAGAGCATCAAGAGCAGATCGTATTCAGAAATCAGAAGATGCAGAAAGGAAGGGGGTCGGTCAGAATGGGCACAAAGTAAGGAGAGTAAGATTGTTCGGTTCTCCTCCAAAACCTGTTGAGAGTAAAAACAACTCCATAAACTTGATTTCCTGCATTCTTGGTAATTGTTCTGCTTCAGTTTATCGGTAGAAATTAGATTTTTTTGTGTGTGTTTGAAGGAAAACAGAAAAAAACAAGGGGCCAGATGACAATTCAAAATATAATATTATAACAGGGATATAATGCAGTAAGACTCTGAGACACTTTCAAATATTAATTTTGCCTTCAGAGATACTTATACAAATATTTCACCATTTCTTGAGCGTAAAGTTTTAATATTTCCAGAAAAGAAATCAACCTGCACTAATCAACTAATATAATACTGAACAGGCCAGACACATATGAACGTCACCTCTTCGGAGGCCAAATCCACTTCATCACCAACATTCAGACCCATTGGCGCCATGTGAAGAAACAAGGAGAAGTGACATGAAAGAAGAGCACAACGAAGCGTTAACCCTTTACAATCCATCCACACCGCGCAGACAGGTCACCATGGAGCTGGTGTTTGTCGACTCGTTGCAGGACTGAAGACACAAAGACACAAAGACGCCTCCTCCACCACGGATAGCCATGAAGAGGGTCCACCGCCATTCTGATGCAGAGGCCCCCAACCTCCTCTAAGACCTCCTCAACGACCTCCTCTACGACCTCCTCTACGACCTCCTCTACGACCTCCTCTACGACTTCCTCTACGACCTCCTCAACGACCTCCTCTACGACTTCCTCTAAGACCTCAACGACCTCCTCTACGACTTCCTCTAAGACCTCAACGACCTCCTCTACGACCTCCTCTACGACTTCCTCTACGACGTCCTCTAAGACCTCCTATAAGACCTCCTCTACGACCTCCTCTAAGACCTCCTCTACGACCTCCTATAAGACCTCCTCTACGACCTCCTCTACGACCTCCTCTACGACTTCCTCTACGACCTCCTCTACGACCTCCTCTACGACTTCCTATAAGACCTCCTCTACGACCTCCTCTAAGACCTCCTCTACGACCTCCAATAAGACCTCCTCTACGACTTCCTCTACGACCTCCTCTACGACCTCCTCTATGACCTCCTCTACGACTTCCTCTACGACCTCCTCTACGACCATCACACCGGCGCATTTCTCGGCAATGCCATCCTCCCTGTCACACCGTGGTGAAGCTTGTCTTGTCTTGGGGTTTTGTCTCGTAACTTCCTGTTTTATTTTGAAGGCTAACTCTCCTCTCGTTTCAGGTCACTTGCCCTTCCTCATGTGTCACCGGTCTGATTGTCTCCCCTGATCCCTGATTGTTTCCATCTGTTCCCCATTACCCTCATGTGCTTATAGTCTGCGTCTTCCCTCTGTCCTGTGCCAAAGTGTTTCGTCTCATGGTCGTTCACCCAGGCCACATTCATAGCCACCGAACCTTTTTGGAAAACTTATTACCCACCTCTTAGGAGTTTTGTTGTGATTAGTAAACTGCTCACTGACGCCTCAGCATTTGAGTCCTGATCGGAATCTCGGCCTGACAGTACACTTTGGCCAGTATGGACTCAGCAGAGGCTGGCCAGTGGGCGCCATGCTACGCGCTCAGGAAACCCGGGTCTCCCATCAGGAGGAGTTTCAGGCGGCGATGGCGGCTCAGCTGGGTCAGCTCGTGTCCCAGGTGAGGGAGCTGGGGGACCGCCTGCAGCAGCCAGCCCAGCCACCATGGCGCAGGAAGCTCCAGCAGCTGCCGTGGCTCACCCAGGGCACTCCCATGACCGGTGGGAATCAAGTTGGCCTCCCGGAGCGTTTCTCTGGGGAACCAGGACAATGCAGGGCTTTTCTTGTTGACTGTTCGATAAATTTTGAACAGCTGCTGCAGGCTTTCACCACAGATAGGTCGAAAATAGCCTTCATGATTTCCCACCTGGCAGGAGAGCCAGAGCTTGGGCCACCGCTGAGTGGGCGTGGTTCTCCGCTTTGCTTTTCTTTCACAGACTTTAGAACTGCCCTCATGCGGATTTTTGACCCAGTGTCTTCAGACAGGAAAAGGCCAGGAGCTGAGCAGGCTGACACAGGGCAGGGACTCGGTGTGCGACTCGCCATCCGCTTTCGCACCTGGCGGTGGAGAGTGGGTGGGACAACACAGCCCTGTCGACATATTCCTGAAGGGCTGGCGACTCGCATCCAGGAGCTGCTGCTGCCAGTGGATCTGCCTGCAGACCTGGGTTCACTCATCTCGCTTGCCATCCGGACAGACAACCGGGGTCGTGAGCTCCGGCAACCACAGAGCAGCGGGTCGGCGGAGAGGTATCGTTCCCCTGCCCTGGGCGGGCAGGTTCCCGTTATTCGCCGCCTGAGCACTGCCTTCCTCCTCCATCGCTGGAGAAGAGGAGCCCATGCAGATTGGCAGGATGCGGCTGACACCGGAGGAGCGACGACGCGCCAGCAGGAGGGCAGCTGCTTTACTGCGGCAAGACTAACCACCTCGCGCCGCCTGTCCGGCCAAAAGACCCCAGGAGGTGAGCCAAGCCACAGACCTCGCCGGCGCAGCCTGACGCCAGTTAAGGTAACGCACCATGCCACCACTATTGACTTTAAGGCACTCATAGACTCCGGGCGATGTGAACCTAATTGACTGGGGTTTGGCGGAGACTTTGGGGTTAAAATCAGAACCCTGGTCAGCCCCATCAAGGTCAGGACCCTCAGCAAAGAACTATTCAGGATCACGCACTACAGAACTACTGAACTGCAGATCCAGGAGCATAGGGAACTCCTGAACCTATATTTATTTGAATCGCCTCGCAGACTCTAGTCCTGGGAATCCTTGGTTATGTCAGCACAACCCCACGTAAACTGGAAGACGGGACAATCATGGGGTGGGGGCAGGATTGTGCGGCCACTGCAAACCTGTTTCTATCCAGGGATTAACATGCCTTCCATTAATCACCTTTCCATCACCTCTACAGACTCTGAGACGTCCGACCTAAGCGCCTGCCTCCCTGCTACCACCACATCCGAGAGGTTTTAACAAGACCAAGGCCATGTCACTTCCCCACACGGCCTTATGATTGCGCCATAGACCTGGTTTGGCTCCCCATTCCCAAGGGCGGTTGTACTCCATCTCCGGGCCGGAGAAGGCAGCCATGAAAGAGTACATAGAGTCATCGCTGAGGACGGGCTTATTCGTCCTTCGTCATCAGCAGCAGGGGCGGATTTTTTTGTAGGAAGAAGGACGGCTCCTTAGACCCTGCATCGATTACAGCCCCTCAATGCCATCACCATTAAGAATCGTTACCCCTACCTCTCATGACATCAGTTTTTGACCAACTGCAACAGGCTAAGGTATTTACCAAGTTAGATTTACGCAACGCTTATCATTTAGTCAGGATCAGAGAAGGAGATGAATGGAAGACAGGATTTAATACTCCTAGCGGCCACTACGAGTACTTAGTGATGCCTTTCGGACTCACCAATGCCCCAGCTGTATTCCAGGCTATGATCAATGACGTACTCCGTGATTTCTTAGACCTGTTTGTGTACTTTTACCTGGATGACATTCTCATTTACTCACCAGATCTAGATACTCACAGAAAGCATGTGTCCCAGGTTCTCCAACGATTGTTAGAAAACAAACTCTATGTGAAGACAGAAAAGAGTGAGTTTCATGCCGACACCATCTCCTTCCTGGGCTTCATTGTAGCTCCTGGAAGGGTGCAGATGGATCCGGCTAAAGTGCGCGCTGTGGCCGAATGGCCCACACCTGATAGCCACAAAAAGGTCCAGCAGTTCCTCGGTTTTGCGAACTTTTATAGGCGGTTTATCAGAGGCTTCAGCGCAATAGCAGCTCCGCTCCATGCACTCACCTCCAAGGTGCGCTTCCTCTGGTCCCGGAGGCGGAGGCAGCCTTTCAGCACCTCAAGACCCGCTTCACCACGGCTCCCATCCTCACAATGCCTGATCCCCAGCGGCAGTTTGTGGTCGAGGTGGGCGCCCAATGAGGATTGGGCGGTCCTGTCCCAGCGGTCTGAACAGGACGGTAAGATGCATCCTGCGCCTTCTTGTCGCAGCATCTGTCGCGGGCGGAGCGGAACTATGATGTCGGCAACCGGAGCTGTTGGCGGTCAAGCTGGCCTTGGAAGAATGGAGGCACTGGCTTGAGGGAGCTGAACACCCGTTTATCGTCTGGACCGACCATAGGAACCTGGAATATATAAGCCAAGAGACTGAATTCTCGCCAGGCAAGGTGGGGGCTCTTTTAACCGCTTCTTTCGCCTCTCGTACAGGCGGGGTCCCAGAACGTCAAGCCCGATGCCTTGTCACGTCTCACGACCCGAGCCTGTTGCCAAGGAACCAGAGCCAATCCTTCCACGAACCTGTGTGGTTGGAGCGGTGACTTGGAAAATAGAGAAGCAGGTCAAGCAGGCAACGGGAGAGTCCGCCACCTAGGGGTGCCCTGAGAATCGGTTGTTTGTTCCGCTGAGCTGCCCACAGGTGATCCACTGGGCTCACACCTCGCTGCTTTCCTGTCATCCGGGGTTCGGACCATGTTTGCCATCTCGGAGGTTCTGGTGGCGGTCCATGGAACGGAGGTCCAGGAGTACGTTAGCTTGTTCGGTCTGCGCCAGGAATAAGACGTCCTCTGGTCCGCGTATGGGACTTCTACAACCGCTCCCCATCCCCTCCAGACCATGGGCTAACATCTCCATGGACTTTGTCACGGGCCTCCCGGTCTCTGAAGGTAACACCACGGTTCTTACCGTGGTGGACAGGTTTTCCAAAATGACAAGATTCATAGCCTTACCCAAACTGCCGTCAGCCAAAGAGACAGCTGAGATTATGATTAACCATGTCTTCAGAGTCCACGGTTTCCCTAGGGACATCGTTTCCGACCGGGGGCCCCAGTTTGTGTCATGCTTCTGGAAGGAGTTTTGTCGGCTTATCGGCGCCACGGCGAGTCTCACGTCAGGCTATCACCCGGAGGCCAACAGCCAGGCCGAACGCCTCAACCAGCAGCTGGAGACCGGTCTCCGCTGTCTGGTGTCCCAGAACCCCTCAACCTGGAGCCGGCACCTGGTCTGGGTCGAGTATGCCCATAATACCCTGCCCACCTCGGCCACAGGTTTCTCACCCTTCAAATGTGTGTATGGTTACGAGCCTCCTGTCTTCGCGGACCAGGAACCGGAAGTGTCTGTGCCCTCCGCCCACGCCATGGTCCGCCGTTGCCGACGTATCTGGGCGGCCGCCCGGCAGCTCCTCATCCGCCAAGGAGACCGGGTCAAAAGGGCCGCCGAGAAGACGACCGCCCCTGCGTACCAGCCGGGCCAGAGTGTGGCTCTCAGCCAAGAACCTCTCCTCAAAGGCCTCTCAAGAAACTGGCACCGCAGTGGGGCCATTCCCCATCACCAAGATTATCGGGCCTGCAGCGGTTCGCCGTCTGCCCGGCTCTCCGTGTCCACCCGACATTCCATGTCAGTCAGATCAAGCCAGTCAGGAGAGCTCCATGGTCCCGCCTCCGCCCCTCCTCCTCCTGAAGTAATAGACGGGGTCCTGTCTACAAGGTCAAGAAGTTATTAGCTGTGCGCAACCGTGGTCGGGCAAGCAGTACCTGGTGGACTGGCAGGTACGGCCCGGAGGAGCGTCAATGGGTCCCATCCGGTTTATACTGGATCGGTCCTCATCGAAGACTTTGTGAAGGACCATCCTGAACTGCCTGGGCCGTCAGGAGTCGGCCCTTAGGGGTACTGTCACACCGTGGTGAAGCTTGTCTTGTCTTGGGGTTTTGTCTCGTAACTTCCTGTTTTATTTTGAAGGCTAACTCTCCTCTCGTTTCAGGTCACTTGCCCTTCCTCATGTGTCACCGGTCTGATTGTCTCCCCTGATCCCTGATTGTTTCCACCTGTTCCCATTACCCTCATGTGCTTATAGTCTGCGTCTTCCCTCTGTCCTGTGCCAAAGTGTTTCGTCTCATGGTCGTTCACCCAGGCCACATTCATAGCCACCGAACCTTTTTGGAAAACTTATTACCCACCTCTTAGGAGAGTTTTTGTTGTGATTAGTAAACTGCTCACTGACGCCTCAGCATTTGAGTCCTGATCGGAATCTCGGCCTGACACTCCCAAAGCGTCGGACGGGTCGTCCGTGTGCAGAGCCGCGCCCCAAGATCAAAGGAACGTCCAGCATGTCGCGGTGTCCAAACCTTATAAGGGGAAGCGATCTCCACGCACCACAACACTCAAAGTAAGAACATAGAAAGACACTCTGGATTAAAGTAGGCCAGTCGGCAGCACCAGATGAAAAATTCAGACGCCTCGATAACTCTGGAGCCGATCCCCGAGCCGGAGCCGGCCGGGAATCAGTCGGCGAGCTGCTCAGAGGTCCCGAGGTTGCCATTCATTCCTGAATGCCGCCCTGCGGAGATCAGCGGTCGGCGTGAGCAGATGGCCGCACGCGCCGTCGTCGTGGGGTTTAACACGGCGAGGTCGCGGGAGATATACGGGGCCCGTGGGAATCACGTGACTTTCACATGTGAAGACGCCGTCCCCCTGTCGTCACCCCGTAGCTGGAGGCCCTGTTCAGCTCCGCTTTGACCTCATAATATTCAGAACATGTAATGTTGTGTTGTTATTTTGAGTGAAGCTGATGAAACAGGACTTTTCTTCTGCAGCTTTATGTTTGACATACTTATTATTTCTCAATGATTCTTTGGGCTTAAGTATCACACACTGTGTCAAACTCAGTAATCTGTGACGCAATCGTCCGATTGCCCAACAAATTCACAACCACACGAAATGCCCCTGAAACAGAGACATCGCACTCTTTGCACAGCTTCACAAAATGATTATTGCAACGTCAATATTTCATAATTCACAATGTCACACAAGTAATCCTTGTCAGAGGGTTGCAAAATGCTGCTGCATGCTTAGAACACTGACCTAACATGTGAAAGAAATGCATTGCGCATTCATAATGAGTATTTAGCACAGCTAATGAGGCAATGTTTTTGTTTGGTGCATTATTTTTCCTTCCCAACAATGTTTTTGACCATTTTTTTCATCTACATATAAAATGTGTCTGGAACAAAACTATTTTTATCACAGTGATGCTTTACCTCGACATGTTTTCCCTTTTCAGAAAACTATTCAAGCAAATGTTACCCAGTGTTCACCCAGAGTTCAGCAAACATGTTGAGAAGTTTTTAATTGCTATTCCACTTTGCCAACCTGACACCCTGAAACCTGAGATTTCAAGTAGAGAAATCACAAAATTGCAAAAATAAAATGGTTAGTTTGAACACCGTCATTTAAAGTAATAACCAAAAAGGTGGCGTTTCTATTTCTATTATAGAAAGCTAATTAATAGGGGGAGATGGGGCTCAAGGCATGTGTGCATGACTGCAGACAACTCTGTTAGTAGAAATAGTTTTGTTTATAACAGGAAAGTATAATGTATGTAATATCCTTGTTGTTTATTGTCAAAATAGGAGAATTATCGAACAAGTTGAAAAGGCTACTTTATTATTTCAATGTGACTTTAACCCTCCTGTTACCTTTACATTTACTAACATATTTTACCCTCGGGGTCAATTTGACCCCAGCAATTAAAACCTCCAGAAAATTATTAGAATTAATATTGTTTCCCAAGTTTAAGGGTGAGGTACTTTATGTTTGTTTGTTGACTACCTAAATAGCCCTTTAAATATATAAAAAAGTTGATATTTCTTATATGTTTGACAGTGAAAAACAGCCTGGGGTCAAATTGACCCCAAAGAACACCGAAATTAAACATTGAATGGGGTCAAATTGACCCGAAAGGTAACAGGAGGGTTAAGGAGCCCCACACCGCACCAGAGCCTGGCACACACACGCCTAGAGCCTGGCACACACACACACCCAGAGCCTGGCTCACACACACACCTAGAGCCTGGCACACACACACACACCTAGAGCCTGGCTCACACACACACGCCTAGAGCCTGGCTCACACATTCCTAGACTATGCGAGGCTGCTGAATTATGATTTCCTCAGCGACAAAGAGAAATATTGCACAGCACAATTCATATGTCAGTGGCAAATCCTCGGGAGAACACAACCAACGAGCCGAGGAGTCCAAGCCTTCGGCAGCTAGAGGAGACCTCCAGCTCCGTGATAATGACACACTGGAGCCTCAGACGGCCTTTGACCCCAGGTGGATGTGGTGCTGCTCTGTGTTACAAGTCTCAACAGTGTCATTTTGGCAATCGAGAGATGAAAGCACTGCCCCTCAGGGCAAAAAAAGGAAAAACACTTTTGAAATGCCCTTGAAAGCCGAGCCGGCGTGGATGTATCACATCCTGCATAGTCAGCTGGGTCAAAGCAAATCAAATGTTACACTGAAATAACTCCGGCTAATGAGCTCCTGGATCTAATATATTAACAAGTGCACGTTTTCTTCTCAAACTACATGCCGTATGAATAAATATTGAAGAGTAATGTACATCAAAAGGCATGGGGAGCTTCCTATTTAACACACACACACACATTGACAAAAACAGAAATTGATGAAATGCAACAGTCTAAATAAGCAAAACAGCAAGGAGCAAATAAAATCGTATAGACAGCAACGATCAGATGATGCCACATACATTTAAAACTGTGTCTCATTTCCAAGTGCACTGCTCGTCATGGTGAAAGATCAAAGTTTTTGGAGGAAGTGCCTTATTTAGCTGCATGAGTATTTAACATGGCGAGTGAAGCAAATTGCCAGCAGTCTCTGCTGCTACAGGTGACTAATGACGGAGCCCATTGTTGTCGTGGCTAATGACCCGAGATTGATGGATGCAGCTCCGAGCGCGAGCCGTTCTTTCCATTGCTGGATTTCACCGTTTTAGGCTTATTTGCTGTTTTTTATTTATCTTTAATATATATATATATATATATATATATATATATAATGAATTAAAAAAGAATATTTATATATATATATAGTAAATAAATAAAGTTTAAAAAAGAATAATTTTAATATATATATATATATATATATTAAATATATTTAGAAACAAGCAGTGGCTGGATTTTAATTCGGTGTGCAATTTAAATGCGAGGCGACGTGCGTTTGTATTAAAAGCCAAGAGTCACCTACCAAAAAATCTGTGTGAATCAATTGTAAAAGTGCCATTTGTCTAGAAACCAGTGACACTTATTGTGTTTTACGACCGCCGAAAGTACTCCAACAGTTTATTTGTATTATTCAGAAATGAACCACATTCTCGCCCGGTAGAAACGTCCATCAGTCAGAGACCAATCACCAAATGGACAGTTCGGTGCCCCGGTTCTCACACGAGCGTCACCGGGTCGAACCGGATTGATACGCCGCTCCGGGAGCGCGAGGCCTCGCATCCACACTCCTTACCTTGGTTAGCTGCGCTATCTTCTTGCTCATCTTCAGGTGCAGGTCTTGGGTATATTCCATGGTGATGCCGGTCTGGAAGGACATGCTGGTCGCCGCCGATGAGCTGAATTTCCCCTGACCGGTCGGGCAGTAGTACTGCTGCCAAGCCGACCCGGACGCCATCTTCACGACGATGCTCCAGATGCTTAAAGCGCGACGTGGTGCTGTGATAACACCCCGGACCGCGGAGTGGACCGGGACAGTGTCGGGTAGTCTCCCCCCCCCCCACACCCCCCTCGACACAGCAGAATTAATTAAATATATGAAGCCTTTTTAGCCCAATTGGTTTCATTTTTGCTCGGGTCCGGGATACTAGTACACCGACGGGTGAATTGTGTGATTGTTTTGGGAGGTTTTAAGCTCCAGAAACCTTAGCTTCAACCATCGTGTCCGTTCAAGAAGATGGGTTCCGTTGTCAGCCGCGCGAGGAGCGGGTCCGGTCGGCTGGCACCTGGCGCGGATGTCGGGCAGCTGGCCGGCTCCACGGTCGGTCACCTTGATGCCGAAATGCCTCAACGGGAGCCGGCGAGAGTGCTTCTTCCTCGGCGCATTCCGGCTACATTGACGGAGAGCGTGTAGAGATTGAAGGCGCGCGCGTGAATGTGTGTGTGTGAGAGAGAGAGAGAGAGAGACAGAGAGAGTGTGTGTAGGACAGGCTCGGCGGTTGGTTGCCGCTCCTCTGTTGCCATGGATCACCTCAACAGTTTATGCTGCATTCACGTCGGATGGGAGAAGCGCTGCGTTCAGGCGCTGTCGGAAAACTCCATATCAACACCAAAAACACGTGAGACCCGGCATACGTGCTGACAGCGAGACGTGACGTTCAGGGGAGGGGGGGGGGGGGGGTGACGTTGTTGTTTGCCTAAGCCGTGATTTACATTTTAAAATTCCACTTTGAATGAACTGGACTCGTGCACGTGGTTGTTTTAGGTGCTACACAACCTCACGTTTCTTCTAAATAGAATATGCCTCATGAAGACTGAGACAAATACAGACACAGATCTATTATAGACAGTGTAGGTTCAATTTAATTTAATTTAAATGTATTTGAACAGGGACTATACACGTCAATTAACCCAGGGGTAAATGTGTCTTATCTAAGGCTACATTTCAACCGTAGTCCCTGTGGCCAGCAATTACAAGCCACATCAGGTGGCTTGTAATATTAATTAGCTCAATTAGCAAAATGTATATTAATTTAACATGTATATTAAATGTCGTAAAATGTCACAAATGACAAACTATTTTAATTGTATGTGCACCAGTCAGTGAATAATTGTTGTGTTGTTAAAAAGCCCAATAAACAAAGGAAAAAACAATTATCCAGCAGAAAGGAAAACACCTATCAGAAAAACGTTTTGGTCTCGCAATGGGTAGACTAAATATAAATATACTGACTTTAGACCGTTTCAGAAGGAGAAGAAGAAGACGAAGAAGAAGAAGAGGTCATTAGGTCACTGAATTCAAATTGGTGCCAAGTCGGTAGTTAATCAACATGAATATTATTTTAATAGAGCATCTTTGTTATCAATAACATCAGACCAACTATAACACTGTTAATGATATTTAATAATATTCAGAGGGACGAATGTTTCCATCATTGAATATTGTCAATGTTACCAACTTTATGATGCTTCATAGTTCACGAAACTCAAAATGACTGCTACAGGTTTTGCATACACACAAGCTGAAAGCATGCACATGCCATATCTGTGTCGTATTAGGATACGATGCATTAAGTACCAGTTGTACAAGGATGAAAACCATCAAATGGACAATGACTCTTCATCCCCCCATCTGCTGCTCAAAGGAACGTTAACTTTCACCGTGCCACTTCCGGTTTAGAAATTATCTTAAAATGGTCTTCATCAAAATATTAAATTCTTCTTCTTCTAAAAAATAAATAAATAATAGAACGTTAAGTCCAGGCTTTTATTAGTATTTTCAACTTTAAAGTAAGTTTGTAAAAAAAAAAAATATACAAATTGAAACCAAAGAAATCCGTAACAGATTTCCTATTTCCTCGTATTCAAAACAGTAACTCCCAGCAGGGAGGTACTGTGAAGTACACACTTCTTCCGTGGAACATGAATGCACCAAGTTGAACTTTAGTGATGTCACTTCGTCTATCAAAGCTTCACTGAAGTGAAATTAAACATTTAAACTGACTGGAACGACAGCTGCAGGAAGTACCGCACAGTCATTTGGATGACGCAAATAGTTTTCTTCATTTGGTTTCTATTTAAACTCCCACACGATGTTTGCAACACTGTGGGTGTTTACTCCATGTGTGTCCACGTTTGTGAACAGAAATGCGTTAGAATTTCACCAATAAAGGTTCAAAAATTCCCGAGCGTGTGCATTGCCATATTGCTGTTCATAATGAAACAGTTCACAGACGACCATGACGTCATTACAATCAGATTTAAAGTGGACCGTAATGTTTTAAAGTGTGTTTAAAAGGACATGAAACATCCTTCCATCCATTAATATTAGTGTGTGACTATAGGCAGTCTAATGTAATTGCCACTTAGAATACTGTACATGTGGTGTTATTTTTATATCTGTTAAGTTTTATTATTATAGTCCAAATATAAAAATATAGTGTATAACTTACACAGAGGTTAGCTGACATGATCGAGCCTAAATAAATTGAAAACTGCACAGCCTCAGGCATTTGGTAGACACCCCTTTCCCAATTGTTATTTTCTTGTCATAAATTATTTGGGCACTGCGGAAGTTATTTTCTCTTTTTTTTGCCATTACAAAAACAAAAACACAAGATAAAAGAGTAAAGGATGACTTGTAATATTTTGCATGTGTGGCTCACCGCTTCATTCTCACCGACCAGGTACCACCGATTCATGGAGCCAATGTTGATTACATTCAATAATATAGGAAACCATAAAACAATAATCTACATATAGGCATCCTTTAATAACCAGTGCAAGTCAAGATAAAAAACCATTACAACTCTACACTAGTTAGCTACAGCTGACGTCATTTCAACCCACTGCTTAAAAAATTACAAATGATTTTGAGTCGTAGGTTATTATTATGGAGTGTATTCCGAAAGCTTGAAAGGAGGAGCAAGCAAGAGTAGCTAAAAGGGGACTCGCGAAAGGTCAGTTTGGTAAAGTACTAGCACATGCTGTGTACACACACACACACACACACACTTCACAATCAATGTTGTTCGCTGAGGCTTGAAGCCCAACGGGTGAATTAATTTTGCTCTCGTCGTGAGTCAATAAGTCCTCAAACCGTCGAGGGCCGTGACGACTTACTTACTGTGCTACACATCGTCATAAACACGAACAGATACACGAGTTTGATGCGTCTCGTTATTGGAAGAAGCAACGGTAAGTATTCGCAGAGTGCATTAAATATGAGGTTAAACAAGGAAGAGTCTCAAGGTCCATCAATAAAGGAATCAGGCTCCCAGGTGGTAAAACTATTGCTTAAGGCTGACGGGGTCATCACACCGGCTCGGTTGTTGGTTTATGTGCGTCTGCAGGGAGCATCAATACGCTCCGATCCCCATCCACAACCACTCACCACCAAACCTACAGAGCACGAGCTGAGGAATAAAACAAGTGAAGCAATAGCTGATGACTGGCACGAGGCTTTGTGGTCAGGCTGATGAACTGCTGTAAACCATCATTATCAACTCCTCCTGAATGTCCCTTGAGGTCTTTTCTTTTCATTTTAGGTCTTCACCGGGGAAAAAAATCATTTTGTTGATCACTTGACTTTTCATCTCGTGCCACTGAGAGGAAACCTCTTTCAACTATAAAGGGATTCGATAGCATTATGAGCAACATGCTAATGTGTGTTTAGAGAGTATTGGGGCTCGATCACACCAGACGCCCATCTCAAAAACGCGTAGCCCGCAAAACCATCGATTCCCTACGGTACGGCGCCACTTTCAGACGCGCCTTTTAAACGCCACGCGGCGCGGTTTTTTTCCGTTTTTCAGGGGCGGTTAAAATTTAAAACATCCTCAACTTTAAGCGCGAGGCGCGGAGGCGCACAGCTCATCAATGTCACACTCGGCCAAGGCAGCCAATCGGATCAAGCAGGAGGCGGGCTTTCCTGCCTGTTTTCCAGAGGAGAACCTCATATTAGCATTTAATGACGAGGAGCTTTATAATCTAAACACGACTCAAACTGACTCCTGCTCGGTCGGAAGTGAAACTGAAAGCCTCGCCATGGAGACACAATTGGCGGAATAGATGGTGGTGTTCGCCGTACTCTTTCCTTTCTTTTTTTAAATATCTTGAACCCAAAACGGTTGGTTGCGCACGCAGGTCCGCTCCACAGGCACACCTCGCTGTTTTGGGTTGTTAAAAATGTTCTTCCTTTGTTGAACCAGGCTAAATATCTTCTCTATAAATTGGAATATATATATATATATATATAGTGCTGTGAAAAATAACGCGTTAACTCAGTTAATTAAATTACAGGTTTAACTTCGTTATTTTTTTAAACGCATTTAACGCATGCGCAGAATGAGCTTCCAATCCGTCTGTTGTTGGTCGTCTCGAACCAGCAGCATGTCATTCTGTCTCTAGTGTCACGTTAACACGACTCCGATCCCGTCTCGCCGGATGCCGGCGTGTGCGCACATCGGGACGAAAAAAAGTCACTTGCACCAATGTTTTAATGCAGGGGTGCTCAATATGTCGATCGCGGTTGCCGCAGAGTTCAGATGCCGGTCTTCGCGCATGAAAAGTCACTAGCACCCCCCTAACTGTTACTCATAAAATGTAGTCAAACAAAACGGAGCAAATCACCGTGTTCATGGCCGGGCAAAGACAGCGCGGTCTCCTGGCTTCAACACGTTACTGTCAGGAAGACACAGCGCACCAAAAAAAGTTTTTGTCAAACCTTTTACCTTTTCTGATTCCGCTAGCTCTTTGCTAACTTCCGCTAGTACTTCCGCTAATACCTCCGCTAATACATCTACTTAGAAAGTGTATTCTGTACGTTTTCTCCGTCGAAATGTTGCAAGACCCGACTTGCTGCATTGATCGCGACTTTAGACATTGTGTGTTAGGGCTCCTCTTGTGAAAAATTATTACGAAATAAAAGAAAATGTATATGTTCTTTGCAAAGATGAGGATATGTTGAATGCTGGGATACCAAACATGCCCATGTTTATTGACGTGGTCTGCGTGAGCAAGCCGTTTAAAGGGAAGGGGAGGGGCTTAAGGACGCCGGCGTCCTCAGTGGAGTGGAAGAGGTTAACCCTCCTTTACATTTACTAACATATTTTACCCTCGGGGTCAATTTGACCCCAGCAATTAAAACCTACAGAAAATTATTAGAATTAATATTGCTTCCCAAGTTTAAGTGTGAGGTACTTTATGTTTGTTTGTTGACTACCTAAATAGCCCTTTAAATATATAAAAAAGTTGATATTTCTTATAAGTTTGACACAGTGAAAAACAGCCTGGGGTCAAATTGACCCCAAAGAACACCGACATTAAACATTGAATGGGGTCAAAGTGACCCTAAAGGTAACAGGAGGGTTAAACATTCTGTTTAGGATGAAGATGTATTAATGTTCCATATGGAAGAAAACTGCTAAATAACTGCTGAGTTGCAGCACCATTGTATAGAAGAATGTATAAATGTATATATCTGTCTTTTGTCATAAATCTCTATGTTCTCACAAAATATACCGAGAATATCGGTAATATGTGATTAATCATGATTAATCCACAAAAACCTGTGATTAACCCGATTAAAAATTTTAATCGTTTCACAGCCCTAATATATATATATATATTCTTACATGTGTAGTAGCCTTCCGCCCTCAACCCTCCATACAAATAGGGCTCCTTCGAAAGCCATGGTGTCGTTCCAACACTGGCCGTGACTCTCTCTTGAGTGTCAACCTTCCTTGTCGGACTCTTGGCAAAAAAACAACTAATTAGCATATTCCCCCACACGTCCCAAACATAGAGCCTCCAAGGAAGATACATTTGCTCGGTGTTTGCCTTCCTCTTCGTGGTAGCCGTCAGCGTCGAGGTGATCACAGAACATTTGGCTTTGTTCTGGCACCAGGGGACGCCATGCGGCCCGGCTCTGGCTCACACTCTAAATGTGGCTGACAGATCCGGTTAGACGTCCGGGGTCCAGTCTTTGTGAAACTCGGCCCCGGTTCGCTGAGCTTGTGCCAGCGTTTGGCCGGGGTCCACCGCTGGGAACAGCCGAGTATACCCGGGCCAAATGTGGTGCGTCCTCAAATGAAAAAGCCCAAATACCTTGGCCCAACAATGGGTTGCCTTCAGCATCCCTTATTATAATAAAAGATCACATTTGGCCACATAAGTAGAGAGTCTTGTGCATGATGGCTATTAAACTTCACCAACATCCAGTGTCAGTATCAGTCCACACACTGAGGTCATCATTGGGAGAATCAGCATTATTTCGTGGGCCCTCTGAAGGCCACTTTCCTTTGGCATCACGCGCGTGTCATAGAGGTGGACTGTCAGGGGACATTTGTTCCTCTCTCCTCATGTCAGTAAATCAATAAAACTGAAATACACTCAGAGGGAGCAGTACCCTTGGCTCTTCTTCTCTGCTTTTCAACACGTTTGGTCATCTCGCAGAGGCAGGAACAGAAGAGCAGCCCTATGTCTCGTCATTTATTAAATCCGGCCTTTGTAAAGAAAATCTCATTACAGAAACCGACCATGTACATCAAGTCTGGACTATCACAGATAATTCGTACCGTCACCTGCAGCGAGGCACTGCCGAGAGATACATATTGAACGAAGATGGTTTACTTGTAGAAAATCAACAACAAAAAGTATTCTTATAGAAGATCAGCGGAACAGGCTAAAAATGCTTTAAGTAACCGTCTTATTACCAGGTGACTTTACTGGTTGCGGTGTGTGTAGCGTGTAACGGTATCTACTGTGTGCATGTCTAGGTGCTGTTTGACAAAGGCCTTCAAAACAAAGTGTTCCCACTCAAGGATGAATTATTTTGGAATATATTGTAACAAAATGGTCCAAGTGGAATTTCTATTAAAATAACCACACTTTGTGACTCCTCCATCTGTGCTTTCATGAAGAAAATTGCAATCGCTTTCAAGTAAACAAGATTGCTTCATCAGACAAAATAAAATTCTATCGGTGCAACAAATAACTCGTGAGGGAACTCAAAGGCAAGCGGGTGAACCCGACGGTGTGTCCAGCAGGCGTCTGCCCCAAAGGAACCTCCGCAGAAGGTTGCTCCACCCAAAGACGCTCCCTAAGGAGGTGCTCCACAGCAGCCGGCTCTACGTGCCTTTATGAGTAAATAACGTGCACGTGTCTGTCCAGCTGTCTGTCCAGCTGTGATCAGCTGTCTCCATCATGAGACACAGACTTCCCTTCACGCGATGCTTCAGAGGAAAGGACCTCTCTATTCTCTGAAAAACAGATTTACTCATTTTTTATTTCCTCCTTGCACGGTTTCCTTCTCCTCCCCATGAACACCTGGGGGGAGGGGCTAATACTAAAGTGAGGGAAACGTGGATGCAATTCAAGAGACTCGTGATTCTATATATATGACCAGTCGTTCCCGTTAGTAATGTGTTGCACGCCTTCATGGGAGATATTTGACTGATTTGAAACGATTATATCACAAGTTTGAGTCTGGAAGACTACATGGCCTCTATTAATCTTAAAACTCACTAACATTTGGACCATTTGTTTTATATTTATGCAGAAAAATTACACCACGTAATCTAATTGTTGGTTAACCTTCGGCGTAAGTTCTTAGTCCTGTTGTCTGAGATTTGAAGGGCTGAAAGACAGAAGCTGGTGTTTATGTGTGTGTGTGTGTGTGTGTGTGTGTGTGTGTGCGTGTGTGTGTGTGTTTATGCGTGGCGGTGTGTCTGTATGGTGCAGCAACTAAACCTGTAGCCACAATTGAATGACTGTTTCCCTTTTGATCGTCTCAGAGCATTGGAGCTGTATTAGTTAAGGTGTGTGTGTGTGTGTGTGTGTGTGTGTGACAAGCGCAGAGACGCTCAATTTAAACTTACAGTTGCAGCAGAGAGAATTATAATACAGACTTTGATTCCTCCTCCCCAGCCTGAGAGTTATATTTGGAAGGAGTGATGCGGTGGTAATCTCTGAGTCGACAGCTTGTGGAGGCAGTTCTGCTCTGAAATTGAAAAATACCGTTAAACTCGCTGAACGTACCGCAACACGTTTCTTATGGAGACTAATTCTTAGCCAACTCACGTTAGCTGGCTAGTTTAACTGTAGCCGTTTCACATAAATATGTATATTAAACACATTTTGCAGCGTTGCCAAAAGCACCTCACGACACGAGGTGGGCCGCCAAGACCCGGGCTGAAGGTTTCCCTGCTCTCTCTGCACGTCTATGAATCTGAAACCATCCATCATACTGAGTAGATGAAGTAAAACCCAGACAAATCAACGTATTACATCACGAAACAAATGTTTTTAACAAAGGAAATATTACTATAAAGTTTCACGCTGATTTGACAGAACCAGTTCCCTCGGCTGAATCCGCCTCGACCAGCAGACGCCTCGACGTTGGTCTCTGAACGCCACATTGTGGCTGTCAATCCGTTTTGATTGTGTGTGTAAATATAAATATTAGGAGTGATGATCTGAACACGGGGCACATGGCTGTCTGACTTTGCCCTTCATGAATAACGAAGAGCGACAAGCCTTTAATGACTGAGCTAAGCAGGACTAATGAAGATATATATATATATATATATATATATATATATAAATGTACGCTGTGAGAACATTGTTTGTATTCATAACACACATTTAGGATGACTGGGCCAAAAAAATAAAGAAATGCAATGTTTAAAAAAAATATTAGAATGAAAATAGGGTTGAGCTGTAGGAATATGGATTTCATCTGGTGCAATGATGGACTGCTCTCTATTGTTTTCCATTGTGTACATGGGGATTGATTCGGTTACTGCCAACACACACACACACACACACACACACACACACACACACGTTTGCCATGCATCTGTTTTCTATTTTTAGCGGGTATAGAATTGAGGCCCACATTCCGCTTCACTCCTTCAAGCTTAATAATCTGAATATTTTAAAGGTTTAAGCTTCCTCTTGTTGAGGGAATACACACCACCACAATCCAATTAGGTGAGCCCAGTGGCTCGCCCCGAAAAGTAATAAAGTTGACAACATAATAACCACAACAATCTAATCTCTGCGCGCTCACTGGAAGACACGGAGTGCAGCGTTAACACCGAGGGGCGAACCGTCAGATTGCAGCATCGTTTCATAACTTGCGGAGTGATTGTGTGAGCAGCTCGAGGAAACAGAGTGAGACTCACATCAGTCGGATCACAACGGCAGTTCGCGTAAAAGATCATTCAGACATCAGCAACTCACCGGTTAAACATTTTCTGATCTATTCAATGATTGGATTATACGTTTCCATCAAATCTCCGGCAAAATAAATGTGTTGTGGGAAGATGTTTCTGAGTCTGGCTCTCAGTGGAGATGTTTCAGGGCCTGATGGTGTAAATACTGTCTGAGAGGCTGTTCCCACACAAGATAACTGTGTTGGAGATACACACACTGGGTGGAGGTCTTAGTTTAGGATTTATTTAACACTTATAGGGAAGAGAGGATAAAACTTGGCTAATATCAGGAGTAATAAAATAAGTTTTCTTTCTATCAAAGCATGCTAATGTGCTCAGAAAATGAAATAAACACCAAACAAGCCACCTGTGAGGCCCAAACCGGTGACTTAAAAAAAAAAAATTTATAATATATATATAAGAAAAAGAAAAAATATATATATATATTGTTATATATACATATATATATATATATATAAGAACAAATATATGTCGATGTATATATATATAAAAAAATATAAAAAATAAAAATATATATTTGTGATTACAAATCACCATAAATAAGGCCGAAGGTGTTCTAAAAACGAGTTGGCATGGTAACACAGGAAGTAGATTACCAAAGGTACCGCGACAGTAGAACACACGACAGGAAATGAACAGACATGTAAACACATCACAATAAAAGCGTTTAGTAAAAATAGTTGTGATCATGCTCCAACAAGAACATTTTGGGAGAAGATAAACGGTGCACGCCGATGTGTTATCCCAGATAAACAGCTTGAACCGTCACACCACCGACCAGCAGAGCAGTGAGAACAAGAGTTTCCTGGAGCGCTGGTCAGGGAGCGTCTCACTCATGAAGACCACCGGAGAAAGTGAAGTGAAATGTTGGAATAAAATCTTGCGAATCATAAAAAGTTTAATTGATAAACTATGGTATTTATAGTTACTTTTAATTGAGTGCAATGATAACATGCGTTTTATATCAATACATGTTTTTTTCCCGGGGCGATCTTTACATTTAATCTAGTGCGATCATTACATTTAATGTAGAGCCATAATTAACTAATTCCAGTGGAATAATTGAATTTCAATTGAATGCAATAATTACATTAAATGTAATAAATAAACTTATTCTAGTGCAACATTGTATGGATATCACTTATTATTTTGGAACTTATCTTAACTATCTGTAGATTTTGTTATTGTGTTGTTTTACTTTTGTAAAAGTACTTTCCCCTCCGTCCTTTAAGTGCTCACTGATGTCGTTCTGTTCAGGGACAATAAAGACTTTCTACTCGATGAGGATCAACTGTTCATAACTGCTTCCTGTATTTAAATTATGTATCACAGCCCCAATGGTCGACATGTAGATAAGCTGAACTGTAATCAATACATTAGTGTCACTAACAGCAGAGGAGGTGGAGGAGGGACCTGTCAGCTCCCCGTCTTTACTCTTCACCTTCTCCCTGACAAGCATGCATATTAATGAGATGGTGTGTGTGTGTGTGTGTGAGAATTCATCTCTCTCTCTCTCTCCTTTTTTTGTTGTTGATTTTTTTTCTTGGGAGTTTTTCCTGATCCGATATGAGGTCAAAGGTCAGGGATGTCTATGTGTACAGATTGTAAAGCCCACTGGGGCAAATTCTTAATTTGTGATATTGGGCTATATGAAATAAACTGAATTGAATTGAATTTCTCGGTGCTTATTTGCAATATTTGTGTTTTTTTTTAAACAAAACTTTTCAACCCCAGGATTAATAAAGAAAGGCACCATGTTAAAGTGACTGTTCGTGATATATTTAGGGAGGAAGACTGTCCTGCTCTCTATATCTTGTCCTGAGCTAATCGGGTTCAAGACAGCGGTTCTTATGTGAGTCTGAGACAGATGGCGCGGAAAGGCTTATTTATCCTTTATGTTGCATCCACATGGCGAGTACTTGAATAACTGTAATAATGTGGACAAAGGGAAAGGACAAAAAGCAAAGAGGCTAAATGTACCGCCACGTCTTTGTAAGGCTGGAAGGAGAAGCGCTTGAGAAAGAATACACGACATTAAACTCCGTGAAGCTCATCTGTCGGACTCGGAAATGGGGCGCATGAGGCCTTCACACCATCGACTGATGTGGCTGAGAGGACAGGAGTCTTAAGTCTGGAGACGTGTAACCTTATATTCTTCTACATTTAGTGCGTTAGGTTCCAGCTTGTTCAGTAAAGTATGAACTGAATGAATAGAAATGAAGAGGAAACATGCTGAAGCGGTCATTTTACCAGGAAGAGCTGCAGTGAGGTAATAAACTCCCATATAAATAAACCTTTTTATTTTTTTAACGGCTCATTTACGTTCAGTGGGTAAAAACGCTGAATCGGTTTAAAATGTTGGAATAAAAATAAACTTGGATAAAGAGATCTTGTGCTGCACAGAGATCTGTAAACCGTGGAGCCCCTCGACTTTGGAGCGATAAGGCTCGAGATATCAGAAACTTCTTTTAAATCACTTCTTAAAACCCATTTTTATAGAGCAGCTTTTAAGTGGTGTCGTCCCATGCAGTTCTTTGGTTCACCTTTTGTCATTTGTCTGTTTTTTTATTTAATATTTGTATCGTAACATTCTAATTGCTGTGCCTTATATTCTCTGTAGAGAACTTACATTATTATTATTATCATCATTCCTTGTTGGAGATGTAAAAAATAAAATAAAAATAATCTGCACATAGAGTATTTTCTCTGTAAAAAATATCTAGAAAGCGAGCCTGTTTATGGATATGAATGAATAACTATATATATATAAATATAGATATATAAATATATATAGAAATAAATGTATAAATAAATATCAATATACAACAAAAGAATATATATATATACAAATAAATGTTAGCCCTTGACAATGATCACTGAGGCTCAAGAACAGTCGATCTCATTGTGCATGATGTCATTGACTGTTGATCTCCGGCCGCATCCAATTGAAGTCGATATTTCTGCATATTTCTGTTTCTTCAGAGCGGTTTCTAATATTATTGACATGAAAAGGTCATTAACGGCAGTAATTAATAAACAAAGCATCCGAAAATAAAACCTTTGTTTCGAGAGTAGGAGCTCACCACTTCACAACTGTGTTGGTATGAGATGTAAAGGTGTGGCAGGAGGGGCAGCGCTCAGTCTGCAGGCCTCGAGGGTTTTAATCAAACAAAAAGGAAGTGAAGGCGTCGCTCAGTCTCCAGCTTTATCAACTTCCTACACGCCGTCTCAGCCGCGACTCACCGGCTTAACCTTCCTCAGGCAAAGTCACGTCGAGTTTCTCCTGTGCTCCGTTTCCCTCGTTGCCCTTTGTCCTCCTCCCTGACGAGGAGATCAGGATCAGGTGCGTCTCCTCTCACACCTGATCCTCATCAACAAGGGGGCGGAGCCTAGACACCAGCCACCACCCTTCAAGGGCATGAGGGGAATCTGATAGCAGAAATGGAATATCATATTTACACACACGTCACGTCTTTTTGTACGTCACAGGTGCCAAAGAGACGTGTTTCCTTTGCTCCTGGCCCCTCATTACTGGCCCCTCAAGGCGGATTTTAGGAGTCGGGACATCCCTTCAGACGGGGAGCTGAGATATTTCCAGAGTGTGGAGACGATGCGAGAGGCCCCATATCTCAGCCACTAGATCTCTGTGATCGATCACATGAGAGCATTGCTGTCCTGTGTGAGTGTCGGATACCTTGAGAGGTCGCTGGGCGTGTCACACACATGAATACGGTTCACCGTCTCGAGTAAATACTCGCTTCTCGCTTTACTTCTGAGAAATGGATGAGAAGACCGATCCCACTCTGTAGGCTCCATGTGGAGCTGAAGGCCAGCCGCTGGTTAGCGTAGCTTAGCATAGGGACTGGAAACAGGGGGAACAGCTAGCCTGGCTCGTTGACGGTTGTTTTTCGTGTGTGTGTGTGTGTGTGTGTAGATCTATCCAGAAAGACACGTTATTACATCAATTACATCATGATTACATTAGTAGAAGGTCATCATTCATCACATTGAAGTTATGGTAATATTTAACATGAGCTCATTATTAAAACACATACTCAAATACAATCACGAGCTAGAAATAATTACTCATTCACGATCTGCAAGAAGCATGTGCTGTTTGCGAGGGCAGCACCATTTTCAGGACTGTGACCACTGTCATGTTCACTTGAGCACCAGGTTGGGGACAGACCACTCCTACTACTGTATTCTCACCCCAAGAGTGACAAGAATCACTCCACGGCTAAACATACGACGACTTATTCAACCAGCAGCCTTGTACCACTTTTGTCGGAGTGAAAGGGCGGAAAATGTGCGTGAAGTGCCTCTTTTGCCTCAACTCTTGTACCTCACTAATGGCTCAAGGGGAACATGCCTGAGGCTACCTCACCAGCCTCAGGAAACACATTGATTCGATTAAGTTTAAGGACCTCAGGCATAACGTTAATGTTTAGTCATCAGTCAACGCATTACCAGTGTTGGCAGTCATGTCCTGCAGGTTTGATATTGGTTGTCCGTGGGGCAAGTGGATGAATTGGTGTCTTACTATCTTTCGGAGGCTGGTGAGCTAATTATGAACGTCGTCAAGAATTAAGACTAGCGAGCGTAGCTGTGAGTAGGCGAGGCTCTGAATGAAGTTTTGTAGATGATTGTTAGTTTTGTCGCTTGTGAGATATTTTAATTTGAATCATTTTATAATTATTATAATTATTAATGCTATAAATATTATTTTACGTATACATATTGTATACATATTTGGTTTTAGTATTTAAGAGTTAATATGATATGACTGTTGTTGTAGTTACAAAAACATGTTGTGCAAAATATCAATGCATGAAACTAAATGTATAACAAATCATGCATGAAACTAAAAAATATTGCCCTCAATTTAAAACAAACTCAGACTTGTACAACTAAAGTCGGGACTACTTGTGTCTGCACAAGTAGAAAAGTAGAATGGGCTCTTCTTAACTTTATTATAGTAGAATTCAGCTAGTTTAAGAAACCAATCCCCATTTCAGTCCGGGAGGCAGAGCTTCCGGGCAGACCTTCTCACCTCAGTCTAAGAGTGAACACAGTCACCTCGTTTAAGCTGTAGTCCCACCGACCAGAGCTTGCTTTTAGGCTATATTTATATTAACTAGGCTCCTAAGACCTATTTTTGAGTATCTGCTAGCTTTTTTTCTCTTATGATGAATGCACATCTTCCTCATCTCTCTTTTTCTCTTCTCTCACCTTAGCGTCTCTAACTCTGCTGATCTCATGAGGCCACTTCACCCTCTATCGATCTGATGGATCCTGCCTGATCCTTCAATTCTCTCATGATCGCGTCTGGTTGCTGGTGACTACCTCCCCCTATGGATTCTCTCTCCTGAGACCTCGTGGCTCCTCCCATCTCCATCGTGGCCCTCCATCTGTGCCTTTCTCCTCCCTCCCATTCATATCTGATGAATAGGTAAAACTCTACTATCCATAATCTATATACATTACATTGATATATCATTACATCTATCTCATCTCATCTCATCTACTCCATCTCTCCATCTGTCCTCTCCATCCTTCTTCCCTTTCCTTATTTGGAGTTTTTCCTGGTCTCCTTTTTTTTTGGTCCTCCAGGTTCTATGTTTTTTTTGTCTATGTGAAGGGTGTAATCTATATTTTTGTTCATATTGTGTAAATTGCAATAAGGGAATGTCTACATTATACAAATTAAATTAAACAACAAAATATTGTGAATTGAATATTAATTCTATCATGTTAATAATACTCTTTTCTATTTATGTTCGGGACTAATGACAGCATATGGAAGAACCCCACTGTGCACTTTATTTCAGCAATGGACTAATCAAATCTGATGAAGAGGACTTGCCTGCAGCTAGGTTTCATCACAATCAGCAGCACACTGATGGTGGATTTCATGGGATGTTGACTTCTCTTGTGACAGCTGAAAGCGCTTCCCAAACAGGTGCTGCTGGACTGGATGATGCTGCTGGCTCATGTGCTGCTGCTCACTGGTGCCCCTGACCACTACACCTGCACCATCAGGGCCTCCACCTGCACCATCAGGGCCTGTGAGCACCAGGGCCTTACCTGCACCAGACCCTGGCCTGCCACACTCTACCTGCATCAGGGCCTGCTACTTTCAGACACACTACTCACTGATGGGGGCTACCTGGCCAGACACACTCTACCTGCATCAGGGCCCCTGCATCAGGGCCTGTCTACCTTACCTGCATCAGGGCCTGTGAAGCTAGACACTCTCTACCTGCATCTGGCCCTGTGAAACCACACACAGCTACCTGCTCTACTGGGCCACTAGTAGACACACACCTGCATGAGGGCCTGTGCTAGACACACTCTACCTGCACCATCAGGGCCTGTGAAGCCTACCTGCACCACCAGGGCCTGTGAAGCTAGACTGCACCAGGACCTGGGCCCTGTGGGCCACACACCTAGGCTGCCCTCAGGGCATGCTGCCACTAGACACCTGCATCAGGGCCCAGGACCACCAGTGGGCCTGTGACACCACCACACCTGCACCACTGCCTCACTGGCCCACTCTACCTGCACCACCAGACACCAGCTGTGAAGCACACTACACCACTGCACCCAGGTCTGTGAAGCTGAACACCTACACACTCTACCTGCACCCTGCACCACCACACCACTTACCTGCCACCAGGCCTGCACCTGGGCCTGCACCACCTGACACCTTAGACTGCCTACCTGCTGAGCACACTCACAAGCTCTGAGGCCCAGCCACCTGCACTACTCTACCCTGTGAAGCAGAGGCACCTGCCTGCTGCACCCTACGACACTGTGACAGCTACCTACCTCTACCAGACACACCTGCCAGGTTCACACCTCTCACCCAGAAGGACAGCTCCAGATCAGCCTTCAGCCCCAATCAACTTCTTTTTGAAATGTCCATTTTTTTGAAACTTTTGAATTTCACATTTGGTTTTTACTTTTTTACTTTGCTTTTGCTTTTGTACTTTTTGTTTTTGTTTTTTTTTTGTTTTTCATAGTATTTTTTATATGCTAAGTTCATCGAGCTTTTCATCCTTGTCTCATGTATGCGGTTTCCCACAACAAATAAACAAAACAAATAAACTTCATTCCAAATTGTTTTTTTTTTTTTTTTCTTAACAGCATTTACTTTACTTTTCAATACATTAGTACATTTAATATCAGAAAACTTTTAATTACAAGTAAAAAAAAATCAGATACTTTAATATTTTACTCAAGTAGTATTCTCATAGGTGACTTTTACTTGAGTTTTTTTTCCAGTCATCTTTTTTACTTTTACTCAAGTATGACTTTTGGGTACTTTATACACCACTGGTTGTTTGTTGCATGGATGAAACGCTCTTCATTCGTGCACACGACTCGTACCGTTTTTAACTTTACATGATATATATATATATATTGTAGCTACCAAATTTGTAAAATATTCATATGGAAGTGATGTAACTGATTGCAAGTCGTGCAGCTGCTACGTAAGTACATGCATATTAATTTACTGATGCATCGCATTGAAATGCAGATATACATAATCAGGCTTTATAATCTGTGTGTGAGTGTGTGTGTGAGTGTGTGTGTCCTTTAGAGTACGGTAGAGACAATAATGACTGTTATGTAACGACTAAGCTTGGAAGTGGATCATAATCAGGAGGAAACAAATGGAGTCCTTCAGTATATATATATATATATAGAGGCTGTGAAATTAGATTTTTATTTGCATAGAATCTAAAAACACAAAATTGCAAATCATGGTGATTTTTTATATGTTTAAGCACTTTTCAAAACTACTGAAGTGAAACCCCGCGGGTGCATTCATTCCTCTCCGGTCAGTGCAGAACGGTTTCTGGCTCCTGAACAGCGACCTCACAGACTCCTTCCTGAGCTCGAGCAGCTTTAATGTCCAGACATTAGAACGATGTCATAACGATGTCACAACGATGTCATAATGATGTCAAAACGATGTCCGAACGATGTCATAATGATGTCATAACGATGTCATAACGATGTCATAACGATGTTTCGGTTTGTTTTTCCTCTTCTGCATCCATTAACCCAACAGTTGCTGCAGCTTGTTGCTGCTCTGGGAAACTTCTCAACACGGTGGATCTATTGCATCACCTGACATGTGGTTGCACCACGGAGGAGCCCTCTTCCTTTCTTTGTCTGTCTGTCTGTCTTTCTTTCTTTGAACGGTGTAATCGGAGTCTGTCTTTCTTTCAGTTTTTCCTTCTTTCTTTCTGACTGTCCATCTTTCTTTCTTTCTGTCTTTTATTCTTTTGTCTTTCTCCTCCAAAGTGCTGCACCAGTAAAATCAGGAGAGACAGATGTAGTGCAGCAGATTCGGATCCCAGCTCGAGTCTGCGTCTCCTTCACAACCAGCCTGCGCCTCCTTCACAACTAGCCTGCGTCTCCTCCACAACCAGCCTGCGCCTCCTTCACAACCAGCCTGCGTCTCCTCCACAACCAGCTGCGCCTCCTCCTGACTGCCTCTGCGTTTGCTCCCTCACCTCCGGAGGACTTTGTGTGACGCTCAGCTGCAGCGACTTCTGTCTACACGTCCAGTGGTAACGTTGCCAGCAGCGACGCTTTGTCCAGCATTATTTTAACAACCTTTTTTTTTTTATGCATACAAGATTAGGAATATACATTTACATGGATAATTAAGATTTGAAGTGGAAATAAATGCCATAGTTGTTCGTACCCATTTTTATGAGAGGATAACAAATAACCTTTTCTAAGTTTTTAACTAACTAAGTTTGCGTGTCGAAGTGCCCTTGAGCAAGGCACTGAACCCCCGGCTGCTGCCCGGGGGCGTCACTGCTCCTTTATAACTAAGGATGGGTCAAACGCAGAGAATAATAAAAGGATATATTATTATTATTCTGCTGCTATTCTTATGGTGCTCTGCTGCCCTCTGGTGGACATCAGCAGTACTTTATGTTGCAACCTGACAATTTGGACTTGTCTTTTATAAATACATGTTTATATTGATATATACATGTATATATCTATATAAACATGATTACCAGGGTGTCCCACCGTGTCTGATGTCAGTTCATCTACAACGTTATTATGTTATGTCATGGTTATTGTCGTTTCACAGATTTAAAAACAGACGTGTATTTGTACGCCAAAAGTAAAAGTGTGAAAAAAATTAAAATGACTTCCTGTTTGTAGCCACACTTAAACGTAATGCCAAATATGACTTAATATCCACTATGCACCGGCACACTGCTGCTGACTGCCCGCACAGACGGTGGTTTTATCTGAGCTTGAAAATATGAATACACATACACACATAAGTGTACATGTGCAGAGCCTGCAGCACATTTAGACACTGGAGTCTGTTTTAACATAAGAATACAACTGCAGGTGATCGCTTACTTTCCTGAGAAAAGTGTGCGGATACTCGGCCTTCAGTCTGGATAGGTGACACCTGACTCCTCCTCCTGGAAAGGCAGATGATGTCATACTTAGTTTGTGTGCATGTTGCGTCATCACTCTGTCCATCCTCACTGCAGCCTCCAGCTGCTGCACAGACGGAAGGTGCTGGATGTGAGATGGAGTTGGCTTGATTGGTGTCGGTCCTCTGAAGCAATAAAGGAGGACTTAACAGACGGGGACGCATTGTTGTTCTGTTGTTGTTATCTTTGCGGGAGACGGCAGAGGTGATAAGGATGAGTAATTGTGATAAATCATCTTTTCTTTATTTCCTCTCGTGTCCCACAGCAACAGCTCAGCCAGATAAGAGCTTCACCTCCTCAATCCTCCATCTCTGAGGAGGCCGATAGTCAAAGGGAAGCTGTGACACACACACACACACACACACACACACACACACACCTCAATGTTCTCTGTGTTCTTCAGTACAAGGTCAAGTCCAATAAACAGAAACTCCTGTTCAAAAGTTTGGCGTCACTTAGAAATGTCCTTAGAAAAGCAGTTTTTAATTTAGATAACATTAAATTAATCAGAAATAAACATAGTTGATGTGGTAAATGAGTGTTCTAGGTGGAAACATCTGGTTGTTACAGTTTTTTTCATTTGCTAAACGACAGTGGGCACAACTGGAGTCACATGTGCAAAACTCTAACAACAGTCTGCACAGCAGCAGTTCATGTGGACCAAACTCTAGTTTGTTTTTCATTGCTTGAACAGTTTTCAAAACTCTAACACTTATCCCATGACTTTAACCACAACCTGCACAACACTGTGGATTTACAGCACTTTGTTCAAATGCAACACACTGCTGTCAAAACTGTGAACCACACATTCAAAACGGAATAGAGTTCAGTCTTGTGCCTTTCAAACACTGCTGATTGCAATTTCAGCTGAAAGGCTAAGCAGGTGTCTTGTTTTAGACTCGTTAGTGAACACACACACATATATATATATATATTACAGTATATATAGATAGAGCTCAGAAAGACTCATTTTGGAAATGGAACAAGGAAGACGGGTTCGTGGAGGGAGAAGGGTGCGGCAGGGAGAGGGGGATGAGTGGAGGAAGACAAAGAGCTGTTATTCCAGATGAAATAAGGGCTCCACTTATAGACCATGTCATGTAATGTCGTGAACCAAGTGTCTGGTCACCACCCACATGACCAAATGTCTCTTTTGTGAGGACACGAGTCCAGAGGACTGCCAGGGATGGATCAGGCCCTCCAGAAGGTTCTTCCCCAGGTGCATGGCAAGAGAGAACATGAGATGTGATGTTGATGACAACATGTGGCCTGATGCTAGAGAGAGGCAGGATTAGCCCCTCAATTATTTGTTTGAATTATGTACTTTTAATTTCTACCTTTTTTTTCTCATTACTGTAATTTTGTAAATTACTGCAGACTATTGAAGCAAGCTGCTAATTTTCATTTACCTTAAAGAATTGTTATGTTCTAAAAAAAGTAATAAATCATGTGAAAGAATGTCACTCTTTTCTTTGAAGAAAATATTCCATGTTTGAAGTCACTGAAATTGTTCAAACTGTAAAGATGAAAAGTTAGTATTTTCTGTATTGGTGTTTGATGCTCGTGTTTTTACTCTCCGTGTGTTCTGAGTGACAGTGTGTTTTTACTCTGTGTGTTCTGAGTGACAGTGTGTGTTACCTCAGTGTGTTCTGGGTGACAGTGTGTGTTACCTCAGTGTGTTCTGAGTGACAGTGTGTGTTACCTCAGTGAGGGGTGTGCATGTTGTTTGGCTGCACTGAGCGTGTTTTGAGCCATGTGTTAAGAGTTGTGTTGCTTGGAATGAGTTTTGCAGGTGATGTGAAGTGTTTAGCTCAGGTGACTGTTGGTAGTGCAGACTGTGGTTAGAGTTTTGCACATGTGACTCCAGTTGTGCCCACTGTCGTTTAGCAATCGAAAAAAACTGTAATGACATATCTACATCGGTGACGAGAGGCCCATCTCCAGTGTTCTAATGGTACATTGTGTTATCTCCTTAAAAGACCAACGGAGGGTTAGAAAACCCTTCTTATGTTAGCACAGCTGAAAACAGTTATGCTGATGAGAGACACTATACAACCGGCCTTCCTTTGAGTGACAAGTTTGAAGAAAACAATTTATATTTCTAATCAAAATAATTATTTCTAACCTTGGAAAAGTCTTGACTATATTTTCTCATGATTTGATAAATAAAAGTGAGTTTTCATGGAAAACACAAATGTCTGGGTGACCCCAAACGTTTTACCGGTAGTTTACCGTATATAATATATACACACAGGAAATCACAACTCAATGTCTTACTGGCTTTTCCCAGATTATCTGTATTGCAACACGAGCTTCTACGCTCACATTTAAAGGGCCAGCGTGTCGGTTTCTGTGGGAGAAATGAAACATAACAAGAGAACTTTTAGAAACTGGGAATCGTTTTGACCTTTTGATCTCCCATCAGAGCCCCGCCGCTCCTCCGTGTTTCTACAGCAGAGAGCCGGTCACCTCCTGCGGTTCTCCGAGGGCCACCGTGGTTCTCCGAGGGCCGCTCAGCTGGTTGCTGCCTGCAGGCTCACAGCTGGACGCCACTCTGGTCCTCTGAGTGCTTCGCGGCTCTCGTCCTCGCAGAGTGAGATATCAATACAGTTTCCAGTCAGACATAGAACTGAGTTCATGAGGAAAGTTTGACCTCAAACATCAAGGAATAAAGACGAGTTTCATAATTGTTGCGTTAGTAAACTTAATAGTTGCAGTGCAGATGTTTGGTTTCGTGATTTTGGTGAACTTGTGTCTGTCGCTGTGACATGAGGGACTCAAAGGCGTCAGACTAATTTAATGCATGATGAGAAACACTTAGTGAGGTCTAGAAACACGAGCATGTTCAGATCTGACTCTTTGTTTCTCGTGTGGACAACTTGAAGCTCGTATTCTGTTGTTGTTGTCGTGTCATTGGTCAAGATGTGTTTATGTGATTTGAAGACAAACGGAACCGCTGCAGACGACGTGACGTTGCTCTGGACGACCCACGGACATTTATACACATTCATCTGTTGTTGTTGTTGTTGTTTCTGGAACCTGAATGCATCATCTCTGTGGAGGTTTGTCTTCTGAAGGGGAAACTAACGAGCCTCCCGGTGTTTACGTGAGCATGAATCAGTCGATTAGCACAAATATCAAACTTCATAAATTTTCTTACCGGCCCCAAGTCAAAATAAAACCTTAAATGAATAAATAAATATATAAATGAAGGCCGGTGGAAAACACACGACACAAACCCCAAACCACCACGTATTAAAAGATTATTTTATTCACAATAGAAGTGTAACAAATATAGTTTATTAAAAAGTCTGCTGCTTATTCATATCTTAATCCATAAACTCAGAAGATTCTTTTTTTTATATAAATGTAGAACGGCCCATTTGCCGGAATGGAATATTTACATTTTTGTTTCAATAATAATATTAACACAATAAAACAGATTTCCCCACAAAATTAAGATATTGCATATGAACGCAAAGTAAACTATGTGCAGTGGAATGATTATCAGCAATATTTTGTACAGAAACATCTGAGGTCGTTTTCACGCGGCTGAACCTTTGAAGGGAAACGCCGACCCTCTGAAACGAGTCACGCACGTCTCATGACTTCAGTGTGAACAATCACAAGTTCCTCTTCTCCTTTTCACACACCGACGTCTGTTTGGGATCGGTCGGCGTTCCCCTTTAATATTCACCAATAAACCGGCATTGGAACGCAAAACACTCGATCGACACAATATTCAGAAAATCACCACAAAAAAATTAAACCTCGTTGGAAAGAAATGAAATGGAACTCTGCGTACGGAGATGAGCAGAAGCTCCACGCCGCTCCCCGTGAAGCACGTGCGCCTCCTCTCCAGGGAGGGAGGCGACCTCGTCGGGGTCACACAGCCACCGCACCTCTCTGGTGTCAGCTCCTCGGGGAGCGAACCGCTGACAGACTCCGCCCCCATCGGGACTTTAAGTCCACGCCCCCGTGATGCGGTCTCAGCTGCGTGGGTCCAGAGGGGTTAGCGATCCACAGTTACTTTCACGTCTTTATGATCCCAGAAGTAGAGTTGGTCCGACAAGTCTGTGGCCCGAAGGGAGAACAAGTCCTATTGTTCTTGGTGTAGGAAAACAACAACAACAACAACAAATACAACCAGCTCCAGTACAATCCTTGGAAGATTACAAATGAAAGTTAAATTTCAATCAATCGACGATTCATCAACACCTCTATGTGGACTAAATATATATATATATTTATTTTGTATATATATATATATATATACACAAAATAAATATATATATAAAATATATATATAAATATATATCCATAAAAATATATATACATATAAATATATATACATACATATATATACATATATAAATATATATATACATATATAAATATATACATATAAATATATATTTATATAAATAAAAATAATAAAAATATATTTATATATATATGTATCCATCTTTAAATTAAGTTCTGCTTTTCAAACCGCTCAGGAAGTACCAACACTAACCAGGAAGTTGTTACTCATTACTACATTATCTCCACCCACCACCTCCATTAAAGGGGCATTCACTGCAGCAGCAGTCTCACTATCTATCATCTCATGATTTAACTTCCCGTCCGGACCACGAAACCACGCGGGAGTTCGGAACGGGACTTTAACGTCCGACTTAAAAGGCTGAATGAAACATAACGCGGCCCCGCTTGATAACAGATGTGGTGGAACTTTGTTCTGAATATTCCTTTATGTCCATGTTTACGGGTCGGAAATGAAAACATTGACATGTAAAGTGTTCGGATTCTCCCCACGTGGCAGCTTTGAGTCGTCTCTAATGAAACTAAAGATGTTTCTCCTCCGGCATTCACAGATTCCCCTTTTTGTGCTTTCCAAGATGAAAGAAATGGGAACAAATAAGCATCGGAAAAAACAAACTAAATAAATGCTTCTAAAACGCTCTTCACATTCGATGGTACATTCATATAATATCTATCCCCCCGTAACGTTGTCTGACCCCCAGGTCCCTCTTCCTGGCATCAAACCACATGTTCCTGCCAACATCGCCTTAACGGTACCAGGTGGAGCGTTTTCTAACACCTACAACTCATTGCCAATAACGTGGGTTATATATGTATGTATATATATATACATATATATATGTATATATATATATACATACATATACATATACACACATATATATACATATAAATATATATATATATACATGTATATACATATAAATATATATATATACACATGTATATATATATATATATAATATATATATATATATATAAATATATATATATATATATATATATATATATACATATATATATATACATATATATATGTAATTCCGATATTGTGGTAACTTAACGTCACTGATGTTAAAAAGTGCAAGACCTATAGGATCTTAAAACTCTTCACCGACATCAGGATGTCTTTTGGGTGAACAAATATGCAACGACAACACATGAAGTGATAACACATGAAGTAACATCTGGTCGTGAACCATTGAACCCACAGCGCCACCTGGGGGTCAGCTCCGGGAAAAAGACTCGTTGACAACGACGGAATAAATTAACAATCAGCAAAAATCAACCGTTACAAGACGACATCACACGGATCATAAATGCCTCTAAACTAACTTAACAGTTGCGTGAAGCACGGAGGGATTTCCTCTCAGCTCAGAAGCTCCAAACTCGATTGAAGTGGAAGTGAAAGACAGACACGTCGGCGTTGGTCTCGCCACGGGTCGGGCTGAATAATTACAACCAGGTAGAAGTAAACGTTTGGTTAGATTTATGCTCTTATGATACATGAGACGTCTTTAAACCTGCAGAGAGGAACCCAACAGACCGTTTCTTAAAAAAAACGGGGTTGCAGATGTGTATACTTGGATAAAACCCTTTTGTCATCCCTCTGGGAAGTCAAGAACATGACAGAATAGTCACTGATGTGCACGCGGTTCCCACCAACATGTGGACTGCAGTAGCCATATCTCACCACTAGATGTCAGTGTAGTCCAGGAAATGACTTGACTGGGACTCTTGAGCTCCTTTCAGGCCAAAATGACATTAAATATTAAATTAAAAAAGCAGAAGTTCTCCTTCAATCAGGGTCTGGTTCTGGTACGATCCTTAATCTGAGGCAGGGGGACTTTACGTCTAAACCTTTTGTGTTTGTGTGAGCGGCTTTTCCCTCCGGCTCCTCGTTCGCGACAGTGAAGGCACTCGATTGAAGACTAAACAGGCTTTTATCTGTGTTCTGTGTGGCATCAGGAGAAATCCGTGCCATAAGAATCTAACTCATAACCGGCATAACCGACTTCGACGAGCTCGCAAGCGCCGATGAAAACGTACGACGGGAAGAAAGACACTTTGCATGGACGAGGGACAGAAAGGTGAAGCAGGGCGGCTTCTCGTGAAGGCGGAGCATCGAAGTCTCCTCATAGAGGAGAGAAGATCCTACAGGCTGGAGGTACCACGGAGAAACACCGGCGAGCAGTGCTGACCCCGTGTTTAGTGACATTAACATATGCAGGAGGATTATTGTGGAGGGTCTAAATTAAAAATGAATCACGGTCCGCTTGCTAACTTACAGTGGAACCATCTTCCTCTTCATGCGCATTTAGGAGGACAGTGGACCTGGAGGTCAGACCTGTCTTTTCTATTTTTAGATCAAACAATGCCGTCTTCTACGTTCCCCGTCATCACCGGCTGTTTTTAAAGCAACATGTTAAATACCGCGGGCGGGGGGGGGGACTTTTAAAGTTCAGCGTCCCGCCTTGACCTCCACAGAGACAACCTCATGTTCCTAGGAAACAGACCTTGGCGGTGGTGCTGCAGGTGGAGGTGTTCGGTGCTCGTCTAGATACTGACGCGATACAGCAGAAGGAAAAAGAAGCGTCCCGTTGGCTCACAGCTGTGTTTCTGGGTTTTGGCTCGCGAAGCTCGGGTCCGAGAACATCCATGTCGGGGGGCCGGCTGGTTCCTGGTCCGGCCGGGTTCTCCTTCACTAAAAGCCGAAGCTACTAACAACAAAGTCACAGACGAGTGATGTGGCAACTGGTCCGAGCGCCGCTTTGGAAGAGTCAGAGGAGCTCTCGCGATGCGGGCGTGCGATGCACCCGCCTGGTGTCCCTCTCTTGCTACCCGGCAGTAAATATGTTGGTTCAGCGACGACGGAAGCAAAAACAAACTAAACTGGATGCAAGAATTCAGGCTCGATTTCTGTTTGATTTCAGTTTTTCTGATTGTTGATCCCATTTATAAAAAAGAAAAAAGAAAGAAAAAAGAAGAAGAAAAAAAAGAAACGTGAAATCCCAATCAAGAGGCACCTGCAACCTTTGGGGACTCCAAATGGCTAAACTGTGGTCAGCCAGACAGCTGGAGGCTCAGGCGTACAGGATCAGAGGTCGTTGCACTCGGGCCGCTCCGCTACTCCACTTCGTTGGGGAGGTCCGTCTTGCCCTTCCTGATGACGGGCAGAGGGTGAGCCTCGGTGTTGAAGACCCAGTGGTCGAACGGGAGGTGGTCGTCATCGGAGAAGAGCAGGTAGAGGTACCTGAAGGAGATAGAGGGGGGGGGGGGGATACATTTAACATGAGGAGATGTACCTGTTGAAACGGACTTCTAGGGACAGAGCTGTTCAAGAGTCATTTTAAGACCCCACACAGACTTTACTGCTGTTAGGTTGGAATAGTTTATTTTGATAACATGTGCAGAGGTCTTATGCTTCAAATTAATACATATAGAAAGATATTATAATAGGAAATATTAGGGAGAATATTGATATTGTTATTAATGTATTATGAAGCATGTTTACTCTATGAAAATGTAAATGGAAAGAATTAATGTATGTTGCATGAGAGTGACTGTGTGTTGGTATTATAGATGGACGAAGCCGGTTGAATTCCGTGAAGTGACAACAAGACGGGACTTTTATTGTGAAAATACTTGTTTAGCGACTTGACCGGAAGTGACGTTTTGACCCGGGGTTCAGTGACATTCGACCCCTCATTGTTCTAGCGGGACTTTGAACCAATCACTAGGTGTTAAAGGCTGGACTCCCCTTTGAGAGTGAGGAGTGGCTGATTTTGAGTCTAAGACTCGGTGGATTAGAGAGAGCGCTTTCTTCCCGCGGAACCCGGACGGCTGAAGGCTGAGGAGCCGGGACCGATTAAGAGCCGGGACCGATGAAGAGCGCGATCGTGAGGCCTTGAATGTTTGTTTTACACTTACTGCCATTGAATGTTGAGAACTTAATTCACGCGCGTCCGGAAGCCTGTTTTCCATCATTTGCGAAGTGCCCAGTTTCAGAATATCCTTATACTGCCCTGGGACACGCCCACAAACAACACAACACGGACGATTAGATAACCAGGATGCTTCGTCCAAACCAGTGGAGTTGCAGTTGACATCCACGTCTGTCCTCGATCGACTTGATGTTGTCTTGGCAAAGACGTGTTCGTGTTGGGGAAGTCGTGAGCTCCGGAGAGACCGGGTCCATGTTCTGACAGTTTAGCCGTTAAACCCCACAGACATTCATCGAGACTTCTCTCCATTTAGCTTTTTCTCTCCGTTCCCACTCGAGGCTTTAAGAACAACGTTTTAATCAAGAACAGAGGGATGGATACACAAACGATCCTGTTGAGGGGGAAGTATTCCCCCAAGTGACTGAATTGTGTGTGAATTCACTTCCATAACGCCACGAGCTGGAAAACAGGCTGACGAACGAAGGTTCTCCACCAAATAAAGTCGAGTTTAATGTTAATGTAGCGGCAGCGAGAAAACCATCACGTGGATTTAAAGGGAAGATTTTTTCATTTTTTAAATAAACAATAAGATGAAGATGACTCATTTTTTGATCTAGACTGTTCAGCGCTCAACGGCTTTATGCCTTACGAGGTCATATTTTGTGCTCAGCTTTTGCAAATATTTATCGGCAGTCCTGCCAAAAGAAATATGAAACCGATGTGGAACTGAGAGCGAGGGAGAGAGAGAGAGGGGGGGGGTGTTGCTCAGGCCAGCTTATGAAAACTGAAGTGATGAAACTCTGCAGTTCAATGTCATCAGAGGTTATTAAAACACGGAGCATAAACAAGGGAACTTTTTGGACAGTTGAGATTTCATCATGAAGAACGAGATCAATAAGCAGAAAGTTGAGAATACGTGGAGGGGAAAAAACACGCGTGTCGTCAGACTAAAGAGCCTCCTCCTCCTCCTCCTCCTCCTCCGCGTGAGGAATGGCCGTGTCCTTGGCAGCGGCTGTAAAGATGGAGACTGTGGTGCCAGGAGCCGGTACCATTAGGAGGATTAGACGTACGGCTCTGCTGCTAAATGGGATTGATATCTCCGGGTCCGTCGTGGATGTGACTGACGAGGCGATCGCTGCGGCGCCGCGTCCAGGCCGGTGGCCCGTCGCCCTCGGAGGGAACAAACTGTTCAGAGTTCGCTTTTACTTTTTCATGCTCGTGGGATTTGTTTTTTTTCTTCAGAAGACCAGAACGCTGTGTCTGTACGTCACCGCCGCTGGAGCCCAGACGCTGAGCGGTGGTGGTCAGAGGCGCCGCTGGGTCAGATGGACCGCCGGTGAGGAATAACAGCAGCGTCGGACGACGGCCCCGCGGCCCCATCAGTAACCTTGACTTCATGTCAACAGCTGTGTGGTGCGGGGGAGGAAATAAAAAATGATCGAGGAGGAGGGGGAGGGAGGGTGGGGGTGCTTGAGAGGCCGTACATATTTCAGTGAGAAACAGAGAGGACGAGTTGGGAGGAAGAATTTGGGATCAAAACCAGACTTAAAGAAATGTCAGAAATGTATTAGATGTCTTAAGATTTCTAGTAAACACCTCTTCTGACCTGCAGCCGGCTCGCGTCCAAGGAGGCCCGACGGTCAGATGACCAATAATAATCAATCACAGCCATCAAATAAAGGAATTAATAAACTACCTCTGAATCTGTTCTGGTTCAACATGTTAAAACTCGCTGGTCTTCTGGAACTGATCGAGTGGATCTGGGTTGGAGGCGTCACCTTCAGCGACGTGTTTTCACACTTTAAAAATGATTTTTATGAAATGAATTGCTCCGTGGAGGCATAATCACATTTTTAATTGAATGGATCAAAATGATTAAAAAGGGCTAATGTGTACTTGTGATATCATTGTAGCTTTATGTGTGCAATTATGTCTATTGCGTGTTCATGTAACACACACTTGTTCACACTTGTTGAACTGTCGTGTCAGAGAGGGAAAGCCCCGACTCCTCACACTGTCACATCCTCAGAGGCTCTTCACCTCATTCACCGTCTGATCACCAGGCTCCTGCCAGTCCAGACCTAATACCCCCAAATACTTGAAAAAATTGCATGAATACTTGAAGCGATGTTTACCGAGCCCTGATTTTAAGCTTTAAGCTCCTCGATGTTGGTGAAGGAAGAAGAGAATTGACGAAGTGCTCGATGCTCATACATCGGTGTCGACGGACTAGGATTCCCTGATCCAGAATCTTTTGAATGTAAAGATGTCAGCCATGTTATCTCCCCAGCTGTTGTTTTGTTGTTGCTGTTTACATTCATCCTGATGTAAGTTCAGAAACTGCCCCTCGGCAGAGGCACTGGAGGCCGCACGAGAAGGGCGATAAATGATCCTCGAAAAGTCTCTTAGGTTCACTCAATGTGTCGGCGTGGAAGAAGCCTTGGTCGTGACCGTAGCATACTCTCTGGAGCTCAGTCTGAATGCATGACGACATTATCAGACTGTGTGTGTGTGTGTGTGTGAGAGTACGTGTGTGTGTGCGTGTCTGTGTGTGTGTGTGTGTGTGTGTCTGTGTGAGACATATCTCTGTCGGTTTGGGGATACAGGGGCCTTGTCCTCCAATAAAGTGCAATGGCAACATCATGAGCGGACAGAAGTGAAGTGTGTGTGTGTGTGTGTGTGTGTCTTACTTGAGCGTCTCGGCCAAGTAGAAGCTCTGCTGCACGTCGTCGTGGTTGGGCGTCGAGGCGTACACGTCTCTGATGCCGCTGTAGCCTCCTTCTACTTTACAGTGCTGCTCCAGAGCCTGAGAGGAGGGAGCGAGGAAGACATCAATCACACTCTCCATGCACTTAAAACATCGCTGAACCTCAGGGCGGTCGTTTGCGAAATATAAAACAAGTTAAATAAATTGACCTCCTGTAAGCTTCTGTCCCCATGTGTGTGTTTAAAAAAAAAAAAAGAGTGTGTGAGAAACTGCCAACCTGAAATTACTTACTTCACTTCCCCCACAGTTCATTTTAAATTGAGACCTGCGTGCGCTGCGATAACATTCGTTTCAACATCGTCGCACCAAATGCAATCAGACAAAAAGAAGCGAATCTCCCTTTGGATGCGTTACCTGAACGGCCTCCCAGCCCCACTGCCTGTATTTGGGGTCGTGGGTGAACCTCCACATGTACATGTAGGTCTCGATGACCTCGGGGCGCAGGATGAAGTACTTCTCGTTCTGGCGCGTGGCGATGGCCTCGACGCCGCCGTCAAAACGAAAGGCTTCTGGTCCCAGCTTCAAAGCTGGAGAGGAGGAACGATGGTGAGATGTAGAGCAGCGGAGAATCAGACACAGGACATTCAAAGTAGCTCTGAGGAACTTTGAATCAAACGGTCTCGATCTAATATTGATGCCTCTTCATAACATCCATGAGTAAACGTGACCATCAGCGAGGATATCAGCTATTCATACATATGAATATATAATGACTGTCAGATTCCCACAAAATCAGAAGAAACAATTCATGGCCGCAGGTTCATATTTTAGGTTTATATTCATCCATGTTGTTACATTATTTTAAATTAATTCTCCGTTCTCCAGGGCTGCGTTTGAATCATGATGACTTGAGGGAAATACAGGAATTATGATATCAGCATCTTCTATCTTTCAGCATATTTATAATAGAGCGGCACTATTATAAATATGGCTGAGCCAGTATTAAGAAACGGTCGGTTCCAAGTATTTATTCCGTGGATCTGGATATTAATAGGACTTTGAAATTGGCCAAAAATCACCATTTACTTAATAGGGTGGAAAAGGCCAAACGGCTGCTACTAAATCAAAACAGGCCGTCAAACCTAAAACCAGCGCGACCAATTAAAAGGACAACACGAAACCTTTAAGTGCGCTCCGCCGTCGCCGTGTGCATATTTACCGGTCCTGGCGTAGGACTCGTGACAGGTCCGGGCGATCTCGGCGGCCTGCTCCATCTGGTGGCCCGTCTTGTCGTCGGGCGCCCCGTCAGCGCCCAGAGCGATCATGCCTCCCGCGAAGCAGGTCAGGTGACCCATCTTGTGCTCCAGCAGCCCCCCCTTCCACTCCGCTATGTAGGTCAGCCCGCTGCTGGACTTCCTTATCAGGTTGATCTCTATGGCCTGGAAGACAGAGTGACAGCTGGTTTCACGAGGGTTCGGCCCTCGGGTGACGAGGCAGACGCGAGTCGGTCCTCATTCTGAGGTTTGACACGAGGCTGTAAATATACTTAAAGTAAAGACTCGTGCTTTTTACATTTAAAAACAATCAGGCTAACAATTGTTTTCTTAAAAAAAGAAAAGAAACTAATTATACCTCTTAACCAGACGGCGATTTACACAACATACTTTTGAGATATCTGCCAGTACAACAAAGTTTGAAGCTATAGTTCAACCACAACACGACCGATGGATATCAATGACTCATCTCGTGGTATCTGTTATTCTCTAAACTTTACGATTGAAACACTTTGGACTCACTTCGGCCTCGTGGACCGGCGCCAGCAGCCGAGTGATTCTGTGTTAATAACAGGTTTTAGTGGTGTGTGTGTGTGCGTGCGTGTGTAAACACAGCTCCCATTGACTTCCATTCATTAAGGCTCGTCAACATTTATTTGAGTCTCCTTTCACCGTGAACTCGAGCTCGGGAATTAAAAGGTCACACAAGGTGAGGAGTTGATATATAAATGGTCTTTTTATGGATCAAGTATTCCTTTAATGGCACTTGGTTTATGGGGCTTTAATTATACATTTCTTTTAAATTGAATGGCAACAGTTATTTTACAGAAATCGGAACACAATTCTTGTCGTGAGCAGATAAACATTTATAACTATGTGCGGCCTTATCTAGTGTCTGGGTGCGCATAATTAAATATGTCCGTGCCTGGTGGACCGGGGGTGCGTCTACATCTTGAGAACAGCTCACGTCAAGCTCATTTGGGGTGTAATGACCCTTTAAACGCGCCCCAGAATATATGCAGCACAAGCATGAGTTATCATTTTACGTTATCATTTATGACTCCGATGATCACCCTGCTGCTGTGCTTCTCCTTGCCAAATAAATCAAGAAGGCCCATCATCCTCGAAGATCAGGAGGGATTATGGGTAAAGAATCCCTGCACGGTTAACGCTGCGTTTTAGTCGCCGTGTAATATATTTTCACCCCAGAGTGCGACAGAGAAACAATTGGAGAGTCGTCTCTCTCCAGCTGAGATCTGCCGCTTGTCACCGCGACTTAAGTCGACAATTTGCTTTTGAGCGGAGAAAAGCTGCGCGAGGCTGTTGATTCATCCGCTCCGCGTCTCTGCCTCCTCGCATTAAAGTGTCCGTGCCATCGCCGTCTCTCTTCTGCTCGAGCTCTCACCATCTGGCTCCCGCAGGAAGGATTAAGGAACGCCAGTGGTCGCGGCGAGAGACGCTAAAATGCCCATGTTTCCATTTCAAGCTAAAGAAAAACAGCCACACGACTCAAACGGGAATTGATTTCAGCCAAACACCATCTCAGTTGACCCTGAACATATTTATGGTGATTACGTGGCATCATGTAGATTATTGCTTTTATTATCTGGTGCTTCAACAGCCTCAAAGTTATTTGGGCTGCTGGATTCCTTTAATATCTCCCCTGCGGGGAGGAATGAAGACAACGTGCCACTTTCTAATCTCTGGAGCTGACCTCGAGTTTGTTGTCATTATCGAGCAGCTTTTTATCATCCTCTGCGAACACTATGTTCAAACCCTCACTTATGACGTATATTCAGTCTTCCAGTGGAGCTCGATGTGGCGTTTACGCTTCCACATCTTAATCCATTGACGGTGAAATTAAACTACGCGGCGATGTTGGGTCTCTCATCCACTTCTCAGTGGTAGAAGCGCAACAGATTGGAAATTACAGCTCGTGGAGATGGGCGCTGCAACGCGATGAGATGATGGGGCAGAGACGGTGCTTAACGCCATTCACAGATGGTGCGTTTAGGGACCTGCAGACAGGTGACAAATGATGATTTCTCTATTCAGTTGTACAATTACAGCCGTCAGGAGAGAAATCTCACAAACACAAAAAGGGTTTTCACCAACTCAGTTAGTCCATACAAAATAAAAAGCTATTGAAGCTTCTTATATTCTCTTCTATTTGATTCATTTAACGTTCGACTGCAGCTGGCGAGGTAACTACCGACTGGATGGCAACAAAACCCAGACACCCATGTGCAGAGGAGGAGAAGCTGTTGCTAATCGACTAGACATGAGACACTTTTTAAACTGTCTCTATGCATTGAATAGTTTAATGACATCATTATGTCAGGGAGGAAGATGATGTCACCAAAGTATTACACTTTATGTTCTGTGCCTCTGACATGGATGTTTTTATTCTGTCCATTTTATCATAGTTCTCGCTTATTGTATTTTGCTTTGTCTGTTTTGAATGTGTGAGCCTCTTTGTTACATGTCTTGTTAATATTGACAATGTCTAAGAGTATATTCACTATTCTCCCTATTATTGCTTGTGCACCCATTGAAAAGCGTCAATATTGTATAAACCTTGTATATGTAATCTTATGATTTTAGGCTTGTTTTGTGACATCTGCCTCTCAGGACTACAGATGAAAAATAGCCTCTTGGCTAATAACTCTGGCACATTTACAGACATGTTTTTATTAATGTGCACTGTCCCTTATCAAATAAACCAAAGAGAAAAATGACTCCACTGGTATTATATTGATATTCTGGTTTTCTTTGTTCAAGTACCGGCCAAACATTTTGATAATGTCAGACATCAAGTGTACAGACGTCGCATGCGACAATCGCAATTTAGAAAGTTTAGATCAAAAGAATATTTGATCTTTCTTTCTTCCCACTCAGGCTGTTTCTCGACTACTCTGGTGAGGTTGATGTTTGAATAACGCATATGGTAAATATCTACAACGGTGAGAGTAGTGGGAAGTCGTAGACACGCTGGGTTGACGCGTTGTAATTATTTTGAAGTGCTTTGTGCGATGCCGAGCGCCTCACCTTTTATCCTCTATACGCGCCTCATGTGTTGACGTGTAGGAACGCCCCCAACACCTCGAGCTGAAACAACATGCAACTCGGGCAGGAAAAGCAGTTGATTCCGGTGACTTTGGCTGGATGCCTGGAGCGCTACGACGGTACCGACCGGAGTCACCGTGATCAGCTGGAGGCCCATCAGGGCGCTACGAGCTGGAAGTGGTTGTCATGAATTAAAACCGTGCTGTTCAGCGAATCGTAGCAGCTCCGGTGAAGGCAAGAATATATCTGCCTCCTGTTTCATCCTTCAAGGTGTCAAGGTCACCCTGACCCTGAGAGAGAGAGAGTGTGTGTGTTACCTGCAGGGCATCATAATACATCTTCTTGCCCTCTTCGTCCGTCTTGTCAGACATCAGCCAGGCCTTGAGCAGGTACTCGTAGAAACTGTCACCGAGGCCCCCCACGGACACGTGATCTGCAACACAGCGACCAACACAGATTATAACACACACATACCCACACACACACACACGCCTCCTACATGAATGCCGCGTTAGATTAAAATCGCTGGACCATCCAGCGATCACCATCCCACGGCCCGGGGCAGGATCTATGTGTGCATTATAAACAGAGCACAGCTACAGCTACAGTGTTATTATGCGCGCGCGCGTGTGTGTCTGTGTGTGTGTGTGTGTGTGCTGTCGTCGTTTGAGCGGCGCTTCGGTATTCGCCGCTTTTGATCGTCAGTGAAGGCTCATCCATATGTATGGGTCATTAACGAGAGTCCAGCCCTGTTGGTGGAGCGCAGAGATTAAATGTCAGCAGCGATCATCTCAAAGGGAAAAGAGAAGGAGGCCGGTGGAGATGGGCTGGCGCCGGGCCAACAGGAGAGCCTGAGTTCAATACTGAAACTATCTTGAAACAAGGGCACGTTTAAAATAGAGCGGTCTGATTTCAGAAAATTCACGCATTTCGGATGCAAACTTTGAAGCAGGGAGACGGTGGAAACCATGACTCAGCATTTCTCAACCACACACGGCAACATCACGGCAGTTTGGCTAAAACATAGGAAAAAAACCTGAAACACGGCATTTCTGTGAAGCCGTGGTGGAGATATATATTTCAGACGGCATTAGTCTGCAATCATCCGTAAATCATAATTTATTTAACAAATACATTCCCATCACTAGTGCATCTCTGATGTCTTTGTCGATGAAAAGGCCTCTCTGGCCAAGACGAGCATAAAAGGGTTTTTATGTATTTCTATTTCTTCAACATTCCTAACTGGATATGTCATAATTTGCATAAAGCACTTGGATGAAAACACAGCGACCGGCTCCGGTTAAGAGGGTCAGGCAAATGTCAACATTTATAACCGTGGATGTGCTCCCAGTCGCTTCATTCAACGTTTCATGCATCAGATAATACAAGCAGGTAGACCAGCGGTGCAGGTCCATGTTTAACCACCTCAGCCCACAAATCAAGGACTGGGCATCAAAAACAACTTCAGACTGGACTCTAATAAACTCGGACGCATATCAATGGATATAAAAACCGTAATCATAAAACTCGACCAAAAGATTTCTAATTTAAAGCCACAAAGGGTTCTTTTTGAGAAATGAAGAGCAGTGCCTAGTCTGAAGAAACACGACACCTCGACGAGGTGAAATAGCGATGAAAGCAAATGGAGCAGGAGAAGTTATTCCGTTGCACTCATTTAAATGGCACTTCCTGCTGATTCTTCACTTCCTTTCACACGGTGGCGCGTGTCCTTTCCTATTGATTCAAACACCAGTCTGACAACTATAAATTACAAAGAACATGATGTTTCTGGACTTCTCTGGATGCAAAACGTCTCAAACAAAGTCCGTTTTTTATCTATTGTTGGTCCACTCCGCCTCATGGAAGAAAGGAACAGCCGTGCATCTGATGCTCCTGGTCCGTGTGGATCACATTTTAAAAGAGACGTACGGACCAGAGCTGCTCTACATGCAAAGAGATAACTTCAGTTAGCATTTGGCGCTGTGTAAATAGATTGAGGCCCCGGGGGCTTCATAGTTATTGGTTTCTATTTGTTCAAACCCCTCTAAAACCCAGAGATGTGTTCACGAATTTAAATAAAACTTAAAAACTAAATACTTTGACATTTTGGGAAACGTGCCAATTTGCTTTCTTGTTGAGAGTGCGACAGAGATATTGTCTTGAGAATATCAGTTCTCCTCCTCTGATGTCGGTCCATTATATAATATATACGGTTGAGGCCATGAGATGGTTGGCATCGCTGAGCATGAGGACGAGAAACAGCGCCTTAAAGTTGGCATATTGACACGTTTTATATATTTTTCTTCTGTACAAAAAGCCGATTAATCTGTGGGGTTTTGACTATTTCTCTTCAGGTGGTGATGACGAGAGCCAATGGTCTCCTGGCTGTAGCTTCAAATGAACCGTACAGATAACAAAGTGGTGTCAATCTTCTCATCCAACTCTCTGCAAGAAAGAATTTCCCCAAAAAGCTATTCCTTTGAGAACCTGGTGATTTGATATATAAGCGTGTCACTTTGAGTTTGTTCTGAAGTCACATTTTTGCTCACTAGAGGTAAAAAATGACTTCAAGCCGCCTTAAGAATGGATCTTGGTAAGCAGCCCGTCAGTGTCGCTTCAATTATATCGACTCAACTGTCAGTTTTCTCTGACAAGTGGCACGAGGAGAGGTTTTACTGACGGACTCCCAAACCACACCGTGCATACCGTGTCCAATTAAATATAACCCGTCTCTCTTTAACTCCACATGTTGCTCTTTTTCCTGAACACTTATCAACCATCATCATTAACTGTTCAGCTAAATGGTTTAAAGAGTCTGATAATCGATTATACCCAATTATACCCTGTACCGGTAATCACGATCTGTGAGAGAGACAGGAGAGCGGACACGCGGTTTAAAGATGGAGATCTGGGTGGAGTTGCTTTAATTTAGACCTAAAAAAAACCCAATGGCACCTTTTAGAGTACAGTAAATAAAATAGAAAGAATAATGATATATGTATAAAACTGGGACATATAGAATAAGAGGGACAAGAGCAAGTTATACAAAGTATGACATCATTAATATTACATAACTTTCTAAATGTTCAAAAACTAACTAATTAAACTGCTGACTATTTGTCTTTGCGTTTGTTTGGTTCATTAAAGGTCATAAAAATAAAAATAGGGATATATATATATATATATATATATATGTGCGTGTGTCCATCTTATGGATGTATTCAAATTGTTTGTTTTGTCAGAAGAGATCCAATTTATCCTGACAGAAGTTGAAAAACGAAATGAAATATTCACAATTTAAAAGATAAACAAGTACATTTTAGCAGTAAAAGAGAAAATGTATTAAATCATCAGAATAGTTATTCTTCAATCTAATTTGTATCTTCCAACGCATCAATCTCTCAACTCATCCTTCCAGCTCTCATCAACAGAGACGGTTCTTAATAAAAAGCATTCAGTGTTTCCGAGAGCACTAATAAGTTATAAATAATGACAGAAGATTATGATTGTGCAATGATTGGCTTCAAGTTCATCACCTTTGAAAGTGTAATAGAGGATGAGGAGCGCCGGTGGATACTTGTTGTTAGTCAGAACAAATTACAGGCGTGGAGCGCTTTCCGTTCCCAGAGCAGCATTCAGCCCTTTGCAGCAGTAATTTGCAGACATTAGTGATCCAGCGTCATCGCGGAGAAGAAAGGTCGAACCCCTGTGACATTCTCCAAGAGACAAATGCTAATTTCTATAAATGTTTCCGATATCAGCCTCAAAATCTCGGTGACGATTAACCCAAAGATTTCCGCCTGTAGTAATGAGCGTGTATTCATGCTCCTCGGTCTCTCTGGTGGTGGTGCGTGTGTGTGGCGACAGGGCAGAAACCATCTGGTCACAAGGTTTGCTTAACATCACAGTTGAGAGGTGATATTAAGCAAACACGTTCACTGTTTACTCTCTCTGCAGCCGGTGAAGGGCCAAAGAACACCTCTTGCTTCCAGTCCAGGACGATCCACTGCGTTCAAAGCATTTAAAGCAGGGGTCACCAACCATTTTGAAACCGAGAGTTACTTCAAGGGTACAAAATAATCCGATATATATTAATTGATATAAACTTCCTGAATGACACATTTGTATAAATCACCTTTTAATAATGAGCCGCCACACGACATCCACGTGGTTTGATGAAACCTGAAGCTTTTATAACTAGGGTTTTTTGATTGTTCTGACCAACATACTGATTAAGAGCATAGCTTGTGCCAAAGACACGTACAGTAATAATACAGATTTGAAGAAGAATAGGTCCTCCCCACCGACTGTCAGTATTCAGGCCCTTATATTAATAAGCAGAGTGGTTATGTTTGCACGGGCAGCATTTTTTTTAATGCCCTGGATATCCTGTTGGAGACAGAATTTCAGGGTCATAGTGATATTTTATGCTCGTTTGGACTCGATCACTGAGATAAAGATGAACTAAATCAATGTTAAATATACCATTCAATGGAGAAAACATATTACGCTCATTAACAACGACTGACATTCTGTAACTACCTGGACTTACTGTTCACTCCGTGCATCATTTACTTTAAACTAAACTCATTGGCTGCCATCCCGGCTCTCTGAGAGACGGTACTTGCAGAGTGAGAAAGCCAGCGCAGCAGCCTCCCCAAGGTCCTAGTGCCCGGGGATTATGGCCGGGTTTTTTTGGAACGGCGCTCAATGTTGGCTATTTTTAGAACATGCCTTGCGGGCGACTCACGTGGCCCCAGCGGGCGACCAGGTGTTGGCCACCTCAAAGCAACTCAAGCAACACTAAGGAGACGACACACATTGTGGATGAAGGAGAAACTGAGTGTTGAGAAGGGGGAAGAGGACTTACGCTGGCCCCACTGGCCGCTGTTGGGGTTCAGGTAGTTGGGGTACAGCCCCTTTGGTTTGTCCAGGCGATTCAGTACTTTTCGGATGTTCATCACCTGTTAATTATTGGGAGAGAGCACAAATGAAAAGTGAACCATCTCTGCTGCTGCAGACTCAGACACAATGTGTGTTGTTCACATTGCAGCACCATCAAGGAAATAACCGGCCGCATGAGAGTGTTTAGGCAACAGGTGTTTCGTCGCAGGATGCACAGATCTAGTCGGGTGTGACGCGTGTTGCTGTTCCTGTGTAGCCAAAACAATCGGATGAATGAAATGATGACTTCTCGCCATTATCCGATCCAGAATTTGAAGCTGCATATGATGTATTTCAGCTACTTGGATCAGTATCGGTAAAACCCCTCGACTCAAAAACATCACACGGGGAAATGTCTGTGGAAGGTTTGTATGAATCGCTCTAAAAAGGAGGAAACCGTTTCATATTTGATGTCATCAATATATCGATGGGGAAATAAGAGAAGGGGTGAACAGTCTGGTTTGAACTGTACTTATTTATGCCTCTCCAAGTTCTCCGGCACGACAGACACAAAGTGCAAAGGGTGCGTGTGGAACGCACGATGCCGCCATCAACTGTTATAATATTGTCTATTTTAAAGCGTGTTTGTTACCTTCTGTGCAAAGTCGGGGTTCCCTGAGAGTTTGCTGAGGTGCATGAACTCCAGATGCAGCGTGCCGTACTCGGCCAGGATGCTGCTGCCGCCCGAAGCCCAGGGCCAGTTTCTGCCGACGCCACTGGACCAGGAGAGACAAGAGGGTTCGGTTCAACAAGATGGACGCACAGCTGCTCAATGTGTCAAGTTATTCTGTGCAGTTTTGTAAATGAGTGATTAGACCCACAATCGCTTTGTTCGCAAAGACACAAGATTCCACTCTGAGTCATGTCAGAAAGAAAGAAAGAAAAATTATCCTGAGCTCGGGGAAAACCTGCTCGTCTCGATATGAAACCGACAGCTGAACAGAGGCGGAAAATCCTCAAAGAGCCAGACGATCGGTGACTCGTACTTTGAATGGTGAAGACGACTCAAATGTTCTAGTGATCGAACACTTTGTGTTTCGACAGACGTCTTTAGCTTGAATAACATTTATTCATAAAATGGATACGGACAGAGTGACATTAACGACACTAAACGCTAACCTCACACTCCATAATAATAATGGGTACCATTTGTACCCCTCCCCCACACGCACTTGACTTCTTCATATCTTTGCTGGTGTCTCCAGGTCAGTCAGAGCGCACGGACCTCCACCCTCGCCCCCGACGCCGCCTGGAGTGACGACGAAGCCGCCGCGACCCTTCGACCAAATGTGAGAGTCACCAACCTCTGGGACGTTTGACAAGGACAGAAAACCTCGCAACAGGGTGTATGTGTGTGTGTGTGTGTGTGTTCATTAGAGGCGCTGACGGGTCACTTCCAGCCTAAAGACTGATGACGGTGCTTCTAACTACTCATGAATACATATTACTAATTCATGTACACTGTGAAACACACACCTGGATGTGTCCACTGCGATGATTACATGTGGACCTGAGCTGCACACACACACACACACACACACACACACACACACACACACACACACACACACACACACACACACACACACACACACACACACACACACACACACACACACACACACACACACACACACACACACACACACACACACACACACACACACACACACACACACACTTCCCCCTTCATGCTGCACAAGCCATAATTTGGTTCCCATTACATTTTGGATTTAATCAAGTCCAGCCGACACAGAAGACCGTGAGCCGATCTCAGGGTCAGAGAACAACATGGTGGGAAAATCCATCACTGTGGATCAGATTAAGATTGGGACTGCGTGTTGGTTGGATTTAGACCGATGCAGACATTAAAATAGGATATTAAAGTCCATGATTACCTGCCCAAAAAGTTGAATGTGTTGTATTTGTGCTATCCCCACGGTTCCCTTTTGCTGGATTGCTTTCCGTCTTCCTCAAAGCAAATACCGACAACACGGGACACGCTGCATTTTGTTTTGCAGTCGCTTTTGGCTGCCAGCCCCTCGACCGGGACAAGTAACTGCAAAAGACGCACATGGAAAGCTGCCGATGGCCAACGATCAAGAGAAAAGCTCCATCCTCTTTCCGATATGGTTGCACGACCTTTGGGCCGTAAATGGAGCTTTTATTTCCCCGGTAGAAACAAACCCGAACTAAACGGCGACGGTGTCATTATTGCATAGCTGCTGGGTATTGATGGACCCGCTGGAGGGAAAGGAGGGAGGCGCGGTAGAACCAGCACCGGGACTGGGCAGACGGTCAGTGGGAGGAGAGGTTTCCAGAAGGGAATAACGGCGCTCAGGAAAACGCTCCCACTTTGGCCCACTGGGACGGCCAACAGCAACACAACCAGAACGTTCCACATAGAAGCTCTTAATCCAAACCATATGGCGTCTTTTAGTGTTGTAGATATTTTTTAAAGAACATTATTCCTTCAACCTCATAAATCCATCAACTTCCCCCAAGTCAACTTGTAGGCTTGATCTGTCCGTCCATCTTATTCAACCTTTTAGAAACCCTGTGATGAACGACAACTCTCTTCTCCGGGTCGAGTGGAGGTAACACACACTTCTTTGCAAGTCGCCTGTTCAGTCCGATTCCTCCCAAAGCCTCGCTGAGAGGAAACGCTAAATCTGTTAGGGAGAACAAAACAACAGAGAGAAGCTGCTGTGGAAACCAAACACACACCAGCGAAGGGAAGATATAAATGAAATCCTCAGAGACGGATGGATAAGGAAGGGTGTGTTAGGCGCATCAATCTGGCCTACTTGGGCCAAATACGACACCGGGAATGAGCTTATATGTGACTTTTCATAGAAATAAAACACTCCTCTGGCAAATGAGAGTTGAAGCAATAAGCAATAAAATGCACCCTCGAAGGGTTAAAACCAGTGGGGTGGTAGTTGGTCAGGTATGACCACTGGCATAAAGGGGCGAATAGATATGGCTGTGCAGCTGACATTCAGTAGTATTAACCTGTCATGGTCACTTGTAACCATCGTTCAGCTGAGACATAAAGTCTCTGTGAAGCCGACTGCATGTACAGAATGATAGTTGAATTCAAACTAACGTGATTGGAAACTGGCATTCGTCCATTGACATACAGCGCAACACAACTGTACTGGTCCGTCTGACGGTGGTGGCCCACTAGCTCGCTCCTCATCCTCTCTCTCTCCTACGGGCTGCAACGAGAGTTATTACAAGCGCTGAGCTACGAAACTTCGGTTTGATTTATGAACTCTTTGCACAGCAGAACAAACCCAATAAATCGGTCAACGTTTCAGAAGATCTTTGATCGGCCTTTCAAACCAATGTCAAGACATTATCTGGCAAAGATAAAGCAATGACATCTCATGCAAAATGGGAATTCATTTCCCCGGTTGACTGTTTCGTGACCTCGGTGGGTTTTAGTTTCTCAGCCATGAAGATTCATATCAACAGCTGGCTGAATAAAAGGTCTCAGTTGGTTCAGTTTACGAACAGGAGACAGATTGCTGCCTCTCTTTTTGTCCTCACGCAAGGTAGGACTTTCTTGATGAGAATGTGCAAGGCTTCGACGAACACATCACAGCGGATATTGATCAGCCGCCATCATCTCGGATCGGACTGATATGTTTGTTTGGCTAACAGGATCTAGTCCGCGCAGAAAGCTTTTAATGAGTCTGCTCAGCCGGCATCTAATCCTGTTACATAACGGTTACAATGGAGATGTGAAATCAATGGAATTAATGAGGTTTGAAAAAAGATATTTGGGTAAAACTTTTCCTTTTATGTTTTTAAGCCAGAACGGACGTCATTAAAAATAGCTGTGGCGGGCTCAAGCTCTACGGGATTCAGACCGGACAGCAATGCTTCAGAGCGACAGGTGTTACGGTTTAACGAGTGACCGCGTTACCTGGTGACTTTCAGCCAAATGTGTCCGTGGTTGCTGGTAGAAAGTTAAAATATATGGTCGGCGCAGGTGATAAACACCGATGAGCATGTAGATAAAATTGAATTGAATGAAGCTTTTTTGTGTGTTTTCAACAGCTGCCGTCGTGACGAGCAACCGCAGACACGTTCTGCAGAGAGACACCAGTTAGCACGGTCACCTTTTCATCCCAAACGCAGACGGCGTCGCACTATTATTAGCTCGGTCGTGGTATTTCGCGTCACGTGCATGACCTCAGATGAACTGGTTGACTTGCATGTGTTTGTGTGTTCTACCAGCTCACAGATCTCAAAGTCGATTTGTTGAGGTTGCATTTGAGCTCTTTGGAGGTTGATGCCCCTCCATTGCAGCGTCTGACCGAGTTGCTGTAAAGAAACCTACAAATTCTGGGGCACCGATGAGACAAAACTATAAGTTAACATGTGTAATACATCTCACATGTAATCTCTGTTTAATAATGTTCAAAGTAGTTGGGGTATTAGATTCGGTGTGGTGTATTGTATTGTACATTCTGGCACCAGGGTGGAGACTCAGTTTTTAAGGGGAGGGGGGGGGGGGGTGACGCCCCTCTAGCTGGAGGCGGGGTTTGTCTTACAGGTGCCGGGGAGGCGGAGTATCAGCGCAACCGGGATCGATGCCGTTGTGAATTATGAAGGTTTTGCATCGTCCTCTTTCCGTCTTTCTCGTTTGTTCTTTTGAGGGTGTCCAATCTTCTCATACCAGGATTTGAACTGGCCAATCCTCGCTGCCCTCCAATTCATATTCAGTCTATATTTTATCATTATTTGTTGTTGTTGTCTCCTCCTCCTCCTCCTCACAACATGCCATGACTTCCGTTTCCCTCCTGCTTTACTCGCCTTAATATCTCTTCCTCTATGGTCTTAAAATCGATTGTACTTCTCCTCCAGGCACAAAGAAAATGTGAATTGCGATAGATGCACAGTTAGGAACTTAATTAGAGGCTTTAAATCACGGCTGCCTTCCACTCCCTCAGGAGAGTGAGCGCAAGTGTGTGAATGTGTGAATGTGTGTGTGTGTGTGTTTGCTTTCAGAATAAATCTCTGGCTACCCCGACTGCCAGACTCAGCAGTGAGACAGTGTTACGACCAACACTGGGATGGAGTGTTTGTACACCTGCAAGCCCGTTGTGTAGAAACACCTAGAACCAGCCGTAGTTTCCCCAAACTCTAAACAATTATAGAATTGAAAATTAAGGCCACAAATTACGACTAAAATGACTCATTAGAGCCCAGATTTGTCACCTGATATTATCTGTGATATCATGACTATTACTTTATATGTCAGCCGTAATAATCAATAATTTATAAACCGTGTGGACATTACAAAGATACTCCAGCAGAGAGCGCCGACAAACACAACTTAATGAAACAGCTGGTTCTAAATACCGTGCCAAAAGCCTTAATGACTAAATCTGAACCCATCAACCATAAGAAGCAGAATGAAATCACTTCTCCTGGCAGCATCGAGTGTCCCAAGAAGCTTTCCTGAGCCTGAGTGTGTGACTGTGTTGCTGGGACACAACACTGCTCCTCTGCTATACCTCCCAGCCACCACTAGGGGCTGAGCTCAGGGTGCAGACCACACCGCCTCCAGTGACAAAACTATCGTAACAGAAACTAGAAACGATTATCTGAACGTGTTGTTGTTGAGAGGTCTGGTGGCAGCCTGGAAATGAGACCACGTTACCTTTAGGAAAGAAACCATCGTTGTCTGATTAGAATTTAAATTGATTTTGTTCATGACGTTTCATATTTTACGACTTCTTATTCTTCTTATCCTGCTGCTGTTGCCGACGACTCACCCCTTTACTTTCCTGTTGAGCACTCGGGCCATATTCTGCTGTTGCACTTTTAGCGCAGCTCGAAATAAAAATACGAAATGGCTGCTCTAAATGTTAATAAGCCGACATCAGTTTGTACGCAGCGCAGCAAGTTCATTTTCCCATCACGGCTAGAATAAAAGGCTTCATGACGGAGAGCCGCTTCGTAGGGTCACCCAGCGTGACAACCTCTCTAGTCTGGACTCATAGAGCCATTCTGCATCTAGGCCTATTAATCAAACTCGGAGACCCCAAGAGCTAAAGATTGATTGCTTTGGCCTCAGAGCTGAAGGACTCAATCTGTCCCACTTTCTTTCTTTTTTTTACATTTTATTCTGTGAGATAAGAAAAAAGTAGAAGTTTGCTTTAACAATGGAGCTGCATTCATATGACGACATTGTTTTAATCCGTGTTGAGACTTTATTTGAGTCGAGTACAATCTGTCATGGTCGGTGACGGTGGGCAGCTAACTTACAGTGAGTGTGTGTATGTGTGTGCTCATCAAGAATGAACAGTTCATTTCTCAGGAGCACAAATCTAGACACCTCAACACAACACAAACACACAAGCCTCATCCCATTAAGGCAAGTCAGGATGCAGTGAGTGATTTGCAAGAGCTTTATCTGTCTGAATGTTCATGGGGGAGCTGTGGGACATAGTGGCTGAAGCAGATAACGACCGGGTAACGAGTTAGTGTGTGTGTGCGTGCGTGCGTGTGTGTGTGTGTGTCTGCGTGTGTGAGAAAAAGTGAGTGTCAGAGGAAATAGGGTAAGCAGTTTGTCTTCAGGGTGCTGCCACGGCTTTCCTTACTAAATAGCAGCAACTCAATATTGAAGGAACTTCATGTGTACCAATATCTACTTTTACTATGTTTCAATTACTTTATATGACGTTGGAGCTATTACATATTATATATATATATTTTTTTTTAACTTGAAACTGTTACTTCTTTAAGGGATAGATTGTCTAAAAGCATCCAATTGAATGAATGAGTCCAAATGTTTTGATGAGTTTTGACTTTGCCCTTTTCGTGTCTGGCTCCCATCATTCATATTGATTCAATTACTAAAAAGGCAACCGACATCACTCACAGGCAGCAACAACAAAAAAGGTCAATATTTCTATATTCACATTTAATTCACTAATATTGATAGTTTATTCTCTATTAATGACTACTTTTGGATTTGATACCATTCATGTACATTTTAAATGGATTCATAACGGTCAGAAACTTTTTATCTAAATGTCTTTTGATTTAATGTACTGAATTAAATATACTGTATTTGTGCTCGGTGAATACTTTCCAAGATATGATAAATGTAAATTATTTTATTAAAATTGGTAAATTAAATTAAAACTGCTAAATTCGGGGGAAAACGTTGAACTGCTTGTGAATCCACAGAGACACCAGATTTGTTGAGACAGTAGTGTGTGGCAGATCAATTAAACAACTCAATCGGATCTACACAGCATTTTACTCTGTTAGTGTCAATCAATGGGTTGAAGTACACACACACACACACACACACACACACACACACACACACACACACACACACACACACACACACACACACACACACACACACACACACACACACACACACACACACACACACACACACACACACACACACACACAGAGAGAGAGAGAGAGAGAGAGAGAGAGAGAGAGAGAGAGAGAGAGAGAGAGAGCGAGAGAGCGAGAGAGCGAGAGAATGGGGGGGGGGGGGGAGAGAGAGTCCAGGTCCAGCCTGTGAACCTTTAGTGGCCAAGAGGCTGTTTCAAGTTTCTTCTGGAAAAAGAATCCACTTGAATTAATAATTCTGTGGAGATTTTCTTTTTAAATGTATATATTTATATATATAAATATACATACATACATATATATCTATATATACATATATATATTATCTATATATACATATATCTATATATAGATATAGATATATATATATCTATATATAGATATACACATTTAAAAATAAATAAACTAAATCCTGAATGTTTTTGTCCAGACAAGTGCAAACCCAGACAGGCAGAGACTCTCTTTTATGACAAGTATCTCGTTCTCTGAAATGAACACAGGTTTACTCGGCGGCGAGGCAATGGCACGTTTAAACCGTGGCCTCGTTTCTCGTCGCCCCTCTGGGTTTCTCTTCAGCTGGCTAGAGGGCAGAGCGATGAGAAACCGTGGAGAGGGAATACAGCGAACGAGGCCGCGGAGTGGACCGACAGCTGGAGAAGATACTGGGTCACTCAAGGTAAGATGGACGGACTGAGAAATATAAACATTTTATTATCTATTATTGTTGCCGGAAATGAAGAACGGAACTGAGACTAAAAGAGCAAAAGATAGGGGAGAGACGGGGGTGAAGGGAGAGATGATAATTGCAAAGTGTGTCTCTGCGTGTTTTACAGATTCACTTCAATCTGGGTCAAGGTTGTGCAGACAGTCCAACAGCTCCGAACCACGCCGCTTCAGAAGAGCTCCTCGTGTTTATCTCAGACTGCCCATCTGTGAGGATCCTTCTGGAAGCCGGTCCCTCCCGCCCCGTCTAACAGTCACACAGCAAATACTATATGTGGGCCACAATCTCCACCAGATCAAGTCTTTGATTTCTCAGTTAAACTTGAAATGTTTGACATAAACTGGATGAAAAGAAAGCGATCCACAAGTAATTGGTCCGCGTCCACTTGCTTTCTTTAAATTGGTATTCTATTGATGGCCAGCGGGAAACACCCAGCGCCCTCTTGGATTTAAAAAGCAACGCCTGTTCCTCTCCTTGGTCCCGCTGGCCATCCCTCTCTTCGCTGTATCGGCGCTCTCTTTCCTCGAGCTCGTCAGTCATCGTTCCGGGAGGCCGGATTGTAAACGTACATGTGAGGCGACGCACGTGGAACCGGCAATTTAGGCGAAGGCAAAAGTCCAGCGGTTCTTAATTTTGCTCCGACGAAAATCAATTATCTAGAATCAGAATGTGCAGTTGAAAAACATTAATTTAAAACACACACACACACACACACACACACAATTTGTCACGGCACGTTCATCGCCATGACAACCTGCCTTTTAATTAAGGTCTGACGAACAGCAGAGCGTCGCGTCTCTCTCCGGGGGAAGACCGATACAACAAGGGAACGCAGGGAGAAAGAAAGAGGTGCTCGTCACCTGTGATTGACAGAGCAAGTGGAGGCTGGCAGGTGTGCGTCCGCTTTGACGTCCACAGTGCGTCTCTATACGTGTGCTTGTTAAATAGTTCAGGGCTTCGTTCAGGCAAAACTACTAGAAAAGATTATCGTCACACAGCGTTCATTGTTGGACGGAGATTAGACGCAAATTCTGTTTTCTGTGTCCAAAGAGGAAGCTCTTCATGTTAATCTTAAAAACTTGAACGTAAAAACTTCTTTGAAGAATAAAGACAAATGCTCTTGGCCGTACAACTCATAAACTACCACTCACTTTACTACCAAGTTTCCTTCTTGTCTTTTTATACATATCCTTTGATACAAACTAAAAAGGAAAGTGCACTGTCATCTGATCATGTCATCCTGTGTGTCTGCATTGTATTGTTTTTCATGTCCTCCAAAGCACCAGCTCCAAACCGATGACCTCGTCATAAATAGTAGCTTCACATTGCGGGTAGCCAGCCGCTGGCACTTAGTCCTGGATGAAAAACCAAAACCACTTCTGACCGACCGTGTAAAACTAAAACATCTCAGCGTGGCCGTGTGAGAGGGAACAGAGAGCAGCTTGTGCTCATCCGGCTCACAGAGAGACCACACATCTCTTTAAAGTATCAAACCGTAAAACAGACCTCAAATACCACCCGAGAAGAGCGAGCTTGTGTGTGTGTGTGTGTGTTCCACCTCTTGAGGTTAAGCAGAGCCCAGGGGATGCCAGTGGGCGTTTTGAAGGCCGGCAGCAGCTTCTCACCCAGCTCCACTGCTTTCCTCCGGTAAACCTGAGAGAGACAGACAGACGCCATTAGAGGAGAAGAGTCTTTCACTTCTCTTGACCGACACTCGAAGAAATAAACTGCATCCACGAAGGGAAAAGAAAACACACGACATTCAGTGTCCGACCTTGTCCTCGCGATACTTTGGGCTGTTATCCGACTGCGTAAACGTACCAGATCACTTCCCTCAAGGACGCCGTGGAGTTGTAATAATGATATGACAACAAGTGTTGATTATCTATATTATGGATTCATCTGACATTTATTTTCTTAATCAACTCATTGCTTTCAAAAGTCCGTCATATGTCCAGATTATATTTGAATTCCCAAGATATTCAGGATATTATGCAAGACACACAACGACATGAAATCCTCATATTTAAGAAGCTGAAACCAGCAAAACAAAATCGAGCAAAATACAAAATAGTTGCCGTTACAATTGCAGTTACTGTTAAATGTGGATCATGCATTTTGAGCTTAGTCTCATGAGATTTGTTTGCATATTTATAATGAGTATGTCCCGTTGTCATCATTAAGCTGCAATAAGAGGTGATAAAAAAATACATCCATAGATGCAGTTTCGGCAAACAAAAGACAAACACTTTTATAAGTTAGCACTGAGTCGCGGCTGTTTCTGCTGCAACGGGAAACCACATTTGTTTCCCCTTGAATAAAACAATAACTCCATAATCAGAAACAAGTGCTCCTTGTCTTCGATGTCCTGGTCCAAGCTTCTGTGTTCACTCATGTGAGCGGACGGCTTGTGTTGGCTGTGAATGTGAAGTACTTCCACATTTGTCTCCGGGGGCAACGGGGTTTGGCCAAAGAGGGAATGGACTGTTTCACAGCGTTGCCACACGGCTCGACTCAAACCGCTCTCCACTGACGAGAGGGAGAAGGACGCCACGTCGGTCGAGTTTCTCTGCAGTCCACATGTTCATGGACAATGCATTTCCCTTCATCACTGAGCCTTGATGTAGAGTGGGAGTGCTCGTGTGGCACAGAGTTATTCCACTAGTTAAACACAGTTAAACAGTGAAATGATTTAGGATTTAGGAATAAAAAAACATAAGATAAGGTGATACTTTTGAAGCTTATCTCATGAGGAAACAAGCTCATTGTTCAGAGAATAACTTCTTCTCGATCCAGCGAAACATTCTGAGGAGACAAATACTTCTCAATCCAAAATATAAATGCAGGGAAACCAGGTTTTGCTCATTTCTCAAAAGAACTGAGAACACCAAAAAACGTTTCGGTCTTTGATTGTATTTGCAAATCCAACGCAGCACTGATCCGACGCGGCTGAGGAGGCGGCCTTAATTCGGTCGTGACGGCGGCGCATTACCTTCCAATTCATTCTCGAATTGTGTGTTTCAATTACACAGAGGAGCATTTCCACCGCACACGCGCTTTAAATATTTAAGTGCGATGCGGCCGACAGCCTCGTAACAATTCTCAAACTTTCCGCGTGAATACCGTCGATGACGCTTTTGCCATTTACTCAAAACGAGCCGTAACGAACGCATCGATTCAGCGGTTTAAGTGGAGTCAACACTGCTCTCCTCTCCTTACGAGCGCTCGCTCGCGTCCCTCTTTTGTCGCTGCACCGCCATTATTCTTTCCTACAGTGTCAGGAACACCTGTCATACACAGAGGCGGCTCGGCTCCCAAAGGAACTGCCAAGCGGCGGCGTGTGAGAGACGGGCGGCTCGGGGGGCTACTCGTCAAAACAATGTGGACACTCGACAGCCTTCAGGAGGCCGAGGCGGGGAAAGGTTACCGAGAGCTGGACGAGGACGAGAGGACACGGGAATGTGGTGTTCATGTGGAATGAGGAGACATGAGCGAAAATGACAGTCTGGAATTTAACATTGTGGGCGAAAAGAAGAAATGTCAAAAGGTCCCTGTGTTTTTAAAACTTGTAAAGATGCCAGGAGTTGTCCGTGGACGCGGTAGCTCAGTTGGTTTTTCTGCACCCGGCTAATCCTCGGGCCGTCATCGGAGGAAAAAGAAAACTAGATGGCGAGCTAACGGCGAGCCAGCTTGCTTGAAGGTGACAGAAAAGAGGCCAAACCGCCGGCTGGTGGGCAGCGGCTCTAGCTGCCACGAACCAGACCGTAAAGCCCCACGGACGCGCGTTGTCCCCCGAACAACTAATAACTATCACCATGTGGTTGGTACTCGTCAGCTGGCCACGGAGAGCAGATCATTCACAGGTCGACTCATGTTTATTCAAATTTATGTCGGATGTCAAAGTCACAGCTCCAAAACCTGCCCGAAGAAAACTGCATCTTGAACGTCATGGATTGTCGTGAACTTTAATCTCATGAAACGAGTTTGAGGATGGATATGTTGGTACACACACACACACACACGATCGCTCTGTGTCCAATATCATTTCAAAAGGACTTCCCAGAAGGAGGGTTCCGGGGTGAGATTTGTGGCGACACCGTTGACACCAAATTACCTCGCCGTGCGAGTGTGTCTGTGTTGGGGAGCCGAGTCGTAACAAGGCATCACATCCCAGTGATGAATGCCTTTAATAACGCCGGGAGCACACTGAGGGGGGAATAAGTAACACTCCCAGGGACACACAGGAGAATACATTAAACACACCCGATGTCCAAGGCCATCAAGCACACTGCCAACAAGCTTTAATGAGCAATTGAAACACACAGAGAGAGAGAGAGACAGCGAAAGAGAGAGAGAGGGAGAGAAAGAGAGAGAGACAGAGAGAGAGAGACAGAGAGACAGAGAGAGACAGCGAGAGAGAGACAGCGAGAGAGAGAGACAGCGAGAGAGAGACAGCGAGAGAGAGAGACAGCGAGAGAGAGAGACAGAGAGAGAGAGAGAGACACAGAGAGAGAGAGACAGCGAGAGCGAGAGAGAGCGAGACAGCGAGAGAGCGAGAGACAGCGAGAGAGAGAGAGACAGAGACAGCGAGACAGAGAGAGAGCGAGAGAGAGAGACAGCGAGAGAGAGAGAGAGAGAGTGAGAGAGAGAGTGACAGAGAGAGAGCGAGAGACAGCGAGAGAGAGAGAGAGAGACAGAGAGAGAGCGAGAGCGAGAGAGAGGCAGAGAGAGCTCGTGGCTACATCCATTAGTAAAACTGATGTTAATAATCAACTTTCACACCTGGGCATTTGTGACCAAATAGCCGTCAGGAAAATAAAATATTTTGATAATAACACATTTTTCTCTGTAAGTCCCTCTTGTTGACTGTTATACTTCTGGCCTCAGAGCATATCTGTCATGCTGCGAACAGGAAGTGACAGGTTTCATAAAACGGGAGCAGATGAAGTGAGAGCAGGAGGACGTGTGTGCCGTCATCCTTCTACCTGTTAAGTCATGAGGAAATGAATCGTCAGAACACGATCTTTCACTGGAACCTTTAAAGGTGATACGGTACCTTATGATGGATCACTTCCTCCCATTTAAAAATAAAAAAACCAACTGATATTTGGTCGTTCATGGTCACTTTCTGCCGGCTGTAGAGCGTGTGCCTCTGTAAATGAAATCCACCGTCACCCAACAATCCATGTGACTCTTGTTTAGGAATACCAGAAAGTAAGTAGTCAATAACAATACCCGTCAAAAGCCACATTCCCAATACCCAGTTCAATAGCACGGGACAAAAAGAAATAATTACCAGTTTGAGCTGGGTCATAAATTCCCCCAAACAGCTGTACGGTATATATTCAAGCTTTTCCAACTTTCTCACGATGTTGCTTTATCAGGGCACAAAAAAAGTCACATTTAGGACCCCGTAGGTGTCGAGCGTCTGGTTGTCTTCTGATTAAAGAGAGTCATACTGCTCAGATTACCACCAGGCCTGTATAAAACAGCCCTTCATTTATGAAACCATTTCACACAGCTGAATAAATGGAGATGATTCAGGTCAGAGAATGATCACAAAGACAAAGAAGGACATGGCGGGACGGGTTAAAGCTCCTGGGAGGAAAAGAACAAGTAGAACAAGAAGGGTGGGGGGGGACATCTGCTTTGCCTTCCCTCTTGAAGGTTTGGCCGTGATGTTTGCCCTTCAAAATAAGAGTCAACCACTCAATACATTCAATAGAAAACCTCAGATTTTAGTGGCTCAGGGGTCGACTATCGGTTTCTGGACTCATCCCTCGTGGACACACAAACGGTTTGAAGCCTCATGGCAACACAGTACATATAATAATGGCATCTTGATGTGGGACATTTGCTGATAGTCACCAAATGAAGTGAAAGTGAGAGAGTACATCAGGAAAGCCGAACACAAACATGACCGGTGTACTTCTTCAGCGTATAGATCGGTTCTTCTCAACACCGTCAACAAGGAGACTTTCAATGAGCTGTTAAACACAACAAAGAAAATCAATGGATTCAATGGATCGACTGTAAATCCTGTAGAAGCACAAATGCCATGTTTGGACAAAATAAAGAATTGTTTTTTTTAAAGTAAAACTTATATCTCTTTACAACCTCCCTCACTATTATTTCACATATACACAGCCTGAACTATATTTTTTAAAGCACACACACCCAGCAGATCGGGAGGTTTTACTCACTGAATTTGACAAAAAGTGCATTAGATTAGAATCACAAACTCAATCTAGCCGGAGAAAACAAGACGTCCGACGACCTCCCCTTGGACTTTGGGAAACGGTCACAGGTATTTTTTAAATAGCTTAAGGCATTTAGACCAAAAAATGACATGAATAATTGTAGTGGCCATTTGTCGTACGAAATCAAACAAAACTATAAATCAAACTGCCACTGATGCGCCGTGGGTTTCGGTGTTGACGCATGCAAAAAAAAAGGTACTGTCCATTTCCGACTGTTATTATTCTGATAATGTATTTCTAAAACCAACAAAAAAGAACAAACTAAATGTTGACACTTCCTCTCTGTGCTGTGGTAAAACACCATTGGCCACCCTGGTGCATGCTGGTCCTGTGCCTACCCACCTCTACATATAACCACAGGTGCCCAGTGTTACCCAATCAGTGAACCTACAACTAAATATATTAAACTAAACTACAACTTTCATAAGAAACAAGTAACATATCAAAATATAACCTAAATAAGCAATAAACAATCAATATTACTTTAAAATAAAACCTAAATACAAATGTCAAATTAAATAGCTCCAACATTAACAGAGAAGATGATCGTTTATGCTATTAGTCGATAATGGAAAATATTCATTTTTAGCAGCTCAGATTCTTTTACGTGTTAAAGAATGAAGCGCCACCAAAGGTCAAACACGCAGACATACGGCCATTAACAACATTACTTTTGGATCTTCAGTTTCCCAAAAACACGACTGTAAAGTTGAACCCTATTTTGAGCATTGGTGCTGAAATGCAGAATAAGCCACAGGTGGAAGCTGCCCTTCCCCCGCCCCACTTTCATGATGCCGAGCCCAGACGACAGGTGTCGGGACACGCGTGTGTTGGCCAGACGAAGATAAACGACATGCGTTACGAATTATATTAGGGTCAAAGTCGTGAATGGAATCTCGTTTAGGTCTGTTTGGAGTGAGGAGATGGAAGGTCCCGACAAGGAAAGTAATGTTTTAAATATGTGGGAATGGGTAGGTGTTTAAATGAGTGTGTGTGTGTATGTTGTATGTGATGCAGTCTGCAGAGAGCCGCCTGGACAGCTCCCTAACTAAGATGAATGACCCAGCAGGTTTTAGGGGACACGTGGCCCAGAATAATAATTCCTCCTCCTCCTCCTCCTCCTCCTCCTCCTCCTCCTATTGGAAAATCTTTTAATACAATTTATACCCAGTTATATTTACATGCACATGGCCAACCGCTATTTTTTTAACTTTTAGATATTTGTGTTGAATTTCCCAAGGTTTATTCTTGCCTCTTTCATCAATATTTTTCTTAATAAAGACACATGTCTACCAATCTGCTTCTTGAATGCCTCTTTTTAGGTGTTCCAGTACTACACAACATAACCTGCACATAGGCCTCCAGCACCACAAGTACCTATCGGGCATAAACTACATGTTTATGTGTTGGCATCATAACCTCATTTATGAGGTAAAATACTACTTTATAATGATACTTTCACAGTCACAGAAAAATATGATTCAAGAAAAGAATCCAAAGGTGCATCACAGTGCACCATGGTGACCTTAGCAGGGGGGCGGGGCTGATGTATAACTTTAACTGAGATGTCTTCAAATCATTATTTATCCCTTTCATTCTCACTCTCTGGTGAATGCAGGAGCACACTTTATGTTCTAGTCAGTCAGGACACGCAATGTGTTCATTATGGTTGTGATGAACGGACTAGAAAACGGCACTAATTTACACGACAATAGGCCTCGTCGACCCGCTCGAGCACAAACACCAACGGCTCGCTACCAGCTGCTCGACGACGTCATGAGCCTCAGCCTCACGCAGTCATTGTGTTTATTTCAAGTGCACATTACATTATGCGTTTCATTATGTTTCACGTTGCATGAAGAAAAAAGGGTCCAGAAGTGGTATGTTTCACTCCCTGAATTAACAAGTCCGTGCAGGTAGAAACTGACTGAAGTGTGAGCCAGAGAACGACGCCTCAGTGATGGCTGAATATAAGGCCTGCTGACTTGAGGGCTGTATTGGAGAAGCATAGGACACACACACACACACACACACACACACACGCCCTCTCCATTGTCAAAGTCGTTCCCTCACTGTCTCTCCTACGTCGAGGTTTGATCATTTGCTTCCGGGAAAACAAAAGATGGAGGGGGAGAACACTAAACATCAATCAATCTTTGGCTCGAGGAGACAAATTTGCAACGATGACAGCAGAGCACACGGCAAGAGAGGAAGGGAAAGGTAAGGAAGAGAGAGGAAAGGAAAGAGAGAAACAAGGGAGACGGAGAAGAGGAACATAGGGAAGAGGAAAGAAAATTACAAGAAAGGAGAGGAGGCTGTCAAACACAGCCGAGGCCTGTATGTATGAACATTGATTGATACGTTGCCTGATATGCAAATTTGAGAAAAACTGGAGAAAAAGCACAGAGGTGCATCATACACGAGAGTCCTCTTCACATATCTTGTCCAGCAGAAATGATTCATCCTCATAACTGCTGCTCACAGCAGGACAAAGCTATGGAAATGTGAGGTGACATGAAATATAAGAAGATATCCGCCACAGGGGAGGACGACTTTACATGGAAACCACATATTTTGGAAGAATATGGAAACCATATCAATCCAGTTCAGCTGGGTCGGATGACTGTTTTTCTTCTTTCCTGAACAGCTGAATGCGTTTTTCCCCCCGAGTACCTCACTGGAGTGTTAAAAGAGGAGAGATACACTACCGTTCAAAAGTTCGGGGTCACCCAGACAATTTCGTGTCTTCCATGAAAAATCACACTTTTATTTATCAAATGAATATAAAATATAGTCAAGACATTGACAAGGTTAGAAATAATGCTTAATATTTGAAGTATTAATTTTGTTCTACAAACTTCAAGCTCAAAGGAAGGCCAGTTGTATAGCTTATATCACCAGCATAACTGTTTTCAGCTGTGCTAGCATAATTGCACAAGGGTTTTTTAATCAGACATTAGTCTTCTAAGGTGATTAGCAAACACAATGTACCATGAGAACACTGGAGTGATCGTTGATGGAAATGGGCCTCTATACACCTCTGGAGACATTTCATTAGAAACCAGACGTTTCCACCTAGAATAGTCATTAACACATTAACAATGTATAGTGTGTATTTTTGATTCATGTTATCTTTATTGAAAAAACAGTGCTTTTCTTTGAAAAATAAAGACATTTCTCAGTGACACCAAACTTTTGAATGGTAGTGTATATAGAGAGAGAGATAGAGCGATAGAAAGATAGAGAGATAGAGCTCCAGTGATGTGA